>NC_065596.1:51034605-51334605 GCF_024542745.1 Macaca thibetana thibetana | reverse complement strand
GCCATGGGTTTTGACCAAAGCAAGTCACATCGGGTGAAGCAGAACACTCTAACTTTATGAGAGGAACTCTAAAGTCACATGGCAGAGTGCGTGGACACAGGAGATGGAAAGGAATGAAGAACTGGACCATCATTGCAATCCATGGCTCACAAATTCTAAAGCAGTGTATACTAAGAGGTGAACAGTGGATGTCTTGGCAGCAAGAATGTGAATATGGTTGATTGTTTTCATCTTTGCTTAATCTATGTTTTATCATTTCATTTTACAGTGTCAAATTATAGAATAGGTGTAATTTAATGTTAATAAGGGAAATAGGCTCACGAAAACAATCTGGAAAATATGGAAAAGTAGAGGGGAAAACCCACCTAAACTGTGTTTTTCACCAAAAACTGTGTTTTTAACGAGGTTACTAGTGCATTTGTGAGCGGGACACTTCTTCCTTGCTGAAGACTGTCTCATGCATTGCAGGATGTTTAAAATCTTTGGTTCCTGAATGTTCAATGCCAGTAATGGCTTCTTGTCATTTTTGCAACCAACTTCACCACCACCACCACCCACATTTCTAAATCACCTCCAGAGGCCTCCCTCATTGAGAACACTGAAAACCACGTTTATCCTTTCCATGTACTTACTCCTTGGCTTTTACATGCATGACATTCATTCATTCATTCATTTTAAAAATAATCTTATGGTTTTACTTATTTATTGTTCATTGTTTTCCATTGATATGGTACACCACATTGATAATACTGAATATAGATTTTTAAATTCCTATTTAAATTAATAACGTACAGATGATCCTGCATGTCACGTAAATGGCCCAATGTCTTCTGATCTTCTCACATCATCCGGCCTTTAAAAAGAAGAAAAACATTTTAAATAAGGACCTAATTAGCTGTAAAAAGTCCAATGCATTCCCCAAGACTTTTTGGAGCTTTCTCGGGTGAGGGAGGGGTATTATGGCTTTAGTTGCTCCCTTCCATCTCTCCCCATCATCCTAGACACCTCTACTATCTTTTTCCTACAGCCCTGCCCTCTTTCCCCACCACTTTTCGTGGACACCTCTCTTCTCATTTATTTCTCCAGGAATCTCTTACTCACGGCAATAATAGGTAATAGATTGTTACTACACATTTGGCAATAATGGAAGGTCACTGCTGCATGGAGCTGGAAACAACCCCAAAGTGTGTATCGGGAATCACAGTTGCTCAAGTTCAATGGCCACTATGTGTTTTAGGGCACACTTGGGGTTTGCAGGGAGTGCTTAATCATAAATTTCTTGCCTGCAAGTTTTGAGTCAATTTAGACACACTCCAGTGAGGGAGGAAGATATCGGCTAAACTGTTGGAGAACATAGCTTGGATCTGCAGCCAAAGTCAGCATTCTGATGTGTTCCCCTCAAGCTGACAACCTGCGAGTTCTTACCCAGCCCACTGCGTGGAGAATTGTGACCTATTTTTCAGGAAAGGCTGGTTATAGAGATCACATAAGGGCAGTTTCTTTAACACATTAATCCCACCTGATAGAAAAATACTGACCAGCGAGAGTCCAACTCTTCCTGTTTCCTATCAAATGGACCTCTTTCCTTTCTGAAGGGGAGAGGAGGACAAAGATCCCCTGAATTTCTGGTGAGTCCAGGGTTCTTTTTTGTCTCCATCCCACTGCTAAACTGCCTTCTCCTTTATTTTTTCATCTCTTCTCCAACATCCAGTAAACAATGCCTCCCCCTTCCTCCTCTTTCTGGTGGCCATAGGCCACCAGAAAAAATAAAAATATTTATTGCTTTGAAAGTCACATCCAATCTGATCCTGAGTTACTCTTATACCTTAAAGGAATCCTTGTTAAAGATGTGAGGAAATTCTTCCATATTTCATTAGTAAAAGAAATTTATAATTTATACACAAACACACACACACACAAACACAGAGACGTAATGTTAACCAAAAAATTCTATTATGTTTCCTTATTCTTGTACATAAGGACACCTTTTTAAAAAAAATGCATCAAAGATGAAAAACTTATAAAAATGACTGTAGTGAAAAATAAACACCAAAGATTCAGGGTATGAGAAAGACCCAAGTGTGCTAGTGATACTATTCAATAAGTGAGCCTTTTGCGTAAGAGATGAATTAAAATAACAGACTAAGGACAAAAGCCACTCTGTTCCAACTTCCCAAAAATAATAGAAAAATATTTTAAAACAAAATTAATAGAGAATAAGTACATATGGACAGTGCAAAACAAGAAAATGTGGATCAGCAGACCAGAACATGTGAGGAATTCCTAGAAGACAGAAACCAGATGGGATTAGAGTGACAAGAGTAGATGAATCTATAGCCAAAAATCATATGCAACGTGCAGGATGAATCCCCACATGGCCTTGGCTCACCCAGCTCTTCCCCCTTTCTCACTTGTAGTTCTCAAAAATAACTATAGAATGTGCTGGGAATGTAACATCCTGAGATAACGAGGAACTGGCTAGAACAGAGCCCGGGCTGTTCCTGCTCGTCCTAGAACACGATGTCCTTCAGTGTGTTAGCCCAGAAACTCAATTGTGCCTGGGTATAAAACCCAGGGCAGAGTAGCCTTTTGGGGTCCGTCAGTTCCAGGGCAATGCAATGTGAGACACGGAGATAAGACTCCCTCTGCCCCAGGAGCAGATTTCCTGAGTCCTAGGGGACTGGCTCGCCTTGAATTCCAGACTCTGTGTTGATTTTCCCTTGCTGGCTATCTGTAGGTAATAAAATTGCTTTACTTAATTTGCTATGTTAGTCTTCTGTCTCCCTAGACTTGTGCAAGTGATAGAATAACCAGTGACTAGTGAACCTACTAGAGAAACTGGGGCTTACATGGTGAATCCTGCTTCACACACCCCACAGTTACTCTGAAGCTAAAAACAAATGCAAAGAAATCCTAAAGCCCAGGAGCAGGACCTGGAACAATCAATAAGGAACTTAATTAGAAGACTGCATTTAAAGCAGCTTCCAGGAAATTCTCTCCTGTCCCCTGTCCCACCCTCTATGCAACTCACAACTGAACATCTATCAGCTCAGTCCACAAAATGCCCTCCAAGGAAAGTAAACCTTCTGGTTGGGGCTTAGTAGAAGGGGATCACTAGAAGTAGTAGCGGGAAGCTGAGGAAACGTCAAGTTTCTATAATATTATGCAGTTTCACAATTAGTAATGTAGTGATCAACTTTTTATATGTTTATTGTTCATTGGGATTTCTCTATACAATTTCTACTCAAATACTTTGTTCCTTTTTTATTAGGTTATCTTTTTAAATTTTATTTTTATTTTTATATTTTTTGAGATGGGGTCTCACTACAGTGCCAGGCTGGAGTGCAGTGATGCGAATATGGCTCACTGTAGCTATGACCTCCCAGGCTCAGATGATCCTTCCACCTCAGCCTCCTGAGTCGCTGGGACTACAGGCACACATCACCAAGCTCAGCTAATTGTTGTATTTTTAGTGCAGATGGAGTTTCACCATGTTGCCTAGGCTGACCTCGAACTCCTGGGGTGAAGTGATGCACCTGTCTCAGTGTCCCAAAGTGCTGGGATTACAGGTGTGAGCAACAATGCCCAGCCTATGTGTCTTTTATCTCTATATATTTGAAATAATTCTGTGCATATTCTGGGTAAGGATCATTTGCTAATTTGTGTCGCAAATGTGTGTGGCTTCTCATTTCATAATGTCTCTTCTAAGTTATGTATGATGTGTTTAATTTCCTAATTTTAATGTGGTAACATTTAATTAATGTCTTTTCTTTATCATTAGTATATTTTGCATCTGTTTAATAAATATTTTTCTGCACCAAAGCCTTAACATATGCTCCTAGGTTATTTTTTGAAAACTTGGTAGTTTTGCTTTTCATAGTTAGCTCTATAATCCCGATCCAGTTTATTTTGTCAGTGGTGTGAGGTAAGGATTCCATTTTAATTTTGTTTCTGTATAAATATCTTTGAGGTGGGAGGATCATTTGGGGCCAGGAGTTTGATTCTAGCCTGGGCAACTTTTTGAGACCCCCAACTCTACAGAGAAATTTAAAAATGAGCTGGTTTGGTGGTACATGCCTGTGGTCAGCCACTCAAGAGGCTGAGGTGGGAGAATCACTTGAGCCCAGGAGGTTGAGGCTGCAGTGAGCCATGATCATGCCACTCACTCCAGCCTGGGACACAGTGAGATCCTGTCTCAAATAAATCAATAAATAATATATAAGAATATAAAATATGAATATCTTTATTGTCTAGGGGCATTTATTTAAAAATCTACTTTATCCCATTGGTCTTCAGTAATATGTTTATTTATGACTTTTCCATTCTATTGTATTGATCTTCCAGATACCAGACTTGTTGTAGAACTAGTGTGATTTTAGCTACAGATAGATAAATAAATAAGTCCTCTCACCACCTTCATCTCCTTCAAGAGTGTCTTGGGGAAAAACACTTGAAAAATATTGAGTCTTTCCCATCCCCATCCCTATTTTCCAATTTTTATTATTTTGTTTAAAGTTTGATTTAGCAAATAGCAAACAGGTGGCTATATATATATATATTTTTGAGATTGAGTCTTGCTCTGTCACCCAGGCTGGAGTGCCGTGGCCTGATCTCGGCTCACTGCAAGCTCCACCTCCCGGGTTCATGCCATTCTCCTGCCTCAGTCTTCTGAGTAGCTGGAACTACAGGCACCCATCACCATGCCCAGCTAATTTTTTGTATTCTTAGTAGAGATGGAGTTTCACCACGTTAGCCAGGATGGTCTTGATTTCCTGACCTTGTGATCTGCCCACCTTGGCCTCCCAAAGTGCTAGGATTACAGGCATGAGCCACCATGCCCAGTCACAGATGGCTATTGTTTTTTAACCCTGAGAGTTACTGGCCTTCATTTGCTCCAGCAATCACTGGAATTTTCATTTAGGGCATTAGTCCATTTTCATTTAGGGCAGGCACTAATACACATGATTTCAGCTCCTCCATCTAACTCTGTGTTAAAACTACTCCTTGCACACTGGCATCCCCTTTCCTTATGTTGCTTGTTTGATCATGTTTCTGTTCATTTCACTTTTGCCTTTCCTATTAAGAAGTTCTACTGTACTTTCTTTTACAATCATAGTGAATTTCCTTCTTGTTTCTTTATTCACACACATATTACTTAACTATTATTTTAAAGTAAATTAGCAATTATCCCCCATCAAGATGCACTTCCATCACAATGCCTTAATTTCCTCCTACCTCACAATTCCTTAATGAGAGCTGTAGAACACTTTGATGTCCCCCAACCCTTCCCATGCTCTATGCCTTCTTCTTGCTTCTTATATGATCCTTGATATTCTTTTTTTTCTTCCCTCCTCTCTATCTATAACTCTGTGGTAGAATTTATTGAAATAGTTTACCTATTAAAATTTCTGTTAATTTATGTGCCTTTCACTTTGTGTCTTTCTAAATATAATTAAACTTCCATATATGTGCATGTGTGTGTTAAATATTTTCTGTTTCATTTATCAGTCAGGTTCATTACTCACCACTTTATTTATTTATTTATTTATTTTTAGATGGAGTCTCACTCTTTTGCATTTGACCGGAGTATGATCGTGGCTCACTGCAGCCTCTACCTCCCAGGCTAAAGCAATCCTTCCATCTCAGCCTCCAAGTAGCTAGGACTACTGGCATGCACCACCACACACATATAATTTTTTTTGTATTTTTGTAGAAACAGGATCTTGCTGTGATGCCCATGCTGGCCTTGAATTCCTGGGCTGCCCGCACTCTTTCTTCTTTCTTTCATCTTGTCCATCTTTATTTTTTCATTAAACTCTTTTTTATAGGTATTCTCTCCTCAGATGAGATACTTAGGTGATGTACTTTCTAAATTCTTGAGTACATTTATTTCATACAATTATATTTATGTTCTATTCAGTGGGCATAGAAATTTCAGGTTGTAGATCTTTTCTCTTACATATCAGTAGACACAGTTCCACTGTCTTCTAGCATCCAGTATTGCAGATGAAAAGTCTGATGTCTCTAGTTTGTTCTTTCTACTTGAAAGCATGAATACATATTTATTTTTCTGTAAAATCCAAAAATCTTATCACACAAGTCTAGATATATGTTTGTGGGTAATATGTGTTTTCTCATCAATTTAGTCCAATGTGTTTAAGTACTTTAAATGTGCAGATATTTCTCAGTTCAGGGAATTTACATGTTTGTTCTATTTTGTGTTTAATGAATGTCTCTTTTATATCTGTTTCTTTTTTTCCCATAACGTTTTTCGTTCACATGTTAGACCTCCTAGATTTATCTACTAACCCTATTTTTTTCCACCAAGTTTATAATCTCTTTTTACTTTTCTTCTCTGTTCTTTCAAATACCTCTTGATCTTGATCTGTGTTACTATTAATTCAATCTTAATAGTAACAATTCTCTCATTTAATTATTTACCATTTTTTACTTCAAAACTCATGCTTAAAGCTCCAAAAGTATTTTATACTGAAAATTAATTTGCTTAAATTTCACATTTAAAAAAATCAAGATATTCGTCAATCTCACTCAGCAGTCTCTTTTACTGGATTTGCATATTAATTATTCTGCCCAATCTTCTTCATTAAGGTTTCTGGGCATTCTTAAATGGGATATTACTATTATGTATGAGTTTATAGAGTTGACTTAGCTTGGGCTGTTGCAGGAATCGTGTGGACGTTAAAAGACACGGTGAATGCCGGCCCTGAAAGCCTGGGGAGTCCAGGCAGCTGTCACGGGCCACTAAGGCACCTGAAGAGATTGCTAGCTCTCTGATGTCCTTAAACACGTCCAGCCATAAGTTCAGGGAGGTCACGGTTCACCAGCAGCTTACTCTTTATCCTTTAAGAATGTCCACAGGCAAGCTCTCCCAGGACATTCCTGTCCTCCTCCTGAGCTCTGTTGCTGCTGTTTGGTCACTTGTCCACCATCTATGCTTCCTGCCAGGTCTATCGTATTCCAAATACTCACACCACCAAGCTGAATCCTATAGGACCCAGCAGCCCTGTGCTTTAGGAGAGGCCAGCAGCTTGGATTAGGAAGTGGGGGAGGGAAAAGAGCACTGGATTCATTGTGTCTACAGATTCGCCTTTACATCATTTGCCACAGTGTTCCAAATCATCCTTCACTGCAGGTAGGAATTCAGCAGGGCAATGTTCAGGGATTTTGCACAAAAAGAATTTCAAACCCAGACATTTATATCCAACCAACCAATTATTCCATTGAGAGGGAATAGTAAAGATGTTCTCATTTGATCTTTTTTATCTGAAAAATTGTTCGGACAATGTAGAAGAAAGTATTCACGACCTTGGGTTAGGCAACAAGTTCTTAGATATGGCACCTTAACCATATTCCATGAAAAAACTTGATAAATTGGACATGATCCAAATTAAAACTTTTATTCCGAGAGAGACACTACTGAGAGAGTGAAAATACAAGCTAAAAAATGGAAGAAAATATTTAACATCACATATCCCATAAATAACTTGTGTTGAGAATATATAAATAACTTAAAATTTGACAGTAAGATAAGTACTCAATTTTTTAAGTGAACAAAAATCTTAAAAAGACACTTCACTGAAGAGAATATATGGATAACAAATAAGCACATAAATAGATGTTTGACATCATTATTCATGAGGAAAATGGCCACAGTCATACAACACTTCATATCTATTAGAGCAGCTAATACATATATTATATATATTATATATGATGTCTATACAATATGTATTATATATTCAATATATACAATATAGCATATAATGTACATACAATGTATACAATATAATATTGTATATATACAATCTATATTGTATGAATATTATATACATGCATTCAATATATTCATGATACATTGTAGTATATTATATATACAATATAACATATTGTATATAACATATATAATATATATTATATATACAATATAACATATTGTATATATTATATATACAATATAACATATTGTATATATATATATATACAATATAACAGTATACATATATAATATATGCATATACATATATAATATATACATATATAATATATATATACATATATAATATATACATATATAATACATACATTAGATGTACATATATAATACATACATTAGATGTACATGTATAATATATGCAATACGTTATACTGTATGTATATACTATATAATATACAATTATATATTGTATATTATATAACATATTGTATATTATATATTGTATAATATCTTGTGTAATATGTACAATATGTTATATTGTATATATTATATATTGCATATATAATATACACAATATGTTATATATTATATACATTATGTATTATACATTATAACATATTACATATTATATATGTTATAACATGTACTATAACATATAATATGTAATATATATCTATATATTAATATATACATATAATATGTAATATATAGATTATGTATCAGACAATATCAGAGAAAGTTCACTAGTTACACTAGAATGTTCATACATTGCTGTTGAGTATCCAAAATGATACAGCCACTCTGGAGATATATGACCCAGCAATTTCACATTTCAATATTTACTGTAGAGAAATCAAACTTATATTTATGTAAAAACTTGTAAGCAAGTTTATAGCAACTCTATTCACAATCACCAAAAACTTTAAGCAAATCAAATGTTATTCAATTTGTAAATGAAAACACAAATCATGATACAGCCACACAGTGGAATACTATTCATCAATATAAAGGAATAAATGTAAAAACACTGATGGCTTTCAAAGGCATTATGCTGAGTGAAAGAAGCCAGTTTCAAAAGGCTGCATACTATATAATTTTATTTATACGACAGTCACAAAAATTCAAAACTATAGTGATAGGGAAGAGTTCAGTTGTTCCCAGGAATGAGGACGTTGATGTGACTGGAAAGAAAAGCAACAAGGGAGATTGTTTTGTGTGTGATGTGACTGCTCTGTACACGTATTGTAGTGATAGTTACAGAAGTCTGTATATGTGTTAAGTTTTTAAGAAATGAGCACACACACACAAAAAGTCAATTTTACTAAAAATTTGTGGTGGCTACATGAATTTACGTATATATGTTAACTTTTTTAGAAGTGTGCACACACACAAAAAAGTCAATTTTTCTAAAATTGATGGCTGCATGAATCTATATATGTGTCATTAATAATGCTTTTTATAAATGTCCACACAAAAAGTCAAGTTTACTCAAAATTTATTTCAAAAAGAAAAAAGTAAAATAAACGCATGGTGGATCAAACCTAAAGCTATGACTTCTGACTAATTCTAGAAATCGGGAATTGATAACACAGAAGGAATACAATTAAAAATATGGTATGTTTTTCCAGAGCTGAGTTTTCAGTTTAAAGTACTTTGTGTAATAATTAAAAATATATCCAAATTTAGACGTACCATATCAGTATACTCAGGGTAATAAAATGTCAAAACATTCAAAAAGTGAAATAAAATGTCCTCTACAAAGGAGCAAGCATTACTCTGGCATCGTGTATCTAATCCTTTACATTGGGTGCAGACAAAAACAAAAATAGGGCAAGACTTTTAAAGTTCTGGGAGTGTGGTTAGGGAATCTAAGTCAAGTGAGAGAGAATAATAAAGATATTTTCAGGCTGCACGGACTCCAAAAACACTTCAAAAACACTTTTACTTTGGAAGTCATTTGATGACTGTAGCAAAATGGAGTAAACCAAGAAAGAAAGAGATGTGGACTCCAGATAACAGTGGATCCAAACTAGGAAATGGTGGATGTTCTATTTCAGGATCACTGCAAGTCCCAAGCCCAGAGAGCACCCGGTTCAGACCGGGATGGAAAGATGGTGTCTGCAGAGGAAAGGAAAATTGGAAGGTTATGTGGAATGATTAAGACACTGGAAAAACTGGGGAATATGCCGAAGACAACTAGTGAAGCTGGTTGCCAGGGTTTGTTTTGTTTTGTTTTCCAAAATTAGTTGAAACTTGACTCTGGGTACATTCTTCCTTGTGTGAGTGGCTTAGGGGTCATGATGTTGGTCTCCTGGTGAAAGAATTGCATCTTAATATTTTCCTTTGTTCTGCTGTCAACAACTTTCATATAATCATAATAATGGAAAGCCATTGATCAACCTTTGACTTCTAAAATCACCCCATAGACAAATCATGGAACGTATAACTTATTACAGTGCAAAATGTATATGTGATGAATCTTGACAAAATAAGTACATTTGAAAGATGTTGGGAGGTGAAAACTGAAGAGGCTCAGAGTGCTAATATCTTAATTTTACAAAGTTGGAATTAAGATTCTACAGTTGATCTAATAAGAAATGGTGTAACATATAAGAGAGGGACTCTGAAATCAGACTTCCTGGGTTTGAATGCCAGCTCTGCCATTTATTAGCTGTGTGACCTTGGACACATTATGTAATCTTTCTATGCTCCAGTTTTCCAATCTGTAAAACGGAGATATTAGCAGTATCTTCTTCAAGTGGCTTAATATATGTAAAACACTTAGAATAGTGCCTGACTCATAGTAAGTACTATATATGTGTTTGCTATGAGCTCAGAGATGAACAATAGAAAAACTGATAAGATGAGTGACAAAAGTAATCAGGAGGAAGGATATAGAAACATAATATATTGCAATTGAGCAAAAAATCCAACCAAAGAAAGAAAGAAGTTAGTAGAAAATGTCTACATCGAAGAATTCAAAAATGGTAATTTACAGGTATCACAATAGTAATCAGATTTATAAAATGGTTTATTTCTGGCAAATTAGGCTGTGATTTGGTGATAAGAGTGAAGTCTTCTGAACTGTTCGGTTATTCAGCCATGGAGATGTATTCTTTTGATTTTTTGTTAAAAGTATGTGGCTAGATGAATAAGTCATCTCACACCAGTTAAAATGGCAATAATTAAAAAGTCAGAAACAACAGGTGCTGGAGAGGATGTGGAGAAATAGGAACACTTTTACACTGTTGGTGGGAGTGTAAATTAGTTCAAACATTGTAGAAGACAGTGTGACAATTCCTCAAGGATCTAGAACTAGAAATACCATTTGACCCAGCGATCCCATTACTGAGTATATATTCAAAGGATTATAAATCATGCTACTATAAAGACACATGCACAAGTATGTTTATTGCAGTACTATTCACAATTGTAAAGACTTGGAACCAACCCAAATGTCCATCAATGATAGACTGGATTAAGAAAACGTGGCACATATACACCATGGAATACTATGCAGCCATAAAAAAGGATGAGTTCATGTCCTTTGCAGGGACATGGATGAAATTGGAAACCATCATTCTCAGCAAACTATCACAAGGACAGAAAACCAAACACTGCATGTTCTCACTCATAGGTGGGAATTGAACAATGAGAACACTTGGACACAGCGGGGGGAGACATCATGCACTGGGACCTGTCATGGGCTGGGGGTCTGGGGGAGGGATAGCATTAGGAGAAATACCTAATGTAAGTGATGAGTTGATGGGTGCAGCAAACCAATATGGCACATGTATACCTATGTAATAAACCTGCACATTCTGCATATGTACCGTAGAACTTAAAGTATAGTAAAAAAATAATAATAATAATAAGTTGTCTAACTTCTAAATCACTTTTATGATGAAATTGAACAAGGAAAACTTAACCCAATAAAATGAAAGGAAGCAATACAAACAAACAAAAAATCATAGTAAATGGAAAAGATTAAATAAGGAGGCGATTAAATATTGGTGATCACCAATTAAATATTGGATCACCAATTAAATATTGGTGATCACTGAATGGACTTAGTGGTTCTATGTGTCAGCCATGAAAACTCCCTGCATGGGAGCACAGTAGGTGATAGCACCACCAGTGGCCTCTCTGGGTACCCCACTGGGTTCCCTCCAAGGTCACCCAAGCCCTAGGCAGCTCTCAGGGATACACATGCAGTCCCATTTTTACAGGACATGAGATTTCTCTAACAGGAAAGTTTGGCTTCAAGTCTCACCTTGACCAGGCTGGAACTTTCTTGGATCTGAACTGCAGTCAGAGACTCTTCCTCTCCAGTCATTCCTTCCCCTTCTGCTTCCCTAGTGGTCTGACCTGTTCACTTTCAAAAGGCCTTCCCTGACTTCTGCTTTCGACTTTATTCTTTACTTGCACCCTTCTAATAAAGACCATGCATGTCTAATTCCTTCTTTGCGTTTACTTTTTGAAGGATCCAAATTGACATAGCCTACAAGAAGATACAGTTCTCTGATTTAGTGATTAAACAAGATCCAACATGTAGCTGTCCTCATGGATGCAACTGAACAAAACCGCACAGAAAGGCTGAAAATAAAGGGATGGAAAAAATGCACAAGGTAGAGGCTTACACAACTAAAAAGGAAAATGCAGACAAGTGGAGCTAACCAAAAAAAAAAAAAGCAGCAATATTGATATTTAAACAGAGAAACTGAAAAATTCATGATCGTGGAAGATGACTTTAATGCAACTCTTTGAGAAAATACAGATCAAATCAACAGAAATCTGCAAAAATATGGGGAGTGTGTGCAAAACAAATAAGCCTCAGTGATACACACACAAACACATTCTTTCATAACCCCAAACTTTTTAACACTCACAGAACATTTACAAAATTGTATTAGGTATTAAACCCGAAAATTAAGATAAATTACAAACAAGCAGAAATCATTCAAACCATTGTTCTCTGACCATAATAAAATTGAATAAGAAATTAATATTAAAAGAAGGCAAGAGTGTGGGCTGTGGGGTGGAGAAAAGCAACAATCCACTTGGAAAATATTATTTAAGTAACTCTTGATTTAAAGAAAAAAACTCAAGTCATTAAAAAGTCATAACAAGCAATAAATACTATAAATGTCAAAACATGTGGGATATAACCAAAACCGGACTCAGAAAAATATATAGCTATCACTACATTTTTCAGAACCTGAAACAAAACAAGTTAAACAAAAGCTAGGTATAAAAAAGGAAGTATTAAAAAAAAAACAGTAAAGTAAACTCTAAGAAAGTAATTTAAAAAAAGAAACATGGAGGAAAGTAATTAGACAGAACAGCAATATGAAAAGCACACCTTATCAGTGAATCCAAAAGCCAAATCTTTCTATGTCAACACTGAGGACAACAGCAAGAAAGTGGACGGAACCAGGACTGTTCCACCAAATGCCCCTAGAGTGATTTCCTTGACTCATGTCACCATTTTCACTATGAATGTGGGTGCCCCATAATGTGTGCCCTTTATGCAAAACTAATTCTGTGTTGCTGTCCTCCATTGCATTACCTTAGCACCTTTGCCAAAAAAAATCAACTTAACATATATATGTGTGGCTCTATTTTTCGGCTCTCTATTTCCTGTTATGAAACTTTGATTTCAAATGCATACACATTTAGAATTATTTCCTCTTGGTGAATTAACTCCTTTATTATTTTGTAGTGTCTTTCTTTGTCATTGATAGTACTCTTTGTTGTAAAGTCTACTATGTCTAATATTAATGTACTTACTCCAGTTTTCTTAAGATGAATGTGGGCATGGCAAATCCTTTCCCCATTCTTTTATTTTTAATCATCTGTGCCTTTCTATTTGAAGTAGTTCTTTTGTAGACAGCATATATTTGTTTTTAGTAGTAGTGCTTTTTATATAATCTGACAATTTCTTCTGCCTTTTAATTGGAGTATTTAAGTCAATTATACTTATTGCAATTATAGATAAGGTTGGATTTAATAGTACCATTTTGTTAGTTCTGTTCTTTTTGCTTCATCTGCTTTTTTTTCAGCTTTATATTTACTTTTGAATTCAGTAATTTTATGATTTCATTTTATCTTCACTATTTGCATATTAGTTATGCATTTTAAAAAAATTTTAGTGGTTACTCTATGGTTTAAATATCCATCTTTAATTTCTCACCTTCAAACAATTTTATACCGCCTCATGTATAATGTAAGACACTTATGATAATATTGTCATAATTGCTTCTTCCTTTCTTTGTGCTATTATTGCTGTGCATTTTCCTTTTTACATAAATTTCATAATACTTTGTTGCTATTTTTGCTTTAGATAGATAATTATATTTTAGAGTGGTGAAAATAAGAAAAAAATTCCATTTTTATATTTACTTCATGTTTACTGTTTTCTAGAGATCTTCATTTCTGTATGTAGATCCAAGTTTCTATCTGATATTACTTTTCTTTTGCCTAAGGAACATTAATATATTTTGTACTGGCTCCTGTTGGTTAACTGTGAATTCTCTCAGGTTTGTCTTTTTCTTTCTATCTGGAAAGTGTTTATCTCACATTTATTTTTGAAAGGTATTGTAGCTGGATATAGAATTTGGAGTTAATAGCATTGTTTCCAATACTTTAAAAATGCCTTTCCATTGTTTTCTAGCTTCCATAGTTACTGAAAATAATGCTGCTATAGTTTCCTTCTTCTCTTTCTTTCTTTTTGAAAAGAGTCTTTTCTTTTCTTGCTGCCTTCAAGACTTTTTCTCTTTTCGGTTATTTTTTGTTTGTTTGTTTGTTTTGTTTTCTTGTAGTTTCACAGTGATGTATCTAGGAGGGCATTTTTGTCCTTATCTTTTAGCATTTTTTCTGATTCTTTGAAATTCTTGGGGCTTTGATTTGGTGTTCATCACTAATTAAAAAAAAAAAAAAACTTGACCATTATCTCAATAAATACTCTTTTTACTGCACCTTTTGTCTTCTATGGCATTCCATTTGCATGTTTATTTAACAGTTTGATATTGTCCCACAGCTTTTGGATGCTTTGTTCTGATTTATTTTTCACTCTTTTCTCTTCCTTTTGTGTTTCAATTTGCATAATTTTCTTGAATTATTTTCAAATTCACTGATTCTTCTTTCCATTGTGTTGAGTCTACTGATGAGCTCATTAAAGGAATTCACTTCTGGTATCATGTATTTTTTTTAAATATCTAGTATATCCATTTGACTTTTTTCTTATGGTTTCCCCCTGACTGCAGAAATTCCTCCATCTCATTACAGATATGTTCATTTCTTCCCACTGAATCTTTTATATGTTAATCACTGTTATTGTTAAATTGTTATCTGATGGTTTCTACATCTGGTTATTTATGAGTCTGACCATGAGTTGTGTTTTGTTTTCTATTGTGTTTTTGTTGGGATTGTGTGTGTATGTGTGTATGAGTGTGTGTGTGTTTGTGTGGTGTATATGTGTATGTGTATGTTGATCTTTTATATATCTTGTAATTTTTTATTGAATGCTGGCATTGTGTGTAGACCGGAGATATTGAGATAAATAGCATTTATTCCTCAATGTTTGCAGTTTTCTTGTTTTGTTTGGCTGCTAGTATGGTTTGAGTCAATCTAGTCAAAAATTGGTTTTATTGTTGCCATGGTTACCCTCCATGCACAATCTTTAACTTCCATGAGTAATGGGTTGTTTTTGTTTTGTGCTTGGGTGCAGGCTGATGAGCCTAAATATATTTCTCAGAATTACTGCTACAGCCTCAGATTTTAAACAATCTTTGCTCACCTGCACCACAGGAGGGGTCTCTCACCATGCTTTTACCTCTTCTACAGTGGTAGAGTGCGGTTGCTTCTTTTGGTGCTTGTCAGATAAGTGGTAATTGTCAACGAGGCTTCTCTCTTGTCCTTTTCCAGCCTTAATCTTATAAAAGACTTTTGTGCCTTGGCACAAAATGGCAAATAAAGACATAAAACTACACCCAACTTTATTAGTCATAACAGAAGTGCAATTTAAAACCATAATGAGATACCACTACATGCAGGACTAAAATTTAAAAGCCTGAAAATACCAAAAGTTGACCAGTATGTAGAGCTACTGGAACCCTCCTACACTGCTGTTGACAATGGAAAGTGGTACATTCACTTTGGGAAAACAGTTTGGGACTTTCTTATAACGCTAAACACGTCGTGATCATATAAATACCAAAATACCAAAAATCTCTTTTAGGCATTTTCCTAAGAGAAATGAAAATATACTTTCACACAAAGACTTGTCTCATGCATGTTCATGGTAGCTTTATTCCTAATAGCCCCAAAATGGAATCAACTCAAATGTTTATCCACTGGTGAATGGGTAAACAGATTGTGGTAGAGTCACACAAGAGAATATTACTCATCAATAAAAAAGAAATTACTACTCCCCATAATATGGATGAATCTCAAAAGTATTATGCGGAATGAAATAAGTCAGATATATAAAACTTCTTTATATTATATAACTCTGTTGATATAAAATTCCAGAAGAAATAAAAACTAACAAAAGCAGTTGTTTTTGTGATCATGGTAGAGACGACAAAGGCAACAACTTTCATGGTAGAGACAGAATTTACTGTAAAGGAGCTTGAGGAAACTTTTTGGAGTCATGGAGATATTCTACATCTTGATGTCAGTGGTAGTTACAAACCATGTGCGTTTGTCAAAATTTTTCAAACTGTATACTTGGAACTGGTGAATTTTGTGGTATATAAATTATACCCAGTGATTAAAAGTAAAAAGTGAATAATTGTTCCAGTTGAATAAGAGGAGCAGGCATAGGCTGGGAGAAGATCTATGCTCTTGAACCCCTTCTTCAGCTGAAGCACTTCTCAGAAACCGCTAAACTTCCCTTCATCTCAGTCTGAAAACCAGTGGCTTAGTTTTCTCCACTTGCACGCACTTGAAAATGAGAGCCAGAGGGGATGTGAAGTTCCCAGGTCATATAGTTTAATAATCTCAGCTCTAGGATTTCAACCAGAATTATATAAGGAACCAACAGAATTTTAAGGAGAGAATCAATTGTCTTTTATTCATTGCTTTCATCTTCTAAATAATTTTTGATTACCAACTATACATATGACATAAAGCTGATACGGGAGTGATATACAAAGAAAATTCACATATCTGGCACTCTGCATACCTTCTTTTGAGAAATGAACTTCACATAGGATTTATTTCTCTTTCTCAGGAGTGATTCAGACTGACTGCAAAAGTATGTCTTTTACAGCAGCAACAACAACAAAAACACATAGAGATCCAGTTATGAATTTGACCGTCTGCCCCTGGTCGAATCTCCACTGTGCACAATGCACTCAGATCATCACTGACGAAACTCTCCGGGTGAATGTGCTTTCCTTGGAGCTGCTATGAAAACAAAGGGTCCAGGGAGATGCTGGGATGCAGCCAATCCTTGGGGGCTGGTAGGTGGGCAAGCGCAATGGAATTTGAGATTAGGGAGTCCCGCTCACTGCTTCTTGCAGGAGGGACCACCTCTTTTCTGCAACTTCAAGTTTACCCAGGAAGATTATCACAGGTTCAGAAAACTGGTTTAAAAAAATGACCATTTTGGGATTCGCTTGCCTTTTCTTCTTTCCAGAGAGGAATCATTCTTGGAGGCTCTGACATCAGCACCCCTTCTACTGCTCCAGCCCAGCCATTAATCACCCATCAAATTCCTGCCTTATTTCCTTTTGGCCTTGGAAACTGTATGTCTTTCCTTTTGGCCTTGGAGATTATATGTCTCAAACTTTTGGTTGCTCCTTTTTTTCTTTTTTTCCCCCTTTCTCTCTCTCTCTTCTTTTTGCTTTTTTTTTTTGGCTTTTTTTTTCTTTTATGCTTTTATTTTTTCTTTCTGAGGGATGAGGACTAGGGAGGAGAAAGCTATTGTCAATTAATAGAGAGACGTTTTCACCAGGTGCTTCTCAATTATCACATTGGCAGCCAGCCCCTTCTGTGTAAATTGTATTGAGGAAAAAAAAAAAGAAAAGAAAAGAAAGAAAAACACCTCTCAGTGCAGACATCCTCCCTGGGATTGTAACCGGCTCCGTGTCTTCTTTCCTCGGAAGGACAGTCATCCTCTGGGAACAGCCCTGCTTAGAACTATAAGCAAAGCCAAGGTTGCTGTCTCCTGCAACATCATGATTTGAATGTGTTAAAGTGTGTGATTATTATTAGGTCTTAAACACTCTAGATTTGCTCCCTCATTCCACACAAGTTTCAGAAATAAACCCGCAACCAGTCTCCAGGAGAGATTGATGCTTATTCTGTGTCAGAGGCCTGGTCCCCAGACGTCCCCATAAATTTGTCTGCTGGAAGACCATAAACATAATTCTGAGCATGGAAGTTATTTAGATTTGAATTAATTGCTTTTTCAGTTGTTTTCAAATATGCAAATCAAAATAGCCACAAAAAAATGTCCATAAAAAAAAAAAGCAGTCCATCCTCCTGGAGAGATTCTAGAATGTCTTTTGCCAAGGTGATCTGCTTTTTGTCAACTAAAAGGCAAAGGTGCATTTTTTGAAAGTGGCCCGTGCATATGTGGGTATTTCCTCCTGCTCTGACATTTTCTTAGTGGGGTGATCAAGTATTTTGTGTTGGTCAGAGCCTCTTTGACTTCAACAAGCCACCACGAAATGAAATAAGATTATTAAATCAACTGTGGATAGTAAAAGTGCCTTGGCCAGCTCTTGGAGCCTGTAGGAAAATGATTTTGTAAAGAAGGCTGAAGGAGAATGCAGGACAAGACACACTCATCATCATTTAAAGTCACCTAATGACACAAGCTAGGCAATCGGCATTCTTCTCATCAGTAAGGTCAGAAATGTCTCTGCTTACCGCTGTTATGACCTAGCACACTGGCTTCAGTGGAGACCTCAAGAGACCTCTCGGGGGGAAACATGGTGGTTTATCTGGGGACACAGCTTGTAAACATCCCTCATCTAGGAATTTCCATGAAACCTCCTGAGCTTGGAGAGATGCCCAGCTCGTGCCAACTCCTGTATAACAAGCTCCAGATGCTTTCTCTACTCTGTGCCAGGTGGGATTCCCCGAGGTTTGCCCTTAACCCATCTCCTCAAAGCCCTTGCACGGGGCTGCATTGCCTTTATCCCATGCCCTGCTCCAATGAGTGTTCAGCCTCTGGTTGTGTCCATTCATAGTCTGCCCAGAGAGGGTCAAGTTCGGCTAGGAGAAGGGACTTCCCCTCTCTCCATGACATCACTGGTCAGTAATCACAGATCAGCTGGTCACCTGAAGATTCAGTTTTTGAGCAGACTTGAGTACAAGTCCTGAGCTAGGAAATACAGAAGTCAGAGAAAAATGTAATCTTAAGCTCATCTCTGTCTTAGGCCGGTTCCCCAGAAGCACAGCCTGAGATGGGATTCTGGGGCTAATGACTTACCGGGGAAGTGCTCTCAGGAGAAGCCTATGAGAGGTGCAGTTTGGGGCAAGGGAAGAGTCAGGCCAAGGTCTGGTTGTAGCTGAAATCCTGGCCTCAACTTGAGGGCATTGGAAGTTCCGGGAGGGTGCACAGTCCCAGGTTACTCTGGGTTGTGGGAAGAGGGTGAGCTTCTACACTTTTTTATATCTGTCTGTCATGGGCTATGGATGGCCTGCAGGAAGGAGAGCACAATCTCCCAGTGTCTCTAGGCAAGGCAGCCCCTGCTGGTTTCCTGGGGGTGGAGTGCATCTGGGAACACCCATGCTTTTAGCACTGGACTGCGGGTACTCAGGCTCGTTAATAGGCATCTGGGTGAAGCATTAGGACAGTGAAGATGCAGCTGTAGTGGAAAACAAGATGGATGCATTCTCATAATGGACTTCCTAATACACTCCCAGATCTCAGCCTTTGGCCATACAGGGACGGGAGAGGTGGCACCCACAGAGCAGATGCTTCCCCAGCCAGGGGATATAGGGCCAGGACTAGGGCCAGGCTCACCCCAGTGATAAGGATGTCTTCCCTGCATCTCTGCCACATGAAGCAGTGAAATAGCAGCTCTTTTGGCACACAGGGGAAAAGCCAGGATCAAGGTCCCGCCTTTCAGCAACACTTACCTTCTGGAGTCTTTGGGTATCATGCCAAGCCCTCCCTGGGGGCTGGAGCATCCTGAAGTCCTCGGGGACTCTTCTGGAGCAGAGGTTGCAAACTGCATGCCCAAGAGATGCCTCCTGCTGTGAAAATCATGTGTGTATGTGGGCATTTAAAAAAACAAAAAAAGCATGAGACAAAATTTAAAAATCTGGAGATTTCTCGTAACACCTGGGCTTTTAGGTTTTGCTGTTGCTGTTTTATGAATCTGATGTCCTCACCATAAGACCTGACCTTCCTACTTGGACACAGGTGTGTGGTGGCTGTGTTTTCCACATAGGGTGTTTACTCTCCAGCTTGTGAGCTTCCTGGCCCCTGAAAGTGTCTACGAGTATGACTTCAGAATATGCATGAAGACTCAAGATTGACAGAGGGGCCAGGCATGGTGGCTCAGGCCTGTAATCACAGCACTTTGGGAGGCCGAAGTGGGTGGATCACTTGAAGTCAGACATTTGAGACCAGCCTGGCCAACTGGGTGAAATCCATGTTGCTCACCTGTAATCTCAGCTACTTGGGAGGCTGAGGCAGGAGAATCGCTTGAACCTGGGAGGCAGAGGTTGCGGTAAGCCAAGATCGCATCACTGCATTCCAGCCTGGGTGACAAAGCAAGACTCTGTCAAAAAAAAAAAAAAAAAAAAAAAAAAGAAAAATCAGAGATTAAAAGAGGGACACACACTGCTGACCTTTGCAAGCACAGATAGTCAGAGAAATGAAGAGAAGCCCCAGGCATCAGGGCCTTAGGGTCACAGGCAGAGTGGGGCCTCCCCGAGAGGAGAAGGCAGCCAGCATGGCCAAGAGGTAAGACTTGATCCCAGGATGGACAAGCAAAATCCAGAACACATGCCCATGTCTTCCTGTCGTCCTCATTGCTCTGACATTTTGACATGTTGTTCTTGTGCTGGGCCAGGGTCAGTGGGTTTGGCCTCCACAGGGTCATTCACTATATGACCTCATGTCCCTGTCCATTGCTTCTTTTCATCCAGACCTCAGGTTCTCTTACCTGGACCAACACCCTTGCCCTATCTTCCCTCAGCAGCCCCCTTCTTCTCACCTCCAACCTCTACCCCGTTCTATCCCAATCTCCACAGTAATCTGCTTTCAGCTCAGCCCAGATCATATTCCTCCCTTACACATTTTTCAGGTGCCCCCAAAGCCTGGAGTGGGTCCACTGGACATCACCAGAGGAATCTGACCCATGGGTCATCCATGTGAAAAGACAGTCCTGATGTATCAGGAGGCTGCTTCTTGGGAAACTTCGAGACTGAGTTAACACAGTAAAGTAAAACTGTCAGCCCAGCCAATGTTCTGCTCAGGACGTGTCTATGGACACCACAGGCTCTGGAAGGAAGAAGGCTCAAGGGCCCCTCGTGGAGGATGTGCATCCTTGGCCCATGTCCTGTGCACCAGAGCTGTTAAGCGGGGAAGGCAAGCAGCTGGAGAAGCTGGGAGGATGCTGGAGACTCATTCTGGAAAAGTCCTCCATCCCTCCACCCAAACTGCATGCACTAGAATTGACTTGTGCTCTACTGGGGCACCCAAGCCCAGCCTGCACCTGCACATACTCAGTCAGAGACAGTGAAGCAAGAGGAACACATGTTTAAGCTCTGAAACACACCTGAGAAGATGCTTCCTCCAAGCACATATCCATTATGGTGAGTGCAATAGTGATATCATCCAAAGAATAGAATACTGAAAGGCACATTATGCAAATGTGCGTTCCCAATTATGGATTCATCTGGAAGCTTCCAAAACTTCCAAGACCTCATTCCAGGCTTAGCCAACAACCAGTGCTACCTCAGTGATTGAGTGAACATTATTTCTAGGATAAATTTCTCTCTCATCCAATGAGGGACCTTAAGGTCCATGCCCTGCCCAAGGTCATGCTGCCAGTGGAGCTGAAGGGCAGAGAGAACCTCTCTGTGAGGTGTGGTTGCTTCCTGGCAGCGCTCTGGGGAACCCTGAAACTCTTGTGGCCCAGGGACAATGCTGTTGCATCTGGGGTACTGGCAAGTACTGGCATCAGTGATTAATAGACAATGAAGCTGAAGATCAGGGGATTTCAGAAACCTTCCCAAGTTCAGGAAACTGAACTTCAATGTATAAATTCAATCTAATCCAAGAATTTTTTTTTTTTTTTTTTTTTTTTAGGAAACTGATCATTGTAAAATCCATTTGCAAGAA
The DNA here is from genome assembly GCF_024542745.1 of Macaca thibetana thibetana. Classification (NCBI taxonomy): domain Eukaryota; kingdom Metazoa; phylum Chordata; class Mammalia; order Primates; family Cercopithecidae; genus Macaca; species Macaca thibetana. The sequence continues at coordinate 51,312,556 of NC_065596.1, read as the reverse complement.
TAAACATCAGAAACTGTAATGACAATTACAAAATTAACCAAACCTACAGTAATAATAGAACAAATGAAAAAGAAAAGAACGGCGAGCTTGCTGTTTCAGCTAGTAAATTACAAAATAAAGCTGCAGTAATTAAACAGGGTGAAATGCAGGTCACAGGTTAACCTAGTGCTTTTGATTGTATTTGGAGTCACCCCAGAGTTTAAGGAAAATACAGATGCATGGGTCTCTCTCACAGAGATGCCGATTTCATTGGTCTAGATTAAGTGAGGCCTGGTCTTCCCAGTTTGTAAGTGCCCTTTAGATTATTATAATCAGCAGCCAACAGTTAAGAACAACTGGATTAACAGAAGGAAATCAACTGGAGAGATTGTTAAAAATGCGTGTTCCTGTGTCTGGGTCCACTGATTCAGGCTCCGAGACGGGATCTATGAAAAACAAGGCACGCAACACTTATCAAAGTTTTGGAAGCATTGGAAAAGAGAGTCCTTATGCAGTTCTGCATACATGTAGGTATTCAGTAGATTCTAAAGGCGACAGCTCAACGAAGGAGAGGTATAGCAAGGGTGTTGGGGTAATCCACTAGCCATTCGGAGATCAAGTTGGATCTCTAGTTCACTTCTTCCAACTAAAACCATAAGGAAATAGGGTTAACTAACTTATAATAGTGTGCTGGAGAAAGGCGTTCTAGGCTTTCTAAGGAAGACAGAAACTTTATATAAAGAAGAAATGTAATAGATTTGACTACCTAAAAATGAAACTAAATCATGAACTGCAAAAATACATAAACAAGAAGCAGCAAAGTGCAAAAAAGAAAGTTGTCCCACATATTACAGATAAAAGGTTAGTAATCTTAATTTGCAAATAAAGAAAATTTAAAATGAACATAAGCCAAAAGGAAAACAACAAATACTCAGTAAAAAATTAAGCAGTAAACACAGAGAGGTAAATTACAAAATAAAATGTACAGTCAATACGTTCTAAAAAAGATGTTCTACCTCATAAGTAATCAAAAGTGCTAAATAAAAATCAAAATGAGTCATCTTTTTTCACCCATCATATTGGAAAGGATTAAAAGTTTGACAAAACTTAAAAATAGCAGGGATGTGGGAAAATTGACATTCTCATGCACTGTTGTTGGAAATGTAAATTGGTATTCCTTTCTGGAAGGCAGTTTGTCAACTGAAGTTAACTTTTTTAAAAAATAAGAAGCATGGCTTTAGCTTAGTAATCATATACTTGGGAATTTATTCTAAGGAATAAATTGCTAAGTGGTGCAAAGATATATATACAATAGTATTCATTAATGCTTTCAATAGTGAAATTTTAGGAGCAACATAAATATCTGTAAATAAATGATTGGTTAAATAATCTATAATATATACATACTAAAAAAGCCCCCACATTTGAAATAGTGTATTTCTATAGATTTCTATTTACTGAAATGATGGTTCTCTTTTACACTTCCTCCTTTCGTACACATTATTTCTTCTCCTTGGGAAGCCCATTTTCCCACACTTTCATATTTGGTTCACTACTGGGAGTGCCCAACTAACTGAAATTGCCCCTTCTTCTGTGAAGTCGTCCCTCCCCTTCTGAGCCACATAAGTAGTCACCACTCTTCATACCCAAGACATCCCTTTACCATTCCCATCACAGCACTTGTTCACTCATTTATTCAATATATGTATCAGGCTCTTTACAGGGCACTTACCACCCTCTAAAGTAGTTGACTCTGTCATGGCCCTCTTTCCCACTGGATTGCAAACCTTTGCAGAGCAAGAAAGTGCATAATTCATTCTGTTACCCCAGATTTCAGCTTGGAACTTGGTATATGACCAATACAAGTTTAATGAATAAAAGGAAGAATGAATGAAAGAAAGGGTGAATGGATAGGTGGATCAGTTGAAGGAAGGATGGATAGATGAATAACAAATGGGTGGATTAATGAATAGAAAAAAGGATGGATAGATGAATGGGTGGGTGGGTAGATGGATGAGTAAATAGAAGAACAGATGGATGGATGAATGAATGGACGGATAGATGAAGGAATAGAAGGAAGGATGGATATATTAACAGATGGGTGGGTGAAAGGATGGGTGAATGAAACAATAAAATAAAAGACGGATGGATGAATGGATGACTGAGTGGACGGATGAAAGAATGGGTACATGGGTGGATGGATAGATGGATAAAATAATGGAAGAAAGGATGGATGGATAAATGGATGCGGGTGGACGGGTAGATGGATGAATGAATAGAAGGAAGGATGGTTAGATGAACAGATAAGTGGATAGACGGATGAATGAATAGAAGGAAGAATGGGTGAATTGATGGGTGGGTGGGTTAATGAATAGAGGGAAAGATGAATGAAAATGGATGGGTGGGTGAAAGGAAGAATGGATGGATGCATGAATAGAATAAAGAATGGATGGGCCATGCGCAGTGGCTCATGCCTGTAATCCCAACGCTTTGGGAGGCCAAGGTGGGTGGATCACCTGAAGTCAGGAGTTTGAGACCAACTGGCCAACATAGAGAAACTCCATCTCTACTAAAAATACAAAAATTAGCCAGGCCTGGTGGTGCATGCCTGTAATCCCAGATAGGGAAACTGAGGCAGGAGACTTGCTTGAATCTGGGAGGCAGAGGTTGTGGTGAGCCGAGATTGTGCCATTGCACTCCAGCCTGGACAACAAGAGTGAAACTCTGGCTCAGGAAAAAAAAAAAGAATGGATGGATGAATTGACTGGTGGATGGATGGATGGATGGATGGATGGATAATGAATACAAAGAAGGATGGATAGATGAATAGATGGGTGAGTAGATGAACGGATGGATAAATAGATGGATGGTTGAATGGATGTATGGATGAATGAAGAGAAGGAAAGATGGATATATGAATTGGTGGGTAGGTGGATGGATGAGTGGATGGATGGATAGATGGAGACTGGATAGATTAATGGATGGAGTAAGTGAGTGAGTGATTGAGTGGTAGGGAAGACAGACAGATGAATGTAAAAGGATTGGGTGGTTGAGGAGATGGAATAGATGCATAGGTTAGTGGTTGGATAATCAGATGAGTAGGTGAGCAAATGGAAAGGATGCCGTGTTTGTCAGTCCATCTTCTCGCCATTCTGCCTCTGGAAGGACATTCAGAGAACTCTTATCATTATACACTCTTTCCACAGCTATGTATGGGGTCTACAATGTGTTAAAAGTTATCAAAGTGATGTAACTGTTTGAGATAATTGGCTCTACCATAACAAAATGGAACAGAATAAAAACCCTAGGAAAAAAAAACTCTCTAAAACAAAAAGCAACCAATTTGCTTCTCGGACTTTGGACATGTTGAAAAACCAACAGAGAGAGAAGCAACTCAGAGATTATCGACAGTAAGAACCCAATTCCATGCCCAGGCCTGAGTGAGAAAGGAAGAGCTCAGTTACCAGCTCCAGGAGCAGTCCACAGGGTGGTATCTGGGGCCATCCTGGGCTCCACCAGTGGGAGGTAGTTGCAGAGAAAGTGCAATCAGTACCCAAGTGAGAGGACAACACCCTTGCTTTGCTTTTCCTCCTCCCCTAACTCACCCACCTGTGCCTCCCACTGGCCAAACCCAACAGGGCATCGTCTGACAGGGGAACCTGGAAACATGGGCTCCAGGTATCAGCAGAGCAGGGAGGAGTGATGAATGCATTTGAGGACAAACAGGCCAACAACTGCACACCCGACAAAATTGAAATCAATAAATATTTAAATGTGTCCACAATGTCACATTATTTGTCAGCCAAGCAACTGCAAATGAACTCTTACATATGTTATGAATAAATTATGTTGGGTGTGTGTACATTTTAATACAGCTGATGTGGTAGAGGGGAGGAGTGCCTGGGGACAATGAGGCCTTCAAGTGACCCTCCCGACTCTCTTCTTGTGCGAGTCTCAAGATTCAGCTTCCTCTTCTCTAATAGAATAACTTTGAGCAAATCACTCAGTTTCCCCCTCTTTAAAATCCACATCAATTTTCCAGGATCCCTGCGAAGTGAAACTGAAATAATGTTTGTAGAAGTACCCAGGACCCCATCTGACCTGATGGAAGCCATCATTTTCATTGCTTCTAAGTCATCCAGCCAAAGGAGGCAGGCACAGGTGCCCTTCAGCTGACCGCTTTGTCATGACATAACAAAAACCTGAAGAAGTACATCCTCCTGAAACTAAAAATCCCACACCCATCAACTCATGGCGAGGACATCATGGTGGACATGGGCAATGATTTAATGACAAGGACACTCACCCCAGCATATTTATATTAGTGCACATATTATATTCCTAAATGTTGAGCAGGAAGGGGTAAATTAAATGAGAGAGTATCAACACAATGGAACATGGAGCACGTATGTGTTTATGTATGGAAATGTTTACAAATTTGTTTTCAGCTGTAATCTCTGAAATGAAGCTATGGGTATTGTTTTCTTTGCTTTATTTGCTTTAAAAAAATTATCAGTGATATCTGTGCCAGTTTAGCTGTGCCACTGACAGTTCAGAAAAGAGCGATATTGACAGAGCAGGAACTAAGGACAAATTACCTGACTGAGGTCCTTCTCAGCAATGTCACTCTGCTTGCTGATGAACTGGACATTCATGGTGGCCCTCGGGCAGCTGGCACTCACAGGCTGGAAAAGTGGGTCTTCTAAGGAGTGCCTCCAGGTTCCTCTGTGCTCTGCCACCTGCATGGCCACCATCTATAGTCAACAGGTGCAAATCACAAAAATAACCTCCCTTCCTGGTCTACAAGGACATTAAGCCCCTGGCTTCAGGACCATTCATAGAATTATATGCAGCCATAGCTAACACACATGTTTGTAAAAACTTTGTATTTTCTATTTGCCTTTATTTTTTTCCCAAAAATTTGAGACAGCTTCAGTGCATTCCTGGGAATCAGTACCTGCTAAAAAGACTCTGAAGCAGAAGGTGGCAGTGAAACCCAGAGAGCCTCAATCAAGTGTCTTTCTTCAGGCACCATATGTGGCTTTGATGTAGCCCCTGGGAGCCTCTTTACCTCTCTGGGTCTCAGCGCCATCTCTCTGAAAGGTGGGATGGCCATGATGACCCTGGAAACCCCACCATGGCTATAAGGTAAGGTATCTCCTCTGACTCAATTTTTAGTTTTAATCTGACATAGAGAAGCAATGATTTAAAGCTCTAAAGCCAGCATGAGCAAATTTTTTTCTGATAAGGGTCAGACTGCAAATCTCTTAGGCTCCATGGCCCTGATGATCTGTCTTGCAACTGCTCAGCTTTGCTGTTGAGCGCAAAGCCCAGCCGTGGACAATAAGTACACAAATGAGAGTAGTCTTGTTCTGAGAAAATGATGTTGACGAGACCAGGTGGTAGGTTGGATTTTGCCTGTGGGTCCTGGTGTGCAGACCCTTGCTCTAAAGTAAGCTGTTTCCAAAGACTTAACTAGTGACTGATGGAGATAAATAAAACTGCAGACAATGGTAATGATGATGAAGATAAAAACAATACAAACCTCTTTCCTTCCTTTTATATAAAGCGCATGTGTGTGTTCTAAAAATTAAAATAACACCAATGGTGATCAGCAAAACCATGTCTCCTCCACCCCCAAAGATGTCCATTGCTTATGCCCAGAATCTACCTTACCTTACATGGCAAAGGAGATTTTGCAATTGTGATTAAGGTCATGAACGTTATCATGGAGTGATGATGATCCTGATGATCTTGGTGGACCCAGTGAAATCACAGGAGTCCTTAAAGGCAGAGAACCTTTTTGGCTGGATCAGAGAGAGATCTGAGCATGGACGAAGGTTCAAAAAGAACTCACTCCTCTGTTGCTGGCTTTGGGCATTGAGAAAGGATACCAAGAGAGCAAAGGAATTCGGGCAGCCGTGAGGAGCAAGAAAAGGCAAGGCAACACATTCTCCCCTAGATCCTACAGAGAGGAATGCAACCCTGCTAAGACCTCAAGCTCAGCTCCAGGAGACTGAGATTAGTGTAAGATAATAAATATGCATTGCTTAAACCACTAAATTTGTGATAATTTTTATAGCATCGGTGGAAAACTAATACTCTAACTCCCTGAGAAAAATTTGGAAATTACAAAGTCTAATCTCACCCATAATGTCACTACCCAGAGATACCCACTATTAACATACATTAGAAATATTATTTTAGATTTATCTGCATATGTGTGTATATATGTGTAAATAGAGAATATATACACATTATATATAATATATATTATGTACTACTATAATATATCATATATACTACATATACACATATTACATATATGTGTATATATACTACACATATATTTATAAACTATGTAATATAAAATAGCCATATATTATATATAATGTGTATGTATATAATATACATTATGTATACATTCATGTATATCGGGAGAGAGATATAAATATAAACCATTATACTAGTTTACATTGGCTGTAATTCACATTCATTTTATTTCATTTAACATTTTTAAATAATTTTCTTGTGCCAATAAGTTTTCTTCAAAAACATGTTACAGATGAGTTATAATTCCTTCACTTTCCCCTCTTTTGTTTCTGATCTTTTCACTAGAATAAAAATGGCCAAGGAGAAAATTCATGCACATATCAAACTGTTAGGGTGTTATAAGGTTACTATTCTCTTATTGCCATAAAAGTATTTTTCCCTGTTTTGTTTGCCTTTAATTTATTCGGGGCTCCTTTTGATGTATGGAAATTTTGCATTTTGTTTATTCCAAGGGACGAATGCTTCTCCATTACTTTTTTCTTCCATGGCCGGAAATGTGATTCTCAGTCTCAGGTTTGTGTTTTCTTCTAGTGCTCATAAGGGTTCTTGTTTTCAGTTCTATCCTTGGGCTAGGTGGTAGTTATTCAATTTCCCAAGTTGCTAAACTGTGTTTCCTTCCTCATTTATTGAATGATCCTTCATCTTTGACCACAAATATTTGATGCCATTACCATACTCCACAGCTTCTAAAATGAAAACTTTTTTCATGTTAGCATCTCTGAGATCTGGGTCACCTTTCAGTCTCCAGCACCTAAAGGTCTTTGTTGGCTTGGTGTGAAGGCCACTTCTTCCTGGGAAGTTTGGGATTTGCTTATGCCATCATCTGGGGACACTATGGACATGAGACCACTTCAGGTTTCCAGCCTGACGTTCCTTTGGACTTCACACTGCAACACTGTGTAGGCATTGGTTCTGATTCCAGTTCTCAGGGGAGACATATTTTCTTCCCTCCACCCAGTGCAAAGGTTAAGACGCAAGTGCATTTCTTTGTGCCCTCTTTCTGCGTGGTGCTTGTCTTTCTTACAGACCCTTAGACCAAGAATACAGCCCTTGTCATAGTAGTTCCATTAAATTCCACCTCGGGAGGTTTTCCTCTGTTATTGGTGCATGGGATAATACTGGGTCATACAATCAATAATGTAACTTATATTCAACAAAATATAACATATTACATGCAAAATAAAATATATCCTAAGTTCAGTTTCTGGATTGTCTAGTATGTTTGTTTTTTCTATTTCTTGTTAATTTCACTGGTATAACAGTTTTTTCATATTCTTAACTTTAATGTTTCTTTTAATATCTGGTGGGACAATTTCTTCCTAATTGCTCATTCTTTCTAAAATGTTCCGGGCTATTTTTTTCATTCCAGATTTATATTAGAATTAATGTTTCAAGTTCTCACACATCACTCATATCAGTAAATGAATAATTTTTTTGAAACTCTGCTGAAATTTTTATAGGATCTTCATTAAACCTATGAATAAATATGGGACAAATTGATGTTTATAATATTAAAGGTTAATGCATTTTCTAATCAAAACTATTTGATCATCTTAAAGACCTTTTTATATCTTTTCTATCATTAAAATTGTATAATTATAATTTTTTAATATTTCTGGTTAATGACATTCTTTCCCAGTTATTATATATTCTAATGTTACTGAGAATGGAATTCTGTTTTTGTTAATTTTCTATTTGATTATTTTTGACATACAAGACATTAATGGTTTTTATATTTTGATTTTGCAACTAACTGCCTTTCTAAAGTTGCTTAATCATTTTCAAATATATTTTCATAATTTTAAGATACAATCAACTTTTATATTGATCAGCATTTTGAATACTTTAGGTAGGAAAATCAGAGAAACAGTGCTACGTTAAATACATGCACTGATTGTACAATGCATTCTGATGTTTTAAAAATTCAGCATCTTAGAATGAAGACATGTAGATTTTATAAGCAGAACAACCATCTTACATGTTAACACCATTCTGTCCTCATAGTTTCTCCTCTTTATTTCTCTTATTTCTACAGGCTATCGTTGATGATATTATTTTTGATTTTAATGAGAAGACCTCTAGTTTAGTGGTTTTTAATTACCAAACTTTTCTTTAGTATGGGGAAGGTCAGAGGCCTTTTGAAAATCTGATGAAAGATGTTCATTCTATCCTCCAGATAAAGCAAATGTGCACTCACAACCTGACTTCCTGAGCCTTCAAAATTCTCTCAACCCTCTCTGTATAGGCTTCCACCAATCGCCAAAGTCGGTGAAACCTGGTTCAGGACTCCTCTACGGTGTTGCCTCTTAGACGAATGCTAAATGTTAACATTGATTACATTTGCTTGGTTAGGACATCCTCTTTATTCATCCTCTCTATTTCTGTTTTTTTTTTTTTTCACATAAAGTTAGTAATTAGTGTTGGATTCTATTAAATACCATTCAGGTATCGCAGTAGATTGTATCATTCCTCCCATTTCTTCAGCCCTCTCTGTACTCATGATTTGCAGTGAAACCTTATAGTTTCTTCTGTGAGAGGGAGAGTGGATTTTTCTGCCCTGCTGTTATTGGGAACAGATATGTGACTTGCTTAAATGGCCCAAATTGCAGGTTGAAGCCAGGCTGAGATGAATCCAGCCTAGATCAGGTGACCTCCAGCTGACCCACAGTCAGCTGACTAAACATCTGTATTAGTAAGGGTTATCCAGAAAAGCAGAACTCATAGGACACAGTCAGATGGATAGATAGATAGATAAATAGGATAAACAGATGATAGATAGATAGATAGATAGATAGATAGACAGATGACAGATGGATAGATGATAGATAGATAGATAGAATAGATAAACAGATGATAGACAGATAGATAGATAGATGACAGATGATAGATAATAGACACATAGAGAGATAGAGACAGAAAGATGATAGATTAGATAGATAATAGCTATATAATCTATACATAGATAGATAATAGATAAATGATAGATGATTGATAGATAGATACATAGATACATAGATAGATAGATAGATAGATAGATAGATAGATAGATAGATAGACCAACGAGAAGGGGGAATTGGCTCATGCAATTATGGAGGCCAAGAAGTTCTTTTACAGGTTATCTGCAAGTTGGAGAATCAGGGAAGACGGTAGCATCGCTCAGTACAAGTCCTAAGGCCTGAGAACCTGGGAGCTGATGGTGCACATCCTAGAGTCTAAAAGCAGGAAAGCCTGGAGGTCTGATGCCCAAGAGCAGGAGAAGATAGGTGTCTAAGCTCCAGAAGAGAGAGAAAGCAAATTTGCTGTTCCTTTCTGCTGGATCAGGTCTTCAGCTGATTGATGGAGTCTACCCTAACTGAGTGAGGGTGGATCTTCCTTACTCAGGCCACTGATTCAAATGCCAATCTATTCCAGAAACACCTTCACAGACATATCCAGAAGTAATGGTCTACCAACTATTTGGGTATCCCTTAACCCAGTCAAATGGGCACCTAAAACTAGCCATCACAGCCACTGAGTCTGGGGACTGTTTTTTTTTAAACCAAATTTTGTAGCTAACCAATACAGATATCTATTTATTTATCAGTGTATTATTATTCCCTTGCTGCATAACAGATTGTCATCATCTCAGTGACTCAGAACAGCATATGTTTTCCATGGGTCAGGTGTCCAGCCTGGCTTAGTTAGACCCTTTGGTCAGGGTCTCATAAGGCTGCAATCAAGGTAGGAGCTAGGCTGTGTTTCTATCTGAACATTTGAGTTGGGAAATAATCCACTTCTAAGTTGAATCAGGTTGTTGGCAGAACTTATTCCCTTATGGCTATATTGCCAAAGTCTTGTTGTTGTTGTTGTTGTTGTTGTTGTTTGTTTGTTTTGTAAGCTGTAGACCAAGAACCAGTCTCAGACCCTAGAAGTTGCCCTCAAGTCCTTGCCATATGGCCTCCTCTGTAAAGCCACATCCACAACAAGGCAGCCTACTTTTTCAAAGCCAGAGAGAGAGACAGAGCATGCTCACCTCTGTTGAAGACTCTCTGCCAGTCAGGACCTCCTGATTAGGTCAAGATAATCTCTTGATTTATTCAAACTCAACTGATTAGGAGCTGTAATTACATCTGCAAAACCCTTTCATCTTTGCCACAAGATTCTATTGATTAGAAGAAAGTTACACTTTCCAACCATAGTCAAAAAACAGGGATTATATAATTTCATTGGGGGTCATCTTAGAATTCTGCCTACCACAATCTTGTATTTAATATGCTTAATTTTATTAATATGTTAATGTAATATTTGCATGTTAAATCACTTTGCATTCCCAGAACAAATTATGTTTGGTTATAATTTATAATTCCTTTAAAGTCCTGCTAGTTTTCTTTCATAGGTAATTTCATTTGTACTTTTGTTCTCCTATTCAAATAAGAGATTGATCTGGAGTTTCTTTGCCATTCTGGTCGGTTTTATAGCAAAACGTGAAACTAACATTGTAAAACACGCTTGGAAGTCTACTGTATCTATCAGTGTTCAGTCAGGGAAACAGAACCACCTCAAATGTCGTGAGAATAAGAATGACTTGTAGCTGCCTTCTTGTCTTTGGTTTCACAGGGGGTATGTTAGGGAGGCATTTTTGGTGTTGAAACTTTAGGATGTCATCTAGTCGTGGTGTTTAGGTGTATGGGTCAGCTAGTAGGCTGTTGCTCGGTCATGTGGCTCCCCTATATTTCCTCACAGTTGCAGCCATGCTCCCTCTCAATGCTCTGAAAGTGTGGGCTCCTCTCCCACTTCAGTGCTGGCTGTAGATAGTGGCATGGTACTCCTGGGCTGCCCACTTCAACTCTGGGGTGATCTCAGGGTTTATGGTTCTTCCCCACCTTGGAGGCAGCAAAAGAAGGGACCTTAATAGTGGTTGTGACCAAGGGTCTTTGTGTGTTTCCTGAGGACTTCACCCCAGAGAGATACAGGTAAGCAGTTGCTCAGTGTAATCAGCCCAGATAATCATTAGAGAAATGCAAATCAAAACCACAATGAGATACCATCTCACGCTAGTCAGAATGGCTATTACTAAAAAGCCAAAAAAAGTAACAGATCCTGGTGAGGATGAGGAGAAAAAGAAATGCTTATACACTGTCAGTGGAAGTGCAAATTAGTTCAACCATTGTGGAAAGCAGTGTGGTGATTCTGCAAAAAGCTAAAAACAGAACTGCCATTCGACCTGGCAATCCCATTACTGGGTATATAACCAAAGGAATAGAAATCATTCTACTACCAAGACACACGCATGTGAATGTTCTTTCAGCACTATTCACAATAGCAAAGACAAGGAATCAACCTAAATGCCCATCAATGATGGACCGCATAAAGAAAATGTGGTGCATATACATCATGTAATACTATGCAGCCATAAAAAGAATGAGATCACGTCCTTTGCAGAAAAATGGATGGAGCTGGAAGCCATTATCCTTAGCAAACTAACACAGGAACCGGAAACCAAATACTGCATGTTCTCACTTATAAGTGGGAGCTAAATGATGAAAACACATGAACAGATAGAGGGGAACACCACCCACTGGGTCCTACTTGAGGGTAGAGAGTGGGAGGAGGGAAAGGATCAGGAAAAATAGCTACTGGGTACTAGGCTTAATAGTGAGGGGAGGAAATAATCCGTACAACAAACCTCCATGACACAAGTTTACCTATATAACAAACCTGCACATGTACCCCAGAACCTAAAATAAAAGTTAAAAAAAAAATGAGAGTTTACATGGACAGGAAAAGATCTAGTAATGTAAAGGGTGAGAAGGAGTGGGGAAATTTGGAGGATCAGGAAAAGCTTTGTTGACCTCCTGAGCCCAGCTGCCTGGCTGGATGAGCCTGAGCTTTTGGGAAAATCTGAAAAGCACACATACCCAGTCACTGAAGTGGGACCCTGCAGGAGGAGCCCATTGCAGTGGACCTGCAGTGGAAACTGTTCCCTCTGTAGGAACCACTGCCTCTGCAGACCTACAGCCGAGCACCTGGGGGCGGTCTTGGGGGTGCTATGGAAAGATGAACTGGTCACAGAGCAAGAGCAAGGTGAGGCCATGCTGGGGCCCAACAGTCAGCTCAGCATCTGTCTGTCAGAGTGTCTGCCCACCCCAACCTTTGATAATGACCTCTGTCTCCTTCCTACCCTGGGAAGCTCGCATGAATTCCTCCGTGGTCATTCTGGGAAATATCATCTGGGGCCTTAGACAAGAGCTGTAGTGCCAAGTTGACAAGGCACAAGTCAGGCCTGCCTGTCATGTTCTTATGTCTGAAATGATCCAGGCAGCATGGGAAGATATATTCCTTGAAAGACGGAAAGGGCTTGCCTATAAAGTTTTGGATGCTGGACAGGATCGTAAGAGGCAAGAAGTGGGAAACATATAGGAGGTGGCTCACAGGGAAAGCAGTGGGGGGAGGATTCCATGCAATCAGAGCTCTCCACCTGCGACAGGGAGAGCTGTTTGGAACTGAAACCCAGAGTGATCCCCACAGGGGTAGAATTACTCCTTGGAGCAAAGGACAAGTAGGTCCATATTCAGAGAGTGCACGGAATGGGAAAAGCTGCTTTCCTTCCCCATTTTTACAGTATTAGGCTTTCCTTGTCAACTATTAAGCTTTTCCTTTTTGCTCAGTTTGAGGTTTTGACTAAAGACAAAGAAAATTGTCTTTAATAGAAAAGTTGATTGGGAGACCACAACAGGAGGATAGCTTAAGGCCAGGACTTCAAGATCAGCCAGGGAAACATAGCAAGAGCCTTCTCCAAAAAAGAATAAAATAAAAAAGCCAGGTATGGTGGTACGTGCCTGTGATCCCAGCTACTCAGGAAACTGTGGCAGGAGGATCGCTTGAGGCCAGGAGGTCAAGGCTGCAGTGAGCTGTGATTGTGCTATTGAACTCCAGCCTAGGCAACAGAGTGAGACCATGTCTCTAAAAAAAAGGAAAGGGAAGGGAAGGGAAGGGAAGGGAAGGGAAGGGAAGGGAAGGGAAGGGAAGGGAAGGGAAGGGAAGGGAAGGGAAGGGAAGGGAAAAGAAAAGAAAAGAAAAGAAAAGAAAAGAAAAGAAAAGAAAAGAAAAAAGAAAAGATGACTTCATTGACTTTAATTGCCGTTTTGCTTTTGTTTCAGTCAGTTTATTAATATGTCACTCTTTCACTGGGTTCTTTGTGTCATGTTTTATGCCCTCTGAATTATGTTTTCTTCAAATGTTTTTGCTTTAATTATTATAATTTACACAATAGACAGTAATTCTAGTAGCAGTTTTCTTCAAATTTAGAGAAACAAAGGTTTAAGTGGTATTAACTACTTCAAAAAATAGCTCTTGCTTCATAGTTATTTTAAATCCTCTGTCTGATAATACCAACATTGCCATTTCTGAGTCTATTTCTAACACTTGTTTTATCTCTTCAGACTGTGTTTTATCTTTCTTTTTAGTGCGACTTGGTTCTGTTGAAAGTCAGACTTGTATGGGGCAATAGGAACTGTGGTAAATCAGCCTTTAATGTGGGGATTTATGTTAATCTGAGTAGGATTTGGGCTGTGTTTAATGTTTGTTGCAGCTGTAGGTACCAGAAACTTCCAGTTCCTCTAGTGTGCTTGTTTTGATCTCACCTTTTGACTTTGGGCTTCCCTATGGGCTCCACCTCAGAGAGTTTGCAACATGCAACATTTTCCATTGTTATCCAATGTTACCATACTGTATGATGGTAACATGTTGGGGTGGGGGACCATTCTATAATCTAATTAAATCTCAGTATTTTGGTGGCCTTGCTTCTCAGGGTTGTGACCTTTGCAAGTGTTGCTCCACTTCTAGAATGAAAAAATAATGGTAGAGTTTACCCCTCCACCCCCTACTCCCTTTCCTGGCTTCAGTATTCCCAAAACATTTCCTTGAAATCCAGATCCCAGATCCTGGCTGACAATGTTCCAACCTCTACCCTTTTTTAAGTACTATAGGAAGACTGGAGGGGCCTTAAGTGGCAGACCCTTTCTCTGCCTGGGATCAAGTTTCAGAATGGTGCTCTGGGTACATCCTTTTCCCTGGAGAGAAACTCTTTGAACTGGAGAAGGCTCTGGGTGTATGTCATAATGATTCATCTTGGTCAGAGTGATGAGGAAATCTCTCTCTAGCCTCGCCATGAGAACTTGTCGGGGTTTCTGGAAACTCACAGAGCTGTGGGCTTCTTCCTAAGACTTCAGCCCCTGGAGTTGCTCATTCTCACACCAGTCCACTTTCAAACTCCAGCAAATCACCAAAGCAGACATCTAAATGATCCTGCCAGTTTATGCCTCCTGTGGCTTCAGCTCCAGGCAAGCAGATTTTTGTTACCATATCTGTCCAGATGCCCCCATCTTTCCAGGTCTCAGTGTGGCTTTGCCCTGCCACCTCATCAATGGGTCAAAGAAAAATCGTTTCTTTTCAGTTTGTCCAGCTTTCTGTTCTTTTTGGGACAAAAACGTTGACTTCCAAGCTCTTTTCTTGTTGGAGCTGAAACTGGAAGTCCTCATTACCCTTTAAGGTAGACACAAAAACGAGTCTTATATAGATTATTTTGTCTAATAAAATGCAGACTCCAACTGACCATTGAACATGTAGTAATCAGTATCTCTGGGTTCCCTGTGTCAATGTCAGGTACATCTTCGTAGGTGTGTTATTTTTTAGAATGGAAGGAGATGCCAATCAGGACCTAGGGGGGAAGCACTGAAAGCTTTGGAATAGGCCATGTTTATTACGTATGAATTCTGGGCACCTTCTCCTTTGTCTACTCTTATGCATCATCAAGTGAAACTTCACGGCTTCCTTAAAAAAAAAAGAGAAAGCAGTTATTAAGGGGGTCTAATGGCTTTCCTGAAGTCACAGAACAAAGACACTAATCTAGTTCACGCATCTCACGCTCCTGGGAAAGACCCAGCAAGATAAACAGACTCATGCAAAGGGAAATGTCAGAATTTTAAAATAAGCAATAAATCATTAAAAACAATAGTTATTTTTCAGAAACAATTATGAAAAACATAAACATAGAAATAAACCAAAATAAGAACTGAGATGCAAAATTGCACAATGGCCTGTTGAGTTAGGAAGTGAAGGGCAGGGGGAGCCCACGATTTCAGACCAGCCTATGTGTAGCATGCCTTGGCATTCAGGACAGGCTTCCCCAAGACAAGCTAGGCGTTTGCCTGACATGGCAAGACTGGAGAGAGTATAAGGAGGAAGGAAGTAACTTTGATTAAACATCTGCTGTCCCACATTTCTCTCACTCATCTGTTTGCTCATTTGAATGAATTATTAAGGTCATGCTACAAGCCATGTACTGTTCTTGGTGCTGCTGATAGACAAATCAGTGTGACCTGGTGCATTCTCTTGTGAAGCTTGTCATTCAGTGTGGAAGACAGACAGGTGTCCAGGTAACTATGTTCCAGGGTGATACATGCTAAAGGAGAAGTCTGCAGATATTTTCTTGGAATGCCCTTGGAGGAGTCTGAACCTGCCAGAGTTGGGGTAGGGGATGCCAGGCAGAGGATTCCAGGCATAGCATCCTATACCAGGCACATGAGATGCCAGGGACAAGAGTGAGCAAGAGGACCGAGAGTGAAGAGTAAACCAGGCAAAGGAAGGGCATGTGTGAAGGTCCAAGGCCCAGGGTGCAGGGGAGCATGACTTACTCAGGAATTGTCAGGTTCAGCATGGATACCACTTAGGCAGCTGCTGGCAGGTCAGGATAATGCCTTCATCCCCGGACAATGGGAGCCAGGAGAGGTTTCAGCAGGACAGCCTCATGGTCAGGTTTATGCTTCAAGGAGACCATAGTGACAATTATATATGAAATGGATTGGGGTATATAAGACTGGTAGCACAGAGATCAGTTGACAACCCCAGGTAGAAGTGAAAGAGACTCAAAATAAGGAGTGGTGGTGCAGAAGGAGAGAAATTAAAGGGTTGAATGCATATTAAGAACGTAAAATGGCAGCCCTTAAGGGCCACTTTGATTGGGGACATGAAGGGAAGGAGCTCAACTGCACGACCCAGGTCTAGATTGTAAGGAATGGAGCGACGGTTGGTTCTATGTATGAGGAGCAAGGAAGTTTTGAGGGGATACAGAAGATGATGACTACAGTTTTGGGTGTGTTAATGAGGCTTCCGTTTGGACGTATCCACATTTGGAATTGAGGAGAGACCTAAACTTGGAAGTTGTCATAACCTAGATGAAGGGATTTGAAGCAGGCCCTGCCACTGCCCCACAATACTCCCTGGCCCACCCAGGAGTTGCTTACATGTGGTTGCCATTCAGACCTGTGGTTTTCTGTGTCTCTCTGCCTGAGACATTCTCTGGTTTTGTCACTGCCTGGCACCTGCACAGAAGAGACTGAACGTTATGGGAGGTGACCCCTCAGGAACAACCCTCAGTTTTGGAGGGAGGGACACTGTTAGATAAATACCCATTTCCTGGCCCCTTGGGGAGCCCATCTGTGTGCATTCCACGCCATTGTTCCTCAAAGTTAAGCCCAACCTTTTCCCCTGGAGAGACTGCTAAAACTCGGATTCCTAGGCCTTCTCCAGAGACTCTGAGTTATTAGGCCTGGTTGGGAGGGGAATAAGATTTGCGTTTCTATGCACATCAAAACCACAATGAGATATCATCTCACCCTAGTGAGAATGGCTATTATTAAAAAGACAAAAAATAACAGATGCTGGTGAGAATGTAGAGAAAAGAGAGCTCTTATACACTGTTGATGGGAATGCAAGTTAGTACAGCCACTATGGAAAATAGTATGGAGATTTCTCAAAAAACTAAAAATAGAACTACCATTCCATTCAGCAATCCTACTACTGGGTATTTATCCAAAGGGAAAGAAATCTGTGTATCGGAGAGATACCTGCACTCATATGTTTAGCCTAGCACTATTCACAATAGCAAAGACATCAAATCAACCTCAGTGTCCATCAATGGACCAATGGATAAAGAAAATGTGGTATACATACACAATAGAATACCTTTCAGGCAAAAAAATAAAAACAAAAGAATGAAATCTTGTTATTTGCAGCAACATGGATGGAACTGGAGGTCATTACATTAAGTTAAATAAGCCGGGTACAGAAAGATAAATACCACATGCTCTCACTCATATGGAAGAGGTAAAGAAATTTATTTCATAGAGAATAAAATGATGGATACCAGAGGCTGGAAGGGTGTGAGGGTGGAAGGAGGAAATGAAGAGATATTGGTGAATGGATACTAACATATAACTGGATAGAAGAAAAAAGTGCTAATTATCGACACTAGGCTAGGGTGACAGTCCTTAGCAAAAATATATTGTTTATTTCAACATAGCCAGAGGTGAGGACTTGAAATGTTCCCAACATATAGATACCAAAGGTGATGGATACCCCAAATACCATGATTTGATCTTTACACATTACATGCATGTAACAAATACTCACATGTATCCCATAAACATGTAAAATATTATGTATCAAATAAAAGGTTTTTTTTTTAAAAAAATTGTATTTCTAACAACCTCTGTTTTGCAGTATCTCTCAGCACAAACCCAAGGGGTCATTCCCAGTTTGCAGGAGAAGTAACCCCTGTTTAACACTTACTTTATTGATTTTCTATCTTCCCTGTCTCCCCTTCCTCTCATCTGGCTTCTTGGGATTCACACTCCAAATGAACTACAGGCACCCAAATCTTTTCTGAGGTCTGTTTTTGGCAAATCCTAAACATGATAGCCACTGAGGCCTCTGTCTTATGTATAATAAGGGGATACATAGGGAAACTGTCTCAGAATTGTCATCCAAATTGGGACACATGGGCATGCATGAGGGGCACTCAGGGTAACACGGCAGCTTGGGGATTGTGCCTGATTTCTGTTCCCCCCTTAGAAATATTTCCATCACAGCACTATTCACAGTAGCAAAGATATGGAATCAACCTAAGTGTTCATCAGCGGATGAATGGATAAAGAAAAGGTGGTGGATATACACAATGGAGTAGTATGGGGCCATAAAAAAGAATGAAATCTTGTCATTTGTGGTAACATGATGGCATTGGAGATAGGATATTCACAGAGAGAAGGATGGAAATTTCAACAAACTTGGAAGCCTGGCTTACTGATTGATATGGTTTAGCAGTGTCCCCACTCAAGTCTCATCTTGAATTGTAGCTCCCATAATTCCCATGTGTTGTGGGAGATACATGGTGGGAGGTAATTGAATCATGGGGGTGTTTTTTTCCCATGCCATTCTCATGATAGTGAATAAGTCTCACGAGATCTGATGGTTTTATAAAGGGGAGTTCCCCTGCCCACGCTCTCTTGCCTGCCACCATGTAAGATGTGCCTTTACTCCTCCTTCGCCTTCCACCATGATTGTGAGACCTCCCTAGCCATGTGGAATGGTGAGTCCATTAAACCTCTTTTATAAATTACCCAATCTTGGATATGTCTTTATTAGCAGTGTTAGAATGAACTAATACACAATTCCATGATGTTAAGGTCTGTGGGAGGAAGTCTCAACAACCATATGGAGATGGGGCCCAGTTCTGTCTCCATTCACTGTACTTCCTGGTCAGTAAGGAAGCATTAGTTATTGTGGTGTTGTGTAACTTTTGAGACATTAATAAAGCTTAGTTACTGTTATTGTTGTTGCTGTTGCTGCAACCATAATATTATATTATTATAGAAGCTTCAGGGAGTTACTGTTAGTTATTATCATTGTCATTGTTGACATCATTCTATTGGGCCTTCAAAGAGTCTACTCCTTGAAGAGTGATGCAAAATTCTATGCCTTTTTTTTTGAAGAAAAGGTCCACAACTTTTATCAAATTTTTCAAGAAACCTCCTAAGAGATAACCTTTGATTTAGAGGGTAGTTTAAGTCCATGAGAATCAGTAAGATTGAATAGAGAAAAACAGCCAGGTGCATGGCTCATGCCTGAAATCCCAGTCCTTTGGGAGGCTGAAGTGGGAGGAGTGCTTGAGCCCAGGGGTTCAAGACCAACCTGGGCAACTCAGGGAGACTCATCTTAAAAAGATTCATCTCTACAAATAATACATCTTAAAAAATTGTTAGGCTGGGCACAGTGGCTGACGCCTGTAATCCCAGCACTTTGGGAGGCTGAGGCAGGTGGATCACAAGGTCAGGAGATCGAGACCATCCTGGCTAACACGGTGAAATCCCATCTCCACTAAAAATACACAAAAAATTAGCCGGGCGTGGTGGTGAGTGCCTGTAGTCCCAGCTACTCGGGAGGCTGAGGCAGGAGAATGGTGTGAACCTGGAAGTTCAAAGGTGCAGTGAGCCGCGATCGCACCACTGCATTCCAGCCTGGGCGACAGAGCGAGGCTCCATCTCAAGAAAAAAAACAAAACAAAAAAAAAAACAAAAAAACAACTGTCAGTCAGGTGTGGACTGGCTAACTCTGATCCTGGTTACTTGGGAGACTAAGGCAAGAGACTCTCCTGAACCCGGGCCTTCAATGCTGTAGTGAGCCATGATTGTGCCCCTGCACTCCAGCCTGGGTGTCAAAGGAAGACTCGGCCTCACACACACACACACACACACACAAAAGAGAAAGAGAACAGCTCTGTGTGCAGGTTGCTAAGAGAGCAGAGTCAAGTTCACAGCCTGGAAGCAGCAACATACAATGATGAACAAGGAGAGGTGGTGGTGTGGATGGCAGAGAGAGGCATGTTCATAAAAGGAGAAAACTGCCAGTGGTGGAGGGTTTTCTAGAGAAACAGGCGAGGATGAAAGCAGACCATGCTCAAGGCATTTCAGGAGGATGGTGAAGTCAGGAGGCATCCCAGGATGACCCAGGCACTGTAGGGAGTGACTGAGAAGAAAGACAGTCCCAACAGAAGATGCCAACAACTCTTTCAACAGTGAGAGGGTTGGAGGAGACTCTGCAGCTAAAGGAGGGAGGTGGGACGGTGGGGAGGGGGGATAGTTTTCAAATGATGGAAATAAACACAACAGTGGACCACAATGTTCACAAAGGACATAACATCTCTTCATCTCTGCTTTAAATATGGAAAATGAGTCTCAAGGAGGTAAAAAAAAAAAATGTTCAGTTTCACTTAACCCGTTGGTATGGTTTGGCTGTGTCCCCACCCAAATCTCATATTGAACTGCAGCTCTCATAATTCCCATGTGTTGTGTGGGAGGGACGTAGTGGGAGATAACTGAATCATGGGGACAGTTTCCCCCATCCTGTTTTCGTGATAGTGAATAAATCTCACGAGATCTCATTGTTTTATAGGGAGTTTCCCTTTGCTTCACGCTCACTTCTCTCTTCCCTGCCACCATGTAAGACATGCCTTCCACCTTCTGCCATGATTGAGACCTCTGTAGCCAAGTGGAACTGTGAACCCATTAAACCTCTTTTTCTTTATAAACTATGCAGTCTCAGGTATGTCTTTATTAGAAGCATGAAAACGGACTCCTACCCCCAAACTGGCTTCAGTCTGTCTCTCTTTGGAGCAACCTGTCCATGGCAATAATATTTCTTAATAGTGTTTGTAGTCACAAATATCCATCTTTCCATGGCTACCAAGCTAGATCGAATTCTTCCATAGGGTTCCTTGCCACCGTTTCATTACAGCCCTTTCTCAAGATCGCTTTTCAGGGTGCAAGGACCCCAGGAAGGGGTAATTGCAACTGGAGTTTGTGGATGGATCTGGCCTCAGATGTCTCCCTCTGACTTAAGGCAGGAAGCTGAAGGCATTGGGCACCTGGGGTAAAGCAGAGGAAGGGCCCAGAAAGTGGACAAGACAGACAGCCACCAAAGATGCAGTGCCACTGGAGTATTACCTCGATGGGACTTGCAGTAATGACACCCACGTTTTGGTTCCTTCTTTTGTCCTTTGATGCCTTGGTGAGGTTGGGTCAGTGCAATGGTAGCAGCCTTCTCCAGAGGTCAGGGGATCTGCCAGGATGGGAACAGAGAGTGAGTACTAGGCCCAGGCAAAGCCATACAGTGGGCTGGGCTGTGACATGCATGTCCATCTGTGGCTCACCTAGGGACAGCAGCTGTGGTTCATGCGTGAACAGGAATATCGCAGTCCTCACATCTTGCAGAAATCCATCCTCTGCTTGTTCTCCATGCTGATTCAGGCTAGAAAGAGCTTGGTCACCCAGACATGGGAAGATCGTGCAAGAGCGTGAAACAGAAGGACCACAAGGCTACAGGCAAAAACAAAGCAAAATTCGACCACAGCAGAAAATCAACTGCTAAACTCTAAGAAAGGCTAGATCCCCATGTGTGCTCCTTGTCTCTGGAAGAATATATCTCTTCCCTGCTTGAGAATACCCTGGCTCCCTGACCCTCTCCTACAATTAACTTCACTGCAGAGGCAATGGAGTGAGGGAAGAAGTGACGGTAGAGACACAGAGGCAAGACTGTAAACTGAGTAAATCCCTGATGCCACAGAGACAAGGTGGAAAGCGTGGCACTGTGATGGCAAGGTGACTTAGCAAGCCCAGAAGGCAACAGGCTGGCTTCATCCAGCAACAATCAAACTGGTATCTGCCACAAAAATGTAGGAAGGAAAATCGGGACTTGATCCGAATAAATCTATCAAATACCAAGTTTGGCATGAATAAAAATGCACCTAGTGTATCATTGACTTTTGTATATCTGAACTCCAAACCTAACCAGCTGGAATACCCTATTTTAAGTAGCATCTCATTCGACCTTCCAAAAGCAAGGCAAGTTTTAGCAGGTTGGAAGTCAGTGCCTTAAACAGTATCTTCTTCTCTGGATGCAAATGAGAGAAGTACTGATCTGCTCCACGGAAGAAAAAAAAATCAGAACTAAGCCCCCAAAGCCAGACTCACAAAAAAATCAGTGTGATGGTTTCACTATCTAAAGGGTTATTGGCAAGTTAGTGGTCCATGTCCTGTGACCACATCGGCTCTGCTTTACAAAGAATGTGTCAGTCCTACAGTCTTCACAGCGAGGAAGTACCAGGTGGTTATAGCCCATCAGAGCACACGTGAGCTTGGGCAGTGGACTTGATTTCTGTCCAGGTTTTAAAGCTCATAATGAATGATGGTTGCCAATATGGGCTCAGACAGACCTGAGTCAGATTTCTACTCTGGGGCTTGGAAGCTGTCAGGAACTTGCTCAGTCCTCTCCCCTCCCACCATAGGCCTGTGACTCTGCCCTGGCTTGAAGGACTTTGTTACAGGCAGATGAGATAACAGCTGCAGACCTCTTGGCTCCGTGTCTCTTCCCTCATAGTTGCTCAGTAGCTAAGTAGATACCGGTTCTATTTGCCTCTAAATTTTCCTTACAATTTAATCATTAGCACGGGTCTCTCCAAAGAGCAATTTATGTTAAAGAATAATTTTAAGCCATTCAATTTGATTTTAATAGTCATAGCTAGGCTGTGTCTAGTTTGTGATTTTCAAAGAAAACCAAACAGAAACACACCATTTAAAATGAGTTAAGCTGAAATGAGCCAATGAGTTAAGTTGGATACATTTTGTATGTCATAGAAATGGTGGGCAGGAACCAAGCTGAGGTAGGTTAGACTAGAAAAGAAAGGAGAGTGAAGGCTGCGGTTCTGGTTTGGGAGAGAAGAAGGCTGTTTTCAAGGTAGCTAAGAGGCTTAAGGAAATAAGACCATCTCCCTGCTGTGCCCTGGGCCATCTTCCTCTGCCCATCAGTCCTGCTTGGGCCAGGTGGGCAGGATGAGGGTCCTTCACTCATCCGTGGAGTCACTGCAGTCCCTCCAGCTGAGCTCTTCTACCCCACCCAGCTTCTCCTAAAACTACCACTTGAGACAAAAGGAAAACATGATTTTCATCCAGATGAATGTGGTGTGTGTGTTTTTTTAACTGTTGCTGAATGTCATATCAGAAATTAGAAGCCCTAAAAATTAATTTTAACCAAACATACTCACTTCATTCTTTCTCGCTGCATTCATCTTTTCTGTCTCATTCTGCTCTCACTTCCTGAACAAGAGGAGAAATCTTAGATCCTTCAGTTTTAAAAAGTAAAAAGCCACGGACAGAAGCATGCCCTTCTCCTTTGGTTCTTAGCATTCTGGAACGCACCTGTGTTAAAATATGAAGAAATAAAACAAATATAAATTATGCATTTTCCAACTTAATTTAAAATGCATTATGCTCTGCTTTGTTCTCTGGAATTAGTCTTATTAAGGGGACAGATCTGTATGGATTAATTTTGAGTCAGTTTATTCACTTCTTTGTAATTCAGTGGCAAGGATTTTTGTCCCCAGGCATCAAATTAATTTTTTTTTTTACTGTAAGTAACACATACAAAATATAGACCTCTTTGTGTTATTTCTTTGTTTACCTGGCATGCAACATATTCTCATATTATGCTTCCACTAAATCTTAAATCTTCTCCCTTTAAAGAACAAAACTTTACCCATGATTTTTAAAGCAATGTACCCTTTGTCACAATATTGGAGTTGAACACAATAATAGCATTATTCTCTGGTTGTATTCATTTCTATTAGAGATCTTCATGGCCTCCCTCCAACCCAAACTCAAGGAGACCAGCCCCCAAGCCCCTGCCTCCTCAATAATTTTGTCAACATGTGAACTGATATTTTACGGCTATTTAAAATAGGTACCAAATCATCATTCTTAAGTATTGTTTTAGTACAGTAATTCTTTGTTCCGCTTCGACATTTTAAATCTTTATATTTCCCCCCCCACACACGGAGCAAGAAAATCGTCTGCATTCTTAATTAGTCTTCTTTAAACAAAATATCCTTTCATATGCACTAATAAAGACTAAGGAGCCTTCCCCTCTTGTTTAAATAACTGCTTGCTGTAGTATAAAATTGTAAGAGACACGATGCAGATCAAGTTGCGGGCTTGAAGTGGGGAAGAGGAACAAGCCGTGCCATAATAAGCAGATTTTAATGATTTACTATAAATCAGCATTTTTGCCCTGTCAGTGAGATTGAAGAGGCAGACAGCTCCTCACATGTCTGCCGAGCAAATGCCTTCCTGATGAATCATGTGCACTGAATCACTGATCACAACATTCAAACGGCACATCCAAATAATGAGGGAAACATATACACAGGCTCCCGATGGCGGCTCCAAGGCAGCAGGAATGTATGTTTTCTGTTGTGTGGTCGTTAAACCCCTCGCATTGATCCTCCGAGGACTGCATGGAGGGTAATAGAAGTGTATATTACCCGGTTAACCGCTGATGCCCGAAACACAGGCTGATCTCCATAAATGCTCTCCCCAACCCCCTAGACTTTTGATGAGAATCTAATCTGGTCTTAGCAGAAAGCAGAAAAAATAAAAATAAAAGACAGGCTGTAATAATGAACCTGAATGTAAAGAATCTGGCTGCAAAACCCAATAGAAATCGGAGCTAATTTCTGGGGGTTGGTCTTCCGATGTTCCCCTTCCAAGCCTCTGCCCCTGCTGTTTGCTTCCTCCGCTAGTGCCTAATATTCCCCAGCAGTAGTGCATCCAGTGGGCAGGATCGCCCCTGGGAAGAGGAGTGCCATGCTTCCTGTTGGAAGGACGCATTTAGAAACTGAGTATGTCAGGGCCCCTGACAGGACAGTGGTCCAGAGAGCCAGGCCCCTGGAGCAGACCCTGAGGCCATCCCTGACCTGGACTTGGAGATGTTCTAGAAGCCTTTCCAGCAGACCAGAAGCTTTCCCTGATGGCAGCCTTCAGGGCCTCACTCCTATCGACAGCCGCAGCCCAACATCAGCATCTCTCTCTGGTGCCGCTTGCTTCTTACTGTCTTTGTAACACTCATCCTCATGGACTGTGGCTTCCTCAGTTGCAAAATCATTGTTCTAACTTTTTTGGAAGCCCTTAAAATAACTTGCACATAGTACAGGTTTTGTCATCATCCACCCACCTCCATGAGTAATGAATGAATGAATGACAACCACAGAGGCCGAGTATTGGCCAGCCACACTCAGCCGGCTCTCTAGGATACCTCACTCAGAGAAAACGAGGACATCCTTGAGACTAAGACAATCAGTTTCTCTTTGCCAGATCCTAACCCCACTCCCTCTGGCATCCAAAGCCCTGCTTTGGGGCCAGCTGGGAATCTACCAACCCTGGTCCCACCTGTGGACTTACCTGACTGCCCAGCTGCTGTGGGGAAGGTCTCCAAGGGAAGTCCCAGTTTAAGCTGGAGAGGAAAAGAGAGCAGCCTCCAACACCAGGGCATTTCCCACTGCATTCCCATATGTACCCCACATTCCATCCCAGCGGTGCTCCTGGAACACAGATGGGGTCCCACAGTTACATTTGCTGCGTCTGGCTGGAATGCCCACTTCTCCCCTATTTAAATCCACGTATTGTTAAAAACAGAGCTCCCCTTCCTCCCCGAAGCCCTGTCTCATCTTGTGCAATGGAAGCAATCTCTCCCTTCTCTAAGCCCAATTATGCTTCAGATATTTCCTTTGTTCATTCATTCATTCATTCAATCAGCCTGCCTCACACCAGGAGATGCCCGGTCTCTTCTAGTAATGGTGAAAATAAGAGTGTCCCCCTATGGGGCGGCAGAGGCTGCACCGTCCATTCTTCAGTGCGCATTGAGCATTCGCTGTCTGCTAGGCACTGTTCTGGGCACGGTAGTGACCTAGTTGGGGCTGGACAGGCCCTTTTCAGGAGGCCACCAATCTGTGCTATCTGTGTCTTCAATCAGAATCCTGCACTTAAAAGGGCCTCTCCCTGGTTTAACGTTCTAATGTCACCATCACATTCGTAACATGCGTGAAATTCGTAACAGTTTTCGAACCAGAGGGCCTGCATTTTCATTTTGTGAAATACCATAGCCCTCCTGGCTTCTATTTTGAAGGACTTGAATTCGGGGTGGGGGGTGGGAGGGAGATGAAAATAAACAAGTAAATGAATGAACAAGATATGTCAGATAGCTCTGTGTGATGGGACGGAGAGTTGAAGGAGGGCTACTTCACATGGGGAAATTAAGGCAGGCTGGTGTGAGGAGGACTTCTGAGTGGAGCTGCATGTGATGGGGGAATACAACCATAACCAGCATAAGATGAACCAGTTAACCTCATGAATGAAATGAGCCGATTAATCCTATGGATTGCCTCAGTGATGGCTCAACCTTTCATTCTGTTCTGGATGCTTGGACTGGTGGGTGCCTTTCTTCTCCCACCCTAGAGGGAAATTGTTGGGATGTACAGTCCTCTGTGGCCTTCTTTTCTAGCCAGAGACAGGCAGACTATTAATGCCACCAGGAACAAGGAGCAACACCCTGGTGTGTGCACTCTGGAACCCTCCAGAACCTCCCGGAACCTTCTGGAACAGAAATCTCACCTTCCTCCTCCTCCCCTGGCAGCCTCAGCCCCTAGGTCCCCTGGGTCTTCTCAGTTCCTCTGTCCACCTGACTTTTCTCACGAATCTTCCATAGGAGATGCAGAGTCCTACAGACAGCCTTGAGAGACTCATGCCCAGGAGGTGCTCTGTCTCTGGGTCTAAGGTTTACGAAAATGGTGCAGACCAGCCAGTGCTTGTGAATTTCCTCTTCTCCTTGGGTCTCCAGCCGCAGGCCCCGCTGTGGTGTCTCAGAGCGCCCTGATGGGTTTGCATTACAGCCTTTAACAGTAGCCTTCCTTGGTCAGGTAAGTTAGGTGTGAATTCTTTTACACAGGACTCATGCTTCCTTTAGGTCTCTGGGGAGGATGGGAGTGTGGGGACTGGGGCCACAGCTGTGCCCTCCCACAATGGCCTCTCCCTGCCCTGTTCAGGGACCTCGCCTGCCATAGGCGAGCTGTCTCCTGGAGAAGACAGAGAACCAAACAACCCATCATCCCACCTGGCGAGGAGGACTTGAGATGACAGATTAGTGCGGCACCAAGCACAGTGGCTGGCACAGGAGACCCTTGTTACCTCCTCCAGGCTGTCTGCCTTCAATAACAGGCTCCATCGTGGTGCTTGGGTACTCCCTCAGCAGTCACTGATTCTCTGCTGTGGCACACTCCTGATGAAATTCAACAGTTGGGACAAATAGGCTAGAAAGAAAGCTTTCTGGGGGCAGAGACCTTCGGTGCCACAATGCTTACCTGGACCTGATACTCAGCAGGTGTGCAGGGAAAGATATGTGGAAGGGAAGGAAAGGGAAGGCGTGGTGCGCACAGCGGCAGCACACAGGCTGTATGTGGGCAGCGCCCAGGAAGGAGGTGCGTCAACACAACAAGGGCTGACACCGAGTGCTGTGCAGTTGAAAGCCACAATGTAATTATCCACCCAGGAAAAGAGGGTCCCCTCCCATGGGACTGCCATCCATGTGAAGAGAAGGAAAATAAACTCATTCGAGGTCAATTTAAAGGTTAAATGGAGGTCAACCGGGGAGGGGGGAACTGAGACCATCCCTGTCGATGGGAGCAGTCTTGGCCACTCACTTAGGACTTTAACCTTTGGCTTTAACATTCATCTGAAAAAAAAAATTGTGAAGTAGATAATTGGGTATTAGTAGACATACTATTTTAGCCATCTTAGAAAATAAAAAATAAGAGTGATCGTGGATCCAGTGGCAGTTACTTTAGAAAGATAGTAATGTGTAATTCCCAGTTTCTCAGACTGTAACTTCTGCACTTACTGCTAATTTCTCCACTGCTCCAATTGCAGTGTATACATTTAGTTTAGAATTTATCATCACCGTTTGTGTATATTACACCAGCAGCATAATCCATCCTCATGAAGCTAATGCTCAGCATTAGGAAAATGGGCTCCGTATGGAGCCTGCCAGACTCTGGCCTCAACACAGACCGAGTTGCCGGTTCCTGGGCCCCCACTCCTCCCACCCCAGAGTATATGTGGCGTTATGTTTTGTGCACTTTCTCCAAATGGCACGGTCTGATTTCTGCAGGTTGCCGGTGTCCATTGTCTGTGGATGTAAAAATCAATGACCTACATAAGATTTTGATTTTGCACGGGGAATTGAGAGAGAGAGACAGAAAGAAGCACTGAGAGAGTGAGAGAGAGAGAAATGAGATGAGATGCAAATGGAAAATAATGAAACAGTCATGTTAAGAAATATATTAGCATGTTGGGCTCAAAAAATGTATTTCCAAGAAGATATCCTTTTTTTTTTCTTCCAACAGGAACATATTTAATTTCATGGTCATTTGATTAAAACAGTTAATTGTATTAATGTGTTATTGAGCTGAAAGTGCTGGTCATTCCGGGGTGGACGCTCACTCGGGCGCAGAGAACAAAACCTCGTAATTCCAGGGCTCCTTGGGAGCCGGTGGAACTAGGACCTGCTATTGAAACCTCTCAGTGGATATTCAATCCTTGTTTTTATTTTCTTAAAAGAGAGAGAGAGAAAAAAAAGCCTCAAACTGCTGATTTCTGCAGAAAAATCTGCAAATGAACTGTTCTATTAGCACAAACATACCAAAGTCTTTAGAACCCCTCTCTTCAAAAGCATAATTAGGTATTTATTTCAGACATACTAACATCTTTGCAGTAGCTAATAAGATGCAGCCCATTTGAATATTAATATAATAAATGATTAAATTAAACAGCAAGATTCAGACTCAGAAATAGCCTTTATAGGTCCCAGGGGGTCACTAAAACTGTTTCCATTTCTTCCTACAGTTAACATAGTGCAAGGGACAGGAATGCATAGAGCAATATTTGTCTTATGAAACGCGGAGTTTTATATGGTGCTATTCAGTTTTATTACTCCACAGTTTGAATCTGGGGCCCAGAGTGAAGTCACCATGCTGTGGTCTGACAGCCCCTCTTCCTGTCTCACGGCTTGCTGGCGTTCCAGAGATGCTCCACTGCTTGGCAAAGAGTCCTCTCTGATCGTCTCCATACCAATAGGTACTCATGTAGCTGGGCACGAGGTAAACTCGTAATACGATTACAGGGAACAAAGGCAAAATCCAAAAACCAACAGACTCTGCATACCAAACTGCCTAGGGTTTATTTTGTGTGTCTACATGGGTGTGTTTCTCGACTCCACTGAGCTCAGCGTGTGTGTGGCGGGGGTGGGGGTGAGTAGGGGGGCTGGCTGATAGGCCACACCCAAAACTGGGGTGTGGGCTGAAGCCAGATGCACCACGATGTGGGCAGGCTCTTCATCTCTCAACTAGGAGGGACCCTCACCCGCCCACCTGATGTGCACAAAAAAGAATAGGCAAAGTCCGCAATCATAATTGCCGATTATTCCAATAAAGGTGTTTCCCTTTTTAAATGAGTTCATGAAAACTGCACAGTCTCCAAATCCCATGAACCTGAGATGTGTTAATAAACATCTGGCCATGGTTTTTGCTTAATTAGCATTCTCTAGTTTGGACAGAAGTCTGTTTATGTAAAACAAAACACACACACACACACACACACACACATACACAGATCCTGTTTTGTAAGCCACAGCCCCTCAGAAATCCAAAACGAGCCTCCCCTAATGGTCGGAGAGAGATTTGGGTCTTTCCATACTCCTATTTTTCAACTGAGCAGCAGAAAAGAAAAGATACTTGGATCTGCATGTCTAATTTTATTATGCAAGTCTCAGATCCAATATCTAATAACTTGATATAGTCGTGCTGTTTCAAAATATTCACATTTTTGGAATAGAAGATATTGAAGCTTGCAGGTCAGCTTGCATTAAATAGAAAACAACACAAACCAACTTCAAGCATGTCCACAGTCCACATTATTATTATCCACAGCCAAAAATCGCCCAGCCCCATCTCTCTAAGGAGCAGCGTCGGCAGGGAGGTAATGGATAAACCGTAACCCGGCTTGCAAGGCTTTACTGTCTAAATTAGATAAAAGAAAAGTAGGAAGAAAACTCAAAGATAAGTGGTACAAAGTAAATCAAAACAAATCATCTTACCAAACTTTATTCACATCTGATACCATTTTTAGAAATTAAGGTCAGTTTTGTGGAACTAATAGGAAGTTATACCTATATATCTTGGACACCATGACAATGCCGGGGTGGAAGATTTATACACCATGGTTGCAGATGCAGAAGAAAGATATGAGAGATCAAATGGAAGTGCATGATAACAAATGAAAAATGGTCCCCACAGCCCATAAATTAATTGAGAAAAGAAGGTTGTCATTATTTGAACATGCCTTAAAATAAGGTATGGAGTCCAGATGGCTGAGGATAGATAGGCCCACAAAGTTTGAGTAATTGATGACTTAAAAATAAAACAAGATCTTAAAGAAATGAATCACATTGGGCAAGTTAGAGGAGGAATATTATAAGAGAAAAGACGAGATTAAAAAAAGCACACAAAGCAAAAATGAACCCCACATCTCTGGAACCATTAAAGCCCGATGAAAGCATAAAAGTGAGTTCATGGGGATTCAAAAATGGGGGAGAGTGCCAGAAGGGGGGCACGTCAGAGGCAAAACTCTAATATGGCTACGTTTCAGACGCTATTTCATTAACCTATTCAGCTTTGTTTTGGCTTTTCTGTTGCAAACATATGTCTTTTCCTTTCTTTATTTTTTCAATGGTATCTAAATAGGCTGCCCTAAGGTGGGCCACCAGCGTTGCAAATAATAGTTTTCTGCTGCTGCCTCTTGAGCTAATCCCCCACTAGAAAATTCAGAAACAATTTGCCTCTCGTGTACCTGTGTTGGAGGGGGCAGGGTGGCTGGCAGCTTGAGAATTTTCTTGGGGAGGTGGGATTTGCCAAACAAGCAAACTCAATTGATTTTCCACAGGCAGAGTAGACCAGAACCTTCCCCGAGGAGAGGATATCACCACCTAGATAAGCCCATCTCTTTTCCTGCCAACTGCAAATGGGAAGAAGGTGCTGGTCTTCAGTACCTTCTCCTGGAAATGGTATTTCTGCTGTATCCAGATGCAAAATGAGTTGGAAAGGAACAGCAAATGCTTTCTCCCTCCTTCCTTCCCTTTTTTCTTTCTTCCTTTCTTCTTTCCTTTCTCCCTCCTTCCCTTCCTTCTTTGCCCCCTCCCTCTCTTCTTCCTTCCTTCATCTCTTCATCCTTCTCCCTCTCTCCTTTTTCCTTCATCCCTTCCTCCTTTCTCCCTTCCCTCCCTCCTTCCTTCCTCCTTCCCTCCTTCTTCCTTCTTTTCTTCCTCCCTCCCTCCTTCCCCCTTCTTCTCTTCCTCCTTCATCCCTTCTTCCCCCTTCTTCTCTTCCTCCTTCATTCCTTCTTCCCTGCTTTCTCCCCTCCTTTCCTTTCCCACTTCTTCCTCACTCTCTCCTTCCTTCCTCCCTCCCTCCCTTCTTCCCTTCCTTCCTGCCTTCCCTCTTTTTTTCCTGGCTTTTTTTCTGTTTCTTTCTTTCTTTCTTTCTTCTTTTTACCAGAATCTCTTCTTTTTTCTTTTTTGACACTTTCTCCATCTTTCTAATCACTACTTGTGCTACCATCTGTAATTTCCCCCATATCCCTGAAATACAGGAAATGGAAGCAGCGGTGCAGCGTATTCCATATTTATGACTTCTCAGTACATTAGAGCATCCACTGGCTCTGGAGAGCCCCCGTCTGAGTGCAGCTCGGTGGAAATGCTCTCTGTGCAGCCAAAAGAGGCTGGTTGGGGCAGGGGAAGCCTCGGAAGTATGCTAATCATGCCTCTCAAAGGCTTCCCATTAGGGCTCTACTTGGTCCTTGTTTTGAAAATGTATTTTTCCCTCTGCTTCTCTCTTTTACACACATATATATTTTTGCCCTCAAAGCCAGATATTTGCTGTTCACACTAAGAGAGTATTATGAATATTCCGAACGCAAAGATAGCTCTGGGATGGGACGTCAGGCACGGAGGTCGGCATGGGTGTACAGAGCCCCTTTATTTACCCGGTGAGGAGGCAGGCTGCATTATCACAATGCTCTCCTCCACACCATACCCCGGTCCCTTACATTAAACTCCTTGGCAACTGATTACTGACAACAAAAATTATATATACAGCTGTAGAATTCCACTGTTGTTGGGAGCTAGGAGTGTACAACCACAGACTACCTTTCCACGCTAAGGAACATGCACGTGTGTGATGCACGTGTGTGCACATGCATCTGTGTGAGTGTGAGTGTACATGCTTGTGTGCGCATGTGTGCATATGTGTTTGTGTGAGTGTGAGTGCGTGTGTGTTGGAGCAAAACACGTGCTATTGTGGCAATATAAAGGCAAAGTTTAAAAAGTCTCTCATCACAGTTCACTCTTGCGTTATGAAGGTGCATTAATCTCCAAAGTGAGACACACACAGGATGAACCAAAATATGACCCTAAGTGCTGAAGGCAAGCCAACGGACTTGGAAATAATCTGAAGACAGAAATATATAGGCAGCAAACATTTCAAGAGAAGGAGACTTGCCAGGAGGATTGATTTGAATACTCTGCCTGGAGATTTATTTTGCCTTATTGTCACAAAAGGCAATGCCCTGCCCCCAGCCACCCCCCCGCCACCCCGCCGACAGGCAGTAAAGGAGATGGCATGAAAATCTCTCTGACCGCGTGGCGATGGCTATGTCTTAGTGGAGGCTAAAAATGGATGAGAAGTATCGGAGAAATGAACTTCTGCGGTTTTCAAAAAACGGTTCAGAATAGATGAGCCAACTCCTTTACATGTTCAAAAGAAAGAGGGAACAATTTTGTGAAATGCTAAGGCAGTGCAAAGTGAATGTTAAATAGTTTTTATCCACCAAAAAAAAAAAAAATAGACTTATTCAAATGCATGTCTTGCTTGTCTTTAACTAAAGTGAAATTTCTTAAATCCAGCTGTAGTCTTATGGGTGGTGGGAGGTGGCGGGGGTGGGGGACAGCGGAAGCACAGAACGTCTTCCCTGAACCGAACATCATGTCATTTTAAAAGCAGAGGCACACACGCTATTGATTTTTTTTTTAATACAAATTTGGCAGATTTCACATGATCCATTACATTTCTCAGGACGGTTAAGATGCAGCTTGCATGATTTATTCAGAATAAGGTCCATTTTTAGCTATATTTAAGTCTCCTATTTGTTATTTAACATGTGTTTAATGTTTTCTGCCCCTGCTGTGCACAGCTGCAAGCTGCTATTTTTTGGCAATTTTTGTGACTGGGAAGTGATTTGTGTCTTTGCATCTCACCTTTCTATGCTGTGGCCTGCTGTTTTGATTTTTTCCTAAACTTTGAAAAATAAGTTGCTCTGTGTCGCGACCTCTGCTTCACTTTGCTGGGCAAACAGGAAAGCTTAAAGGGTACAGCCACCCGTGACAGACCTCTTACAGAGTTTTTAGAACGACATCGCGGGGAACTGAAATTTCAGGAAATGTATATTTTAAAAAATGCCGAGTTTTCCCATCCCAGCCCCTCAGAACGGATTGAAGCTAGCGATTTGGAAAAACGTCCGTCCTCCAGCGAGAATGTCTGTGGTGATTTAATTTGATGCTGACAAGATTCTGCAGGGCTTAGCCAGGCAGGAACCAATGTGGTACCTATCACCTATGGAGGGGAAAAGGCGGCTCCCTCCCCCACCCCCCAACAACTGTTTTAGAAAACATACTCCAGGATTCTGGAGGTACGCACCTCAGCAAAACACTTAATGTCACTGCCTCTCTGAATCCATTCTTCCCTGAAGGAGGGTGTGCCACCCAGGGCTGTCTGTCCAGTGCCTGGTCAAAGATGCCCTTGAACCCTTCTCTTCCCCTGCACACCTGCCTGGACCAACACAGGAAGTCGGCGACAGACACACATTGCAAAGAACAGAGCATCAATCTTGGACAAAGAGTAGTCCTACCAGCCTAGTTTGGACCTATCACATATAAGTTAAAAGTCTGTAAGTGTTTACCTGATTCCATCAAACACGACAACGGCACTGAGTGGCCTGGTGATTTATTTTTCCAAAGCCCAAACGATCCTGCTTAATATTGTTTGATATGTGCTAACCTTCCCTTTGCAGGGCCTGCAATTGAAAGCCATGTTGCAGTGGTTTAATCCTGGCCTCTTACTTTATCTAAAACACACTCTCTGACTGTGCTGTGAAAATTGAATCTTTTCCCCACAATCTTACTGACATGAAAAATATATAATACAGTAAATGATTAATGCAGTTATAAACTATACCTGAGATAAGATTTAAGTATTCATATTTCTATCATGTTAATACAACACGATAAACCCATGAAGCAAACTTGACCGGGGCATTTGTTATTCTGTCCAGTGTTCAATTATTCTTTGTCCAAATACAATTTAGGGGCTCGCTGTAATGCAGTCACTTGGTGAACACATTATGTGCTTCTGGG
Source organism: Macaca thibetana thibetana (assembly GCF_024542745.1). Taxonomy (NCBI): domain Eukaryota; kingdom Metazoa; phylum Chordata; class Mammalia; order Primates; family Cercopithecidae; genus Macaca; species Macaca thibetana. The sequence continues at coordinate 51,278,026 of NC_065596.1, read as the reverse complement.
AGATAATAAGCTACCTCAATGGTCAGCCGAGGAGACCTGCGCCACAAAGACCCCTACCAAACACCAGGGAATTTGAAGACAGATCACATGGGCCCTGGGCCGGGGGACAGGCCGCCTGAAAAGATCATTTGCACCAGTATGCCAGCCTCGTTTTAGCCGCCCTTCCTCCCTTTCATAAGAGAATCTCCCGTTAAAGGGAAACTTATTTGCCATAATCAAAAGGAAGCTTAACAATAAGTGAAACTGCTTAAAAGCTGCCTTTGCCTAACGCTGAATATTGGTTTTTTTTTTTTTTTCATCTGTGACTGTGGAGAAGCCATTTCTTTGTTGGCTCTAAATGGCCCCCATTCCTTCGTTGTGCAAATTGCTCACACGCGCCAATGTGCCATTTACCACCCACCTCATTATTTTTATACTTCCGATGATGTCGATTTTGATTTTCAAATGCCAGCCATTTATAGCTCATTCTAAAACACACACACACAAAAATTAAGTGATTCACAATCTCTGCCATTAGCTGGGCTTTGGGGGCCTCTAAGTTGAGGACAAGCAGTATTGCACGGTGGCCACACACCTGCGTGTGGTGTCCCAGATCTGTCCCTCATTAGCTAAGAGACCCTGAAGAAGTTCCTTCACCTCTGTAAGTCCTGGTTTCCTGCTTAGGAAGGTAGAATCGTGCTTTCTACCCCTTAGGTTTGAAGGGCAATCACTTACAGTATGCGGCATGTAATACATCCTCAATAAATGTTAATCATCACTGTATGGTCATTATTTCCTGGCTCTCACTGCAACAAATGAGCCGTCCGTGGACAACAGGCTCATTCTCAAAACTATGTGCTCAAAGCTGGATAGGGACCCATGGTGCCGCATCTCGCTCCATGGACTCTGGAAATTGCTGCTGCTTTGAGAGATGCTTTTCGCCCTTGGTATTCTGACTTCAGTGCCTGGGAGGAGATGCACCTCTAAGTTCCTTGGGGATGGGCAAGGCAGGTGACATTTCTTAGGAGGCTCACTCAGTACCCAGCACAAGTGGAGCTCAGTGTGGACGTGAACTCTTAAGATATAGGTGTGTTGGAAATGCAAATAGATGGGATATAGTGTGTACACAATCTTCCTGGGAGTGACTGCACACAGCTCCTATGATCCCCTTTAATTTATTTTATTTCATTTTATTTTTTGAATTTTTATCTTTTTAGAGACAGGGTCTTGCTCTATCACCCAGGTTGGAGTGCAGTGATGCAATCATAGCTCACTGCAGCTTTGACCTCCGTGGCTCAAGCAATCCTCCCATCTAAGCTTACCAAGTAGCTGGGCCTACAGGTGTGCAACACCACACCCAGCTAATTTTTTAAATTGTTATAGAGATGGGGTCTCACTATGTTGCCCAGGCTGACCTCAAACTCCTGGCTCAAATGACCCTCCAACCTCAGCCTCCCAACTTTCTGGGATTACAGGTGTGAGCGACCATGCTAAGCCTAAATCGCTTTTAATTATGAACCATCTGTAACGAAGCCAAGTCCCCAAGTACTGACAGAGAGCTCACCTGAGTGGGTACTCAATGTTCTTCAAAATTAATACCAGCAGCATAGGAAAACTCACCGTTTTCTGAATCTCTCTCCAAAGTCCAGCCCTCTGTGGTGGGAACTGGGGAATCCATCCCTCAGATTTGGCACACAGTAGACAAGTTGTAAGGAGAAAGGGACCTCTGCATTTGTTTGGGGCCAGGATGAGATGGGCCATTGGACCGGCTCCTCGTGGCCAGAGAGAAACAAGAAATCTGCCACAGCCTCCTGGTTTAGGGACAGGAAGAGACCTTGGAAGAGAAGTTAAGAAGGTTATTTGCTAGACTGAATGAGCCCTCTCGGTGCTGGACTGCAATTACCTTAGGGTGGAGATTGGGAGGTGGAGGCTGTCTTCATGTCTACTCTATAGAAACTGACGCATTAATGCTTGCCTTGTAGAGCTTCATGAAATCAGGTATTTCTACAACTGCCTTTCTAGAACAAAACAGCTTTATGCACAGAGCCCTGGATCCTGATGGATGCTCTCAGTGGATACTAGCTTTTGTCAGAGTGAATTTATTTCTTTCAATTGCAGGATCAGAAATATGTACTTTGGAAATACTAGGAATGACATGCTTGGGATCACCCCTGAATGTCCAGTATTAAGGAGGGCCCTACAGGGAAGGATGCCCTCAAGGCCCAAAGCCCAGCCCTCATCCAGCTGCTCGCTCACTACTCCTTCAGGCTAGCAACCTGCACATCGCCCTTGGTCTGCAGTTCTCTTTTCTTTGCCCAGACCTGGGAAGAACAGGCCTATGTTTTTGTTCTATGAGGCTGTTTGCCTATTCCCCTAGAAGGGCTGGCCTTGGTATGAGCTGTGACCTGGACAACAGGGTCCTCCATCCCCCCAAATCTCCCCTTTCTGCTTTTAGGTTTGGAAACTTTTTTTTAACAAGGAAAGATATGTTTTGCTTCATTGGTGAGATACTTTTAAAATGTTAGTTTTGAAAAGGGTTCATTCACCAAAACTGAAAGATTTTCTCCTAAGAGTGTTTTTAGCAAGAGAAAGAGGAAGGCTATAAATCCCAGGAAGGGTGCCATATTCCCAGCATCAGTACATATTTGCTTAATAAATGAATAAATAACTCTGGGTGTCTGGCAAGGATGGGTACCACAGGTCCTGAAAAGGACCTTCCCAGAGGCATTTGTTTCCTCTCCTACCTCCAGTAATGGGCAGAGTGCTAGGCATGGAAGAGGAATTCCATAAATGTTTGCTGAACTGAACTGAAGAAAAGGAGAGTCTAGCGTGGATAAGTCCACTTTGCTGACTTCAAAAATTGATGCAGGTCTCTAGATGTCAGCCCCCCAAATACTTTCCCATCCTTGGACACATTGGCTCTGCCTTCATGCAGTGGCCATGATACCATCCCTGCCCCTTTCTGGTTCTGACTCTTCCGACATTGTCGACCTTGCTGTCAAGATCCTTCTCATGTGCGTTGATTCCTGTGACTCTCACTGCATCCGCTCCTCAGTACCTCAGTTGATAACTTTTAAACCTAATATCCATATTTCCCATGGTCATCCCATGGACACAGGCTGGGACCACTCCCCAAAGCCATCTAGAAAGACCCCTTTTTCTCCCTTCTCCATCTTGACAGCAAACCATCAACCCAATGTTAAGGAAAGGCACAACCATCAGAACATTTCAGTAAATAACACAGGTTAAAATTGTCTTGTGACTCAACCACTCTGGCTTGCCCATGACTGTCCCAGTTTAGCATTGGAAGTCCCGTGTCCCTGGAAAACCCTTGGCTCTAGACAAACCTGGAGGGTTGGTCCGCCTGCCCAACAATACCATGTCCAGCAGTCTACTTCAAAAAAATAGACATAGGTGAGTATCAAGACTTAACCAAGAGGCTTTTGCCAGAGCATTATTTCAAACATGAAAACACTGCAAATGAGTTAAATGTCCAACAACAAAGCAGCAGCTAAGAACTATTATGTCTTTGCTATACAGAAGGCCACTCTGCTGCCATGACAAATGACGTGTTGGAAGAAGGAGGGAAAAGTGGGGAAGATGGAGAGGGATGTATAATATTGAAGCATAAATGATGCAGACTCAGGTGAATGTGCATGTATTCTACAGACAAAGAGTATACTTAGCACTTTAGGCCCTGGAGCCAATCCAGCTAATTAAATCCTGGCTTTGCCCTTTACTAGCTGTGTAATAGAGGGTAAATTACTTAATTCTTCCATGCCTTGGTTTCTTCATCTGTGAATGTGATTAACAACAGCACCTACCTTATCGGGCAGTAGTGAGGATTTCATGGGTTCCTATACATAAAGCACTGGGAACAAAGACCAGCTGATAGAGTTTGGATATTTGTTGCTGCCTGTATTAGTGTACTCTCACACCATGATAAAGAAATACCTGGGACTGGGTAATTTACAAGGAAAAAAAGATTAAATTGGCTCACGGTTCCGCAGGCTGTACAGGAAGCATGATGCTGGCATCTGCTCAGCTTCTGGGGAGGCCTCAGGAAACTTACAATTATGGTGGAATGGAAGAGGGAAGTGAGCACTTCATGTGGCTGGCGCAGGAGGAAGAGAGAGAAAGGGAGGAAGCGCTACACACTTTTAGACAACCAGATCTCACAAGAACTCATGGGTGCAATGACAGCACTGAGGGGGATGGTGATAAACCATTCATGAGAAACCCCCACCATGCAGGTGGTGGATCACCTGAGGTCAGGAGTTCGAGAACAGTCTGGCCATCTTGGCAAAACCCTGTCTCTACTAAAAATACAAAATTAGCCGGGCATGGTGGCACATGCCTCTAATCCCAGCTACTTGGGAGGCTGAGGCAGGAGAATCGCTTGAACCCAGGAGGCGGAGGTTGCAGTGAGCCAAGATCATGCCATTGCACTCTAGCCTTGGCAAAAAGAGTGAGACCCCATCTCAAAAAAAAAAAAAAAAATAGAAACGCCCACCATGATCCAATCACCTCCCACTAGGCCCCACCTCCAGCATAGGGGATTACAACTGAACATGAGATTTGGGTGGGGACAGAGATCCAAACCATATCACTGTCCAAATCTCATGTTGAAATATAACCCCCAGTGCAGGAGTTGGGGCCTGGTGGGAGGTATTTGGATTATGGAGGTGGATCTCATAAATGGCTTGGGCCATCCTCTTGATGGTGAGTGAGCTCTTACTCTGAGTTCACAGGATAACTTACACCCCCCAACACACACACACTGTTTCTCACTGCTGCTCTTGCATATGAGAAACCTGCTCCCCCTTCACCTTCCACCATGAGTAAGAGCTTCCTGAAGCCTCACCAGAAACTGAGCAGATGCTGGTGTCATGCTTGTATACACTATAGAACCATGAGCCAATTAAACATCTTTTCTTTATAAATTACGCAGACTCAGGTATTTCTTTAGAGCAATGCGAGAACAGCATATCAAACTGGCACAGAGTAGGCGCTCAACCAACAGTTGCTGCTGCTACTGGTGGTGATGGCAGTGGAGGAGAAATGGTTATTGAGCCTGTGCCACATGTCAGGCTTGAGGCTAAGCCCTTGTTGTGACTTTCTTCATTTAATCCTCATGGAGTCCCCATAATCCAGTTTAAGGAGCTGCCAAAGTTCCCCCACTGGTAAATTGTGAGCCATGATTCAAACACAGGCCCTTAAAGTCATTACTGAGAGCACCCAGCCGGGCATCGGTGAGTAGCATGTCATATTGTTGTTATCATCTATGCCCAGGCTAACTTAACCCTGGACAGGAGCATAACTGCTTGTCGGAATCTCGTCTCGCTGACAGTCATTAACTTTAAGGCAGCACAGAAGAGAGCACGTTAAGTTAAACTCAGACCTCACGTTAAGCACGTTAAGTTAAACTCAAATTGTGGTTGTCAATTACAATGCCTTTAGAAAGATGCTACCGTGATTCACAAGGGACTCAACATGTTCATGTGGACAAAGAAGACTGGATGTCCCAAGCTGGATAAAGGTGGTGTAAACTGCCAGATTCAGTGATAGGCCAAGGAATTCCACAGTTAGGAGAGCTCCAGGTGTCAGACTCATGAAGGACTTTCTCTCGGGTATTGAACATCTATCTGCCTAAAACCTCCAACTGCCTTTCAAGAGAAGACCCTTATCTTCAAAGAAGACATGACTGAATTAAGGGGAAAAAAGGTTATTCAGAAGTTTAATCAAATAGGAAATGCAGACCAATACCTAATATTCTTTGATGTGCTTCAAAGATAGGCTGTCAATCATAAAAGTGTTTGAAGATATCACAATCAAGATTACCCATGTGGGATTTGAAGAGGCAGCCGTTCCTGGGAAGCGGGGCATCACTGCTCATGGCCAAGAGTAATTGGACATAAAGAAAGCATAGATTCAACTTTTGATAACTTTAATTGTGATTTAGAAGAACAAATCAGAATGAAATTGAATGGATAAATGAACATCTTATTGCGGGCTGAAACATTTTTCTGTTCGATCCATTAGTGTCATCCCCATTCCCAAATAAAGAAGCTATGATGTTTCTTATGACTAATGGCGTTGTAATATTTAGGAAAGAAGGAAAGAAGGGGTGTGTGTGTGTGTGTGTGTGTGTGTGTGTGTGTGTGTGTGTGTGTGTGTGAGAGAGATATATTACTATATTGTGTTATATATTTATTAATTATATATTATTCTGTTATTATACATCTCTCAAAAGATTTATAATAAATATAATGATAATTATATTTGGGCAGTGAGATCATAGATGTTTTCAAATTTTTCCTTGTATCCTTCATCTGAATTTTCTGCATTATCGTCAATGACAATGCCCAATTTCAGTATAAGAAAACTCACACCGAAGAATGCAAAAATATCTGAAGCCAAACCTATGCAGTCCAAAGCTGTCTGCTTTCTAGTTTCTGTGCTAAGCCTAACTTTCACATTCAAAACACCATTCCTGCTACATGCATGCAGTAATGTTTCATCAAAATTGATCTGGAGTCACATCCCTGGACACTGGGCTGTCAGGGATTAAGATGGGTGCCTCTAAATTCTGGGGGACGGGCTACCTATTGAGCCGTAGGTAGTGCCTGCATTTTGTTACCCATGGTGACAGCTGCCAATGTGTGAGTGAATGTGAAATGTCAAGTTCTCTGGCACCATTCCTGGAAGAATCTGTAATTTACTGGCTTCGTCATGTCACTGTCTGAAGTATTGCCTGGGAGACAGGCTATGACCCACCCTGGATCTTGGCCCAGCTTTCGTTAGGGTTCTCTGAAGGCCACTTTCCCATGAGGGTCCTTTGGTGGGAGCCCTTCCCACTCATTTTCCTCTTGCTTCGAATTTCTCCTGGGGAAGTGGATTCCCTGCTTGTATTTCTGGGTGAAATCCCATGGAGGCACAAAGTATGGAGAGGGGGATGCTGCTCGCCCCGTCTTATTTTAAACCATGATAAGGTGGCAGGAGCCTTCAGCGATCAGGAAGGAAGAGACAACCGGGGAGTGGCAGGAGTGAGCAGAGATGACTCCAAAACAGCTTTGGTATTTGCTGGAGGCCTCACAGAGAGGATGCCTGCCAGTTCCGTTTTTATTTTTTATTTTTTAATACCAATTCAGTCAACACAAGCTAGGCAGTGTGTGGATCACTTTTTTTTTTAATTGCTGCAAATGATATGCGTAATTAAATGCCATAAATTAAAAACTGACACTGGATGATCTCACTATGTCTGATCCAACAAAACAACTCACCCCAAAATGTGGAGAAAGCAGAGGCCTTCCTTCACCGATGTGCATTCCAGCCTCTGTTGAGGACAGGCACTCCTGAGAACCTATAGATCCAGGAAAGTTCCTCAGACCTCCCACCCCTGAAAATAGTGATGCACTGAACCCCTATGTGCTCTGTGGCCAGCGACGTGCATGTAGGAAAATTGCACGCTACAGATACTCTCCTCCCAAGCAAAGATTCACCCTGGTCGGACAAATGTGACTGGTCAACTTGGTCAAACAATAAGACAATGAAATGACAGGAGAATGGAAGATAGAGGTGGACATGGAATAAGGTGTGAATCTAAAGTCTAGGCTGGCTGACACCCGAGTCTGAATCTATGGGATTAATACCAATTCATGCAGTTCCATTTTGAATAACTGGCTAAGCCAAAGTGTCCAGATTCATCTCGTTATTAAATAGAACCTGAAGCAACATCAGCCCTGTTCTCGCTCTTAAACACCAAACTCAAAGTTCTATCAGTTGCATCCCTTTCTTTGCATGCTCAGGTAACACCTTAATCAACATGATCTTGTCCAGTCTCATTGGTTTCTGACTTGGTTGATGGAAGAAAGAAACCACAGTGTCTCCATGAGCCCTCTGGCATCTACCCACCCCTAACACAATTACACTACAAGTCCATGCCATTCATCACACTCAGTGGTCTTGCTGTTGTCTGCTCTTTTCACCATCCTGCCTCTGGTGTTTCTCCTTTCCAGTGTGCCTTCCGCCATGGCACCACCAGAGATGGCTTTCTAAATGTAGGTTGGCACATTCTGCCTTCTTCCTTGGAAATGCTTACTAACTCTCCCCTGGCTTTAGGATAAATCTGAAACATGTCAACATGCCCTTCGGGACTTTCCTGATCCTCTGACCTAGTAATGGTCAAGCCTGGATGCTACAGCAACCTCCAGAGACCTGGCCCCAGCCAGGAGGGAGAACTTGCCTTTGAACGGGCCATGCTCTTGGGCCTCGAGTAACCCCCCGGGCAAAGGTATAAATACAGGTGAAGTGCCCTTCCCTGGCACTCTTCGCTCATCACAGTCTTGTTCTTTGAAGGCTTAGCTCCCATTAACAGACCTTCAATCGGGCCAAGTCCAGGAACTACTGCACCATGGGAGAATCACCCTCTGCAGCTGGCTTAGTTACCTGGTGAGACTGAACTCCCTGAGGACAGGGATCATTTTTAACTGACTTTTTTCATCTTGTCATCATCATACATGAAACAAATCCAGGAGACTCAAGAAGTGTTTGTTGAATACACAAAACTCTGAAGTAATCATAGTCATACATTGCTTAATGACAAGGGTATATACTTTCTGAAGAATGCATTGTTAGGCGATTTCACCATTGTGCAAGCATCATAAAGCAGACTTACACAAACCGAGATGGCACACCTAGGCTGTGCGGTATATTCTATTGTTCCCAGGCTACAAATCTGTACAGCATGTTACTATACCAAATACTGCAGGCAATTGTAACACAATGGGAAGTACTTGTGTACCTAAACATATCCAAACACAAAAAATGTATATTGAAAATATGGTATACAAGATAAAAAATGATACACTTATATAGGGCATTTCCCATGAATGGACCTTGCAGGACTGCAAGTTGCTCAGGGTGAGTCAGTGAGTGAGTGGTGAGTAAATGTGAAGGCCTAGGACATTGCTGTACACGACTGTAGACTTTATAAACCTGTACACTCAGGCTACACGAAATTTATTTTTTAAAATGTCTTCAATAATAAATTAACCTTAGCTTACTACAACTTCTTTACTTTATAAACTTTTTAATTGTTTCAACTTTCTTCCTTTCTCTCTATCTCTTCCTTCCTCTCTCTTCCTTCTTCTCTCTCTCTTCCTTTCTCTCTCTCTTTCTCTTTTCTTTCTTTCTTTCTTTTCTTTCTTTCTTTTCTTTCTCTCTTTCTTTCTTTCTTTCTCTCTCTTTCTCTTTCTTTCTTTCTTTCCTTCCTTCCTTCCCTCCCTCCCTCCTTCCTTCCTTCCTTCTTTTTTCTGTGTGTGTGGTTTTTTTTTTTTTTTTTTTTGACAGAGTCTTGCTCTGTCACCCAGGCTGGAATGCAGTGGCATGATCTCGACCCAATACAACATCTGCCTTCTAGGTTCGTGATTCTCATGCCTCAGCCTCCTGAGTAGCTGGGATTACAGGCACACACCACCATGCCCAGTTAATTTTTGTATTTTTAGTAGAGATGTGGTTTCACCATGTTGGCCAGGCTGGTCTCCAACTCCTGACCTCAGGAGATCTGCCCACCTCGGCCTCCCAAAGTGCTGGTAAGAGCCACTGCACCTGGCCTAACTTTCTGACTGTTGTAATAACACTTCGCATAAGACACAAACACATTGGACAGCTGTACAAAAATATTTTCTTTCTTTATATCCTTATCCTGTAAGCTTTTTTTTATTTTTAACTTTTTTTAATTTTTTTATTCTTTACTTTTTAAACTTTTTTGTTAAAAACAAAAATACAAACACACACATTAGCCTAGGTCTACACAGGGTCAGGATTATTGATATCACTGTCGTCCACCTCCACATCCTGCCCCACTGGAAGGTTATCAGGGGCAACAACACGCATGGAGTTGTCACCTCCTGCGATATCTGTGATAGCAATGCCTTCTTCTGGAATCCCTCCTGTAGGACATGCCTGAGGTTGTTTTACAGTTAGCTTTTTTTTATAAGTAGAAGGAGGACATCCTAAAATAATGATGAAAATTATTGTATGGTAAATCCGAATGCCAGTAACACAGTCATTCATTATCATTGTATTATGTCCTGTATATAATTGTATGTGCTAGACTTTAACACGACGGGCAGTGCAGTAGGTATATTCACATCATCATGACCACAAACACAAGTGATGCTTTGCTACGACTTAAGAATGACTACGATGTCACCAGGAGACAGGAATTTTTCAGCCCCAGTAGGATCTCATGAGACTGCCGTGGTATATGCTGTCTGTCTTTGACTGAAACATTGCTAACCTAGGCAAAGAGTTGCTGAAGTCTAGAACATAATTATATGTGCTAGACTTTCATATGACAGGCTGTGCAGTAGGTTTATTAACACCAGCATGGCCACAAGCACCAGTGATGCCTTGAGCTCTGACTTAAGGATGGCTACAATGTCACCAGGAGATATCAGTTTTTCAGCCCCAGTATGATCTTATGAGAACACCGTGGTAGCTGCTATCTATCTTTGACCGAAACATTGCTATCCTGTGCAAAACATTGCTAAAGTCTACAGCATAATGACATGTGCTGGACTTTCATACAACTGGTAATGAAATAGGCTTGTTCACACAAACATGGCCACAAATGCGAGTGATGCCTTGTGCTATGACCTTAGGATGGCTATAATGTCACCAGGAGATAGGAATTTTTCAGCCCTATTATGATCTTATGAGACCATCGTGGTCCATGCTGTCCGGCATTGACCAAAATGTTGCTATGTGGGGCATCAGCAACTCAGACAGGAAGAAGTTATAATTCCTGAGAGCAGTACCAGGTAACTGAGGCCATATTCCAAAATCAAAATAACGTGCCTGGGTATTTGCCTTTCCTCTCTTCCCTGCTCATCTAGACCAGACAGGCTGCTGCAAACCCTCAGTCTTCAGAGAAACTTGAAGTTGTCAGTCTGTGGCTCTGTCAATCAGAGGCCTTTCAAAAAGACTCAAATTCATTAGGAGGGGAAAAAAGTCTTTACGAAAATGTTGTCAGAAAGAATCAATCCTTTTAAACATTTAAAAGTAAAATGTGTGTCAGTTAGCCTCCGTGGGAAGGTTTTCATATTGCAGAGCGTTCCTTCCTGGAGCCCTGCATTCTGAGGTTTCCTTCTGAGGCTCGGCTGCTCTTGGGTTGAGGGCAGGGGAGGAGGCAGCAGCAGCCTGTGAGCTGGGGGTGCTGAGGCTGAGTGAGAAGTGGCCGTGTCATTCTCTAGCACTGCACATCTCACATGGATATAAAGAGATGACATAGTTTCAGGTTCTTGATCAGTCGGTAGAGCATAATGATTATTTGATCTTGTTTTCTGGCTGGCATTGGAGTATCCTATTCATTCCTCTTTTTGTTTCTTTATTAGAGACAGGTTCTCTCTCTGTTGCCCAGGCTGGAGTGCAGTGGTGTGATCAGATCACAGCTCACTGCAGCTTCGAACTCCCCAACACAAGGGATCCTTCCATCTCAGCCTCCTGATTAGCTGGGAGTATAGGTATGTGCTACCATGCCCATCTAACATTTTTTATGTTCTATAGAGAAGAGGGTCTCACTATGCTGCCCAGGCTGGTGTCAAACTCCTGGCCTCACATGATACTCCTGCCTTAGCCTCCCAATGTTCTGGGATTAAAGGTGCCAGTCAGCGTGTCCAGTCTCTATTAATTCTTCTTGAAAATAGGGAAGAAAGAGAGAAAGAAGAAAGGAAAGATGAAAGGAAGGGAGGGAGGGAAGGAAAAAGGAGGGGAACAAGGCAAATAAAGGAGGATGGAAGAGAGGGAGGGAGGCAGTGAGAGAGGGAGAAAGAGAAGAGGGAGGGAGAGAGGGGAGAGGGGAGTGACCTTCATCCATTTGCACTTGATGACGATATAGGCTCCCCACTTTGTGCCACCTGCTCTTCACAGTGGCTCTCCGAGCTAGTTACCATTTGCTTCATTTTTGTGGTGCAGAGGTGTTAAATAACTTGCTTAAGCACATGCGGCTAGATGGAAAGCATACTCGGAATCCACTCTTTTAACACATTTTTTTTTTGAAAATGCAAAAAGGGAGAAATAAAGACAAGCAAAAGTGGAAATACTTTCTTCAGCCTCAAGGTATCTTTCCAGATATAATGGGGCACAACAGACCACCTTTGGAATAGACTTTGGAGATGGGGCTGGGGATAGAGTGTGTGGAAGAAGGATTTTTGGAGAGAAGAGGAGGCTGAGAATTCCCCTTCACACCCTTCTCACTGGATCAACATCCAAAGAGTCCCTGGGATGGCTCTTCTTGGATGAAAATTAGTTAATAAATCCAATTGTATACAATTTTAAGTAAAGGAACAATTTCTTGAAACATCAGAGTAAAACCCAACCAATAGAATAGAATAATAATAATAATAAAGTAATAATAATAATCTTTAAATGGTTTCTTCTATTGGTCTCTTGGGAACTCAAATCAAAGCTTTAGCAAGTACCCTGTTCTGGTTTCTTTCTCCCAGTGAATTTCCTTAAACACCTCCCCTGCCAACCAGAAATTCCACCACTGGATGTGATGATGGCCTCAACTTTTACTCTTGTTCACATGCAAACATCTTAGCAACAAACAACTTACATATTTTCGGTCACCGATGTACCTGTCAATGCAGGAAAGTAGCCTAGAAAGGAGAGTATAAAACATGAAAAGGAAAGGGAGGCATAAGCCAACGACATCCAAGGCTCAAAGAGAGTGGAAAGAACCAAAAACTGATCTGACATCCCTCCACCTCTCTTTCTTATATAGTAAAGTGCTTTCCTCATGGCTCACCACAGAGCAATCCAACATGGTGCCCAGGCAAGTCATCATCAGGGACAGATACAAAGGGAAATAAAATTGTCCACAGAGAAATAGAGAAGGCATGGACATGCCCTCCTCTCCAGCAGGCTGCCACCATTAAGAACTGCACCCTTCCCTTGGCACAGCTGGTGAGTCCAGGGGACTCTAGGCCTCTGTGGTTGCTGTAGCCCCTCTTGATCTCATGAAGATGTGACGCAGGGTCTGCTTGCTTTGGGAAGTGAACAGGGGAGAAAAGGGACAGTCAAATATCTGTGACTGATATTGAAATTTAAAACTAAAGCTATTTTATTTATTCATTCATTTGATTTCTTTAAAAAATTACCATAATAGTTAGAAATCCCATTGGCTGTCTTGGGCGTGCATGCACACGTGTTCTGGCACACGCACACACACAGGTTACATTTTTAGGGTACCCAGTTCTTTTCTAAGCATCCCGGAGGCTCCAAATTGAAAAGGAACTTAAAGCTATATAAATATTCTTCAAGCCCTATATAAAGACAAGGGTCCCCGCCAACTAGTCACTTACTCTTCGCTTGATCACTTCTAATAATAGGGAACTCACTACTTCTGCATGCAGCCATGCTTCCTGTTTAGACAGCTGACTGTTAGATTTTGACTTAATATAAAGATGAACTTTCTGTTTCTCCACTTACTGAATACTTTTGGCATTCCAGGCACTGAGCTAAGCCTTCCACACATATCATCTTTGTCAATTATATCAACAGCACTGTGAGACAGGGATGGTTTTACAGAGAAGGAAACTGAGGCTCAAAGAGACAATTTGTTGAAGATCTCATTGTTACTTAGTGGTCGGGTTGGGGTTTGGTCCTAGGTCTGCTGGTTTCCAAATTCTCAGGATTGAACAGTGGGCTTAAGCTTCCATCCTATCAACTGTCCGGCATCATAGAGCAAGGCTGATTCCCCTTCCCATGGAAAGCCCGGTAGGAGGGTAAGAAAAGCCTTCCCATCTTCTCTTTCTTCTCACCTCCATCCCTACCCTTCCCTGGAACCTCATCTTCCACAGCGTAAATATCCCATTCCCCAAATCAGTAACCTTTTCCTAAGCATGTTGTAAGTGACCTTTGTGAATGTCACTGTGGAGTAAACAAATACCATTCGTATATTTTCCATGGTGGTCACTTCCTGCCTATGCTGTCCTCAGGAGCAAATGACAGAGGTGCCGTCCTCAAACAATCACCACCCTCTTAGTGTCTCGCAGCCTCTTCTCATTGGGTCAGGAGCACGGCTAATACCTCCTCTCTGATCTCTCCTGCCAACTGGACTCAGGTTCTTAAGGAAGGCTTTATTCATCTTTGTTCTGACAACACCCGGCAGGGCTCAGGAACACAGCTGAAGCTCAACACCTCTGCAGGAGGAAGGGATGAAAGGAGAAAGGAAGAAAGGGAGGGAGAAAGGGAAACAGAGAGAAGGAGGAAAGGAAGAAGTAGGCAGAAAGAAATGGTGGAAGAAAGGGAGGGAGGAAGAAAAGAAGGAAAGAAGGACTCATTTAGGAATAAAATTACTTAAACTATGTGAAAGGAAAGCCATTCATGTAAATAAAGTCACTTCCTCTTCTAGGAAAAATTCAAAAGGCTCTGGGATATAATTATTGGCTGGTTATAGAGATAACGTACTGACTCTGCCATTTGGAAAACTACTTTTTAGTTCTTACTGGACATGTAGTAAATTGGAAGTATCCAAATCACAGTCATTTGTTTGTTCTTAAAAATCTAAATTAAGGCCGGGCACAGTGGCTCAGGCCTGTAATCCCAGCACTTTGGGAGACTGAGGCGGGTGGATCACCTGAGGTTAGGAGTTTGAGACTAGCCTGGTCAACATGATGAAACCCCATCTCTACAAAAAATACAAACATTTAGCTGGGCGTCGTGGGGAGCACCTGCAATCCCAGCTACTCGGGAGGCTGAGGCAGGAGAATTGCTTGAACCCGAGAGGTGGAGATTGCAGTGAGCCACTGAAGAGATCACGCCACTGCACTCTAGCCTGGGCAACAAGAGCCAAACTCCATCTCAAAAAAAAAAAAAAAAAAACTGAATTAGATAAATTAGAAATTTTTCAAAAAGAGTTTGAATTTCCAACTGCTTTTGAGAGGTTGGCAGCTGTGGCCAGTCATTGCTTCCTGGCCAAAACTGGCTGGAGTTGAGTAGCATGTGCTGGTATAGAAGGAGCTCCTGACCCTGGGTTCACGATGGGCCCTGCCCAGACCCCCACACTTTGTGTAATTCCTGTCTGTCCTGGGAGCTGTCTGCATTGGTGGCTCTGTCTTTAATCTGTGTGTGTTATTTTCACACTGAGTGAAAGTGAAACAAGTTCATTCATTCTTGTCCATGGATCCTTGCAAAACTCCAGCTCTGAAATCCCTTAATTCTAAGTCTTGTTCTTAAGGTACTCGGGAACCACCAACACCGGCCAGCCACACAGAAGTCAGTCCCTGCAACCTTGCTCAGTGACGGTGCTGTGCCCTCCACTTACCACCTCCATTTATGAATGCTGGTATTTCAGACCAGAGGTCTTATTTTCAAATAAATTGCAGCCCATCAAATTGAATTTTGTTTTGAAAATTCTTGAGATTGTCTCAAGACTGGCTCCCCTAATGTGGGACCAAATAGCAAGGACAGAAAAAACATCAGGGTTCCACCATCCCCCAGTCCCCCCAAAGCCCTGGACCATCTGCATGTGACAAAACTACCTTGTATTCTTGAATGTCCATCCTACACATCCCCAGCCCCCGCCTCACCTGTCAGGCTCTGGGTTAGTTAGAATTACATATAGCATCTGGAAGTGAATAGACTATGCCTTCATGGCATGGCTTTACTGGTGAAACCCCAAGGTCAAGAGGCAGGAGGACCCACAGCACCTTTGCATGCAGGGATGCCTTCCTGAGGCTCAGTTTTGGAGACAGGCAGGCGCTCTGTGGGGCTTGTGAGTGGGCACCATATATATCAGATGACTCAGTCCGCTGTGTTCCTCTTGATGCCGCTGAACTGCTTGCAAGACGATTTCTTTGAGCTTCCTTCCTCCCTTCGTCGAGCAGAGGGGGTAAGTCAGGGAACGCTTTTATGTGGCTGCTGCGTTTCCAAATGTTCCTCTATGATTGACAGCTCTGCATTCAGCTTCCCATTATGGCACCTGCAGATAATGAGATATCTTGAAACCGGAATTTCCAGCGCCTGAGCCTGCCAGGAATATTATCATCAGTGTTCTAGCAAGCCATTCCCGCTGCACACATGACCTCTACAAATTTGAAATGTCAAAACACAGCCAGGAGCTGAAACCAAGGCCACTCCAGTCCAAGTGGCTATTGGCTCTTGAATATACAGGAAGGAGTCCTTTATCTTGGGAGAATTATGGATTACCAGAAAATAGTGATCTTTTCATTAACCTATATGTATTTAGAATGTAGATAATGTCTGTCTTTTATCATTCTCATAGCCTGTGTGTGGGGAGACCTGAGAAATGAAGTCCTGGGCATTCCCCAGAGAATCCAGGACTCTTTGGGGGCTAATTCAAGCCATCAAATCTCTTCATCCTCAGCGACAATCTGGGGCCTTAATTTTGTAGACATTATAGCCACCTAGATCTTGTTGTGTTATCACAGAGGATAAAGGTAGAGGAAACTCGGTCCTACCTTTGGAATTGGAAGTTTAATTTTCTACTTGTTCATTTTCTTCCATCTCTTTCACTTGGGCTACAAGCTTAGAGTCCTCATCACAAGGGGGTTATGGGCTCACCGGTCTACTCAACTGAGCTTCTTGTCTGTGTCTTTCACTATGTTGTGTGCTCAATATGAATTAGAGATTTTAGGAGTTTGCTGCATACAGAGGGTGGCACTTGGTGAATGATTTTGTTATCACCCTCAACATGGAGAAGCAGAGGGCCAGGTGACTTATGGGGGATGGCAGGAGGAGAAGGGTATTTGGAGAGCCTGTCCTTGGAGCTGGGCTACAAAGATGGATGGAATTTTCTTATAAGCATAAACTGATGAGAGTGAGGGTCATGGATGGACAAGTTTTACATACAGATGACTGTGCATGAACAAAGGCCTGTAGGTCTAGAGGTACATGGCACATCTTGGGGCAGCAAGAGGTTGGGAGGGCCTGGATCACAGAGGGGCTGCACACAATGGGAGACCTGGCTAGAGAGGGCAACCAGGCCCTCCTTTGAAAGGCCTGACAGCCAGCAGGGCTGGGCCATTTCCCCAAAGTCTGAAGACTTGGAGTGTGTAGAAATGGCTCTTACAACCTTTCTGTCTTTCTTCCTTTCCATGTTGTTGATAGGCCAATCCTCCCTCCCTCTCCCCACTTCTCCATCCATGGCAGAATTGACCCTATAGCTAGGTTCTAAGGGCAGACACAGAAGCCACGTGCGGCCACCTTCAAGAGTTCTTCATCCTTCCATCACAGTGACTGGTTCAGGATGTACTATGACCCAAATTGGGCCACTGAGAATCAGCCCTGAGGTTTTAGCTGATGTCTCATGAGCCAGATCTGCTATTTCCATGGAGATTTCTAGGCAGGCAAAATAGAAGCTTGACACTGCTGGTGGTCAAGCAAAACAGAAGCTTGGCACTGCTGGTGGTCATCTTGCACTGCCTGGAGAAAGACGAGCTATGGATATGCCAGTGTGGAGGAACGCAGAGCAGAGATGGGAAAGGTGCAGTTCTCCTGGCTTCATTCAGCACCTGACTTCAGCTGTTTCTGAAGTCAACTCCCATCCCCGGATTTTACACTGGGAGAGGATACATTTTTATTTATGTATTACTTTTTAATAGTTTTAGTTGAACTTCTGTCTCTTGAAACCACAAACAATCATAGTATGTATAATAGCAAGCATTGGCATAGTGAGTAGTCCTGTTCTCACCATAATGGCTTTGGGGGTAACCCATTGGTACCCGATTGGATATTGAGATGAGGTATTGCACAAACAGTTGAAGGCTATGCATGCACATTTTTCTAGACATTTCACTACTTTTCTACTTACTTGGTCTCTCTCTAAGACCTCAGATCCTGCTGACAGGTGCAAAGACATCCACTCCATCCCCTTAGGGCAGATCTTCCAGGGGTCCACAAGAGAAGCCCACTAGGACCCCAAAACTCAGGGTTGCCAAAGCAGAAAACTCAGACCAGCTACTCCAAGTGGAGCTACACACTCAGGAGATCTCCATGGACAGGTTCAGAATCCCACTGAAGACCCTCCCTAGCCCAGGTCAGCATGGGCAGACTCAGGAAGGGGAGCCTGCTCTGGGTAGAAGCCCAACTAGTCCAGAGGTGCCCCCCTGCAGGGGGTCCTCTAGCTAAAGTGGGTGGGACCTCTTCCTCCTTCCTCTTGGAGGCTTTGGCTACACAGGGGAGTGAGCAATGGGCCTCCTGCTCCTCTGGGAAGCAGATATGGCTGAGGCCTGCCCTCCTCCAATGGGGCCTGGACAGCAGGCTTTTCTCAGCACATGAAGACAAATTCAGCCCAGAGGGTTTCTCTCCTGGTTAAGCTAAGGATAGGAAGTTGGTCAGGGAGGACCAACCACATTCCTAAAAGGCATCCTGAATACAATGGCTCAATAACCACAGAAGATTGCAAAATCATATTCCAGTGCCTCAGAACCCCCACCACACATGCACATATATATATACATGCACATGTACATATATGCACACACATGCACACATGCATACACACATAGGCACAAACATAGACATACATACACCTATAGACACATATACACACATACACACATGCACACATGCAAACACATATATACATGCACACACATGCACATATAGACACACACGTAGACGTAAACATAGACATACAAACAGACACATATAGACACATACACATACACATATGCAAACACACATGCATATGTGCACACACATACACAATGCACACACAGACACACACATACATAGACACATCTACAAATATAGACACACACATACACACATAGACACACACAAATATACACATAGACATACAAACACACATAGAGACACATATACACATATACACACATAGACACAGACATACACATGTAGACACACATATACACACATAGACACACATACATTCATAGACACACAAATACACATATAGACACATCTATACACATACAGACACCACAAATATACACCTAGACACTATCCACACATAGACACGTAAACATACATAGACACACACAATACAAAGACACACACATACACATACGCACATAAAAACACACATGCATACCCAAAGGCAAAGAGACACACATGCAGACACATACATACAGATACATACACATATACACATGCACACAAACATACACAGAGACATGCACACACACACACACAGCCACACACAGAAACACATATAGACACAGGCACATAAAATACGCATACACACAGATACACACTAACACAAATATCACACACACACACACACAACTTTCTATAGACTCAAAGACTCGAAGGAGTCCTATCAGGGAAAATGCACGCGACTTGTCTGTCAGGCCAGCTGGCCCTAACAATGGAGGTGTGTGTCCCCACTGAGTAATTGACCCTACCCCAGGATCCCCAGAAAGTTTTTTTTTTTTTTTTTTTTTGGTTGTTTTTTCTTTTCCTCCCAACAGCATCTGAGGACAAAGAGACACTTGCAGTAGCGGAACGGGCCTCCCCGGGTAAAATTAGAACTATCTCTAAAAAGGTGCACGCATGTGCTCCAACATACAGCAAATAATTTATTGTCAGGTGCAATTCCTCTGCTCAAAGATCAGGTGGCTCTCCGGCCGTCCACGCCAAACGGGAAAGTAGCGTCCCCGGTCCCCGGAGCCTGCCTGGCTGAGCGCAGACGGCAGTAGCCAGGGGCTGGCGGCATGGGCTGTGCGACCGGGGCAGGGCTGGGAGAGAAAATGGCCGCCCTGTCGCCAGGTCCTTCTGTGTGTGGCCCTGTCAGGAAGGAACCGGAGCTCCGGCCGGGGCTGGCTGGCTCCTGCTAAGTACTAACGCCGCGGTGGCGGTGGGGGACAGGAGATGAGAGACAGAACAGGGCAGCTGCAAATGGAAATCACCCTAGGGAAGGTTACAACTAGATAAAGTTTTCGACAATAAGATTCCAGAGACTGCTGACGGGAGCAAAGCTCCGTATTTTAGTCTCAGTACAAATTTGCTTCAATCTTATACAACTCCCATGCAGCATTGCCCACAGCTGCATGCTGTAAACAACAAACAAATCTATTTCCATCAGCCCTGCTGATGCCAGGAGAAAAGTGCCTGAGCAGAAGACATGCACAGATGCAAACCCTCACCTGAGCCTGGCGCTGCCCTCCATTTGGCCTCTCTAACTTAATATCGTTGTTACAAAGCTATTGGTCTCCTGGTAGCTAGCTGGCTCAACGCAGTGCCTCTTCTTCCAGCTAATCTGACAACTCCGATCCAAGAAGCATCAAGGGCCCAATTAAGAAGACACATCTTATCAAGGAGCTTATTTTGCATAACAGAATACAAATGACGAATAAAAATTTAATGTTTAATAACTTAGTACAAAGAGGGCTGTTGATATAGAATGCCTGGAAATTTTATGGAGGCTGTCAGACTTGTGATAAAACTGTTATATAGGAACACTTGGCAAAAAACAGCGTAGAATTTTTCAGTAATGGTGTGTGCATGATATTGCATTAATTCTTGATAGGGAACTAACTGTAAGCCAGTTTGAGTTTCAGTGTAAGATGTGTGTGTGTGTGTGTGTGTGTGTGTGTGCATGCGCATGTGTGTGTCGTGCTCTATCCAGAACGCTGTGAGGGTGTGGCTGGACATGCACCCATACCTTTATGGAGGAGCATCAAAGTGCATTTTATTGAGGACTTAGCAGAGAAGTTGCTCAGTCCCACGTAAAGCATCTGGGTGTGTCTTATCTAGAACAGAAATGGCAGGAAATGAGTGGGTTCATTTTCTGTAGTAACCATCCTGATGCCAAGAGTTGGGGCAGGATTCTTAAGGGTCTGCTTGGGAGCATTGGAAATTCTCCATGACATGTCTATGTTTATGAGGATGAGTGTGTGACATGGAGCAACAGAGTGTGGGAGGGTGCCTCGCTAGTCTCTGGCCTCCAAAATTTGATCCCTGGAAGCAGCTAATAGAGATATGCACAAAAATTCATGCCTGAGCTGGATACTTATCGACTCCGCAGAGCTTTCCTATCGCTTTAGCCGTGAAGACATCCATCAATGATGCGTTCATCCAAGTATTTACTGACACCCTAAACTTGGCTCAGCACTGGAAGGAAAGCCACAGTTCTCACAGGCCACTCTAGAAAGCAGGTCTGTGGCCACAGGTTTGACTCTTGTCTCTGCCACGCACTACCTGCAAGATACTTGAACAAGTTACCCAACCTCTCCAAACTTCCATTTCTTCAATGTAAATTGAATTATGAATGGTACCTACCTCTCTGACTTAAACTGATCACCCAGCCATGGCATTGAGCACGGAGTCGGGAGCACAGGAAACTCTGGATGCGTGTCAGCCTTCTAACATGTTATCAGTGCATTTCAGCTCAATTGTATCTCCCAAGCTTTGGCCCAGAGGAGCATTGGTGTCCACACTCTGAACGGCTTTAGACTGATTGGAAAAATTCTTGACATTATGGCTGTGTGTCCACAAAATTCCAAATGTCCATCAAGAGAAATTGAGCCTTCATCTCTAGTAATGCTTTATTTTTAAAGTGGCCATTAACTAGGACTAAACTCATGCTGAATTAGAGTGGAACCCTTTCAGATAGATGTACATATCACATCTATATGAATGCAAGATGAATTTCATACTCATCCTGTCCTATTGCATTAGTGTTATTACATTGAATACTAAATGAATTTCTAATGATTGGACACTCAAAGGAAAATGTGACCCTTCATAGTAGTCATCAAACTCTATAGGCGGATTGGAAATTGTCTTGTGGGGGCTTATCCTAGTGGCAAAAAGAACGCACGACCCAAAACACAACCCTAAACATTATTGTGTGGGCTACTGGAAAACATAATTTACTTGATGAGGCCAATATTCAAATGCAAACTTATATTAGAATTAACACTACAGGAGGGGCTTTTACATGGAGGATTTGTTACAGAAATAAAATCTATCGGTAACACTTTCATTGTTCCATCATTATGATCTCATTTGGTATTCACTGTAATAGCACCGATCATAATGAATTTGTTTGATATTCATGTGGTTCTCCCACACATTAACAGAGTTTCTGTTATAATTCACCATCCAATAAGCATTAGTTAATGCAGACTTTGGACCAATAAAGATGGTCTATCCCACCCCTAGAGTTGCCTGGAGCTGTCTAAGAGTTCAGGGACATTTTGATATTGAATAATCCTTCTGCTTCCTCCTGGTTCCCATGCCATCCCTCAAGCTGGAGGGAGCTTTCTGAATCCCAAACTGGACATAAACAAGAATGATCTCCATTGAGTTTTTGGAGCCCAGAGGAGAAGTTGGAGCTGCACCCTTTGATGCCACCAGTTCAACCCTCACAGATGTGGACTTTAGAATTACCCTCCTTTCTCCCGATCCCACTGGGACTCCGTGAGGGCCCAGCTAAACAATGCTCCCAGCAAAATGCTACTCATGCCAGAGTATATACTCCAGTCCACTCTCCAAAATAACTTCTTACAAAAAATTTCAGGGTTGTGCTTCGGTGTTTGGACAAATGTTTATCCTGCCTTAGATCCCTCAGCCAGGGAGTGGAGCCAGTTTCTCAGCAGTTCTGACTCGTTGGCAATCCAATAGCCCAATCCCAGAGAAAATAAAATCTGACTGATACTGGCCCAGTTACTTCATCACTTGTCAGGGCACTGGGTGAGAGCTCTCTATTAAGCTCTCTGGTAATTAAGCTTGTAAAATGTCCCTATGATGCTTGTTAGTAATGGGTTTACCCGAGTGTACTGTTCAGGAGGGACTTGCCTTGTCACTGGGAGTGATGGTTCCATCCCTAACCACCACTCTTTCTGCTTCAATTACCCAAATATTTATTAAAAGGAACGGCAAAACCGCAACTGCTTTTGCACCAACCTAATAATACTCATCCAGTACTTCCAGAAAACTTGTGAGTCCGCATCAGTTTTCAAGAGCGGGTGCTGCCCACAATTATCTTGAAAAGAATGTCTGATCAGTTTCTTAGTATGTGGAGAACTCTGACCTCCAGGCTAAAGGCGTCACATGCAAATCCACACTCCTTAAATCTTTCTAACCCCAGGCCTGAGCTAAGAGGACAGAGAAACAGATCTTGTAGTGCCTTTGTAAGGGATGCCGGTACAGTGAGCAAGCATGTACACAATCCAAAGAGGTGGGGCTTCCTGTCCTCCCAGAAAGAAGTGAATCCTCCGGAGGATTTCTCCCCTGGCTATCTAAGCGTCTTTGGACAAGTTGCTTGCCCACCAGCAATCAAACGAATTAAATGGCCCAGTGCTCCTCAAAATAAACTTTTCCATCTGTAAAATGAAGATAATATAATAGTTGCAAAGATTAAGGAACTTAAGGTGCGTGGAAATAGCACTCATTCCAGCTCCTAACATAAAGTCTGGGCTCAAACTGCACTAGAATTCAAGTTTATTGCATCAAGCAGCACTTTAGCATCTTAGCTGGAAACAGATGTTTCTGCTCCAGGCTGCCCCCACAAGTCAGGTTTGCTGGGCCTCTTTCATTGTCTCTGCAATGTGGAGTTTCTTTTGCTTCAGAGTTATCCTCACGGGCTGTGATTCTCCAGCATCTGTAGCTAGAAGGAGCAATGCAGAATCCAGGGAGGTGGACGGAAGCTGTCTCCCTCTGCGGTGTTAGGTAGACGTTTCTTGGATTGCTTGGGCAAACGCAATGATTTCCCTCTGCCTTAGTCTTTTGTTGTTGCCATCGTTTTTCTCTCTGGTGTAGCAATGATTTCCCATTTTAAAATATTAAGCCAGTAAGCTGTAAGAGAAACAAATGCCTTTGGGCATTTTTAACATTAACTCAGCAGAGGAAGAAATGTCACGTGGTCCTATACCGCACTGTCCTCAAAGGGAATGCATGGCTGGCCCCAAACATAGCTTCCTCCTTAGCAGGACACAAACAAAGCAGCTAAAGATGGACGTTAAGGCCAATCGACTGCTCCCAGGTAAGCCGCCCTTGTAGTCCCCGGGATGAAATAAGGCAGGCAGCAGAGGCCCTGGGCTGCTCTGCCCTAGTTTTGTGGGTTCCTGTCAGTTCCTCAGAGTTATTTAGCATAGTTTTGGGTGAGATCAATGCACATGGAGTGCAGCATAAATACCATCTCCAACGTGGCAAGAAGCAGTCCACAAGGTGTGCCCTCACCACCAGCCCATGAGTCACGCTGATGAGCCCCGCATAACCTCACCTTGAATTAGTGAACTGCAGCTTGACTCCCATCCTTCAAGTGCATACATTTTTTTTTTTTTTTTGAAGAGACACCTACTTGAGAGAATTCCTCTCTGGAATTTAAGAAATAATGAATGTGGACCTCACCAGCCCCTGGCCTTTTCGTAGTTCATAATGAAAACGAATGTTCATTTTTCCTTTAAAACTGTCTCGAGCTAAATGATACTGACGCTTTCAATTTTTAACATCATAATCAATAAAGGCTGCTTATGCACACTTTGCAAAACCATCAGTTTAGAAGTTTGAAAAAAAATCTGCATATGGCTGCAGCTTGCTGGCTGGAACGCTCTCGCACTAAATCTTCTGAGTTAAAGTTTTACTGGTGTGTTATGAGTAAAAATGCCTTGTCAGCCATCTGCCAGTTTTTCTCCTAACATCCATATTTCCAACCCTTGCTAAACATTGGGAGCATGCGGCCACAAGAGGCCACCTCTACAATTAAACAGCCACGCGCAGCAGCAGAAGCAAGGGCATGTCATGAGAGAACTGTCTAGTATTAATTTTAAAAGTCCATAAAGACTAGCTCCGACCCATCCAGGATGATAGACAGGCAGTGAAATGTATTAGAAACTGTTAACCCCAGGAGAGCAAGAAGAGGGGAGAAAAGTAGAAAGGGAGAGAGGGAAAAAAAGGAAAGAAAGAGGGAACAGAAACAACCACAAACAATGCACCAGTGTCAAAAGCTTCAATGAATGCTAATCATGGCTGATTAATCAGTCTCTAATTCCACTGATCCAAAAAGGTTACAGAGTCAATTGTGTAAAATTAGCTCCTTCTCATGTGTCCCTCTGCATTTCGAGCCTCTGTCTGTTCATTTGCATCTTTTGCCAATGTTTACTAAGAATTCAGTTCATTAGCTCTTGAGCATAAAGTCAGAAATTGGAGGGGACTCTGCATTTTCTCGCTGAGAGTAGTACTTAAAACAAATAGCATCACTTCCTCAAACATTTATAGATTAAACTAAATGGCATTAATTACCGTAAATCTCCTATTTGTGAGGAGAAAGAGGGGGGAAAGAAAAAAAAATCCTCTTTCTCCATACCCGTGGTTTCATGGCAGGATTGTTCCATTCTCATCTAATGTCTCATATAGTTGGGGGCAAAATGTTTAATCACGGAATTAACAGGAAGGGAATGGCAAGGGAAGCTAACAAGGCGTGCTGCAAGGAGGCTCGCTAACTTTTTATAAAACCGTGTTTTGCAAAGCTCAGAAGCAGAAGGTTGCTTTTGAAAGCCCTTATTAAAAAGAGATCCCTGCCACATATGTAGAAGCTATCTTGGGAAATACCTGTTTTACCCATGTTTGAAAATCTTGAAACCTGCCGGAGAGAGGTGGAGGAGCTCAGGAAGTCTGTCCAGGGCCTCACGGAGGAAGCTGGGGATTGATGTGGGAGATGGGGAGCTCCTGCTTGTTTTCCAAAAGTGCACCTTGTGTGTTTCAGAGGAGGGAATGTGCAAGTCAAACAGGCAGAGTGGTTTATAGAGCAAGGGAGGAATCTTGAAAAAAGCCACACACCTTTTTGGGAAAGGTGCAGAATTCTTGGTCCTTGGAAAGGACAAGATGCCACCTGTTCAGACTTCATTTATGCCAAGGGTGTCGCACCTGCTTGTCTTTAGGAGAAGTGGGAATGGAGCAGAGGTAACACCCCAGAGAGCTGTGTTGGTCCCGGAGGGACCTGCTGTGTGCACATCCAAGCAGATTTTAAACAATGTGCTGGTGCTGATCAAACCCAGGGGGGCTGCTTGCAGGAGGCTGGCCACAGACATCCACTCTGGATCTCTGGGTCCTTTCCCCTCCTATAGCTTAAGTATATTCACATGGTCTGGTTCCTATGCCTCTGCTTCTATTTTCCTACATATTTTCTGCCTGAAGTGCCCCTCCGTCTACCCCCTGCCAACCTCTTCTTTCCCCAAATCTTGGCAAATCATCAGCGATGGAGGAATAGGTATTCCAAGTGGAAACCCTTAGACATTGGCCCTACCCTCCCAGAGCTCACATGGAGCAAGGGAATTCTAGATACATAAGGAGATAATAACAACCAGATTACATGATGACAGCATCACCTCCTCCAGGGAGTCTCCCCTGATTTCCTCAGGCTGCATTCCTTTTCCTCTATCCTGTGTGTCTCTTAGCAAGGGACTTGCCATTTTCCAATGATAGTTTCTGTTTCTATCTTCCCTTCTGAGTGTGAGCCTCTTTAAGTTTTTTTTTTTTTTTTTACTTTGTTTTGCTTAGTTTTTGAGACAGGATCTCTCTCTGTCACTCAGGCTGGAATGCCACGGCACAATCACGGCTAACTGCAACCTCAACTTCCTGGGCTCAAGTGATCCTCCCATTGCAGCCTCCTGAGTAGCTGGAACTACAGGCATGAGTCACCATGCCTGTCTAATTGCTTAAATTTTTTGTAGAGATAGGGTGTCACTATGTTGGCCAGGCTAGTCTTGAACACCCGGACTCAAGTGATCCTCCCTCCTCAGCCTCCTAAAGTGCTGAGATTACAGGTGTGAGCCACTATACCCAGTGATGAGCCTCTTAAGCACAGGACAATGTGCTTAAGCACATTAAAGCACAGAACTTGGTCCTAAGACCAAGTTCATCCCAGACCAAGTTCAGTGCTAGGACAAAATAGGTGCTCAATACACACTTGTTGAATGAATGTACCTCAGCACCCAGACCCTCATTTTGCAATGTGATGTGCAGACACTGGTCCTTTCGTTCCAGCTGTAAAATGTCACCACTCAGGACTGGGCATCTGACCCCTCTGGTCCCAGGAATTTAACAGGTTTACAGAAGGTGTGGGGTATGTATTAATAAGATATGTAGCTATTAATCCAGCTCGAAATGAGACTATTAAAGTGAAATCCACAGCAAGGTCCAGATTTGGGGGATAATGTGATGGAAAGTCATTTATTACCTCTACCTTCCTTTCTGCCGGTGTATCAGCCCATTGCTAAATAGAAGCATCTTGAGGGCAGGAATATCTTATTTTCTTCCTGCCCCTAAGATCCAGGACAAGCCTGACTTGAAGTAGATACCTAGAAAATATTTGCAAGGGAATCAGTGGGTAGGCTTGGGGCCTAAAGCACAAAGCCCCTTTCTTATATTATAACAGATCAAGGATCAGAGTGTCTAAGCCTCCTGGTGCTTCTGTGCCCATGCAAACATAACTGTATGTCTGAAGGTGAAAGTCATTTATGTCAAAGTTATTCATGGAAATCCCTTAGGATGGTATTTTGCTCGAGATCCACAGTGGCCTCCCAGTTGGGTGAGCAAGCCATTTTTCCCTCCCATGTAGGGTACACCATTGAATCTTGAGAGGAATATTAGAAGTACTAGCTTGCCTTTACCATCCGCATTGTACTTTTAAAAATACGTCTTTTATTTTGTAAAATGTAATGCAATGTAGTGAGACACTCCCATCATGGGACTGAGAACAATTGAGGCTGTAACTCCAAGTTCACATCACCCATCATCCTCACCCTGGTTAAGGTGAATGTCAGCATCCAAACTCCCTGCACTGCTAAAGCTAGGATCCCCCATAGTGTCAGGAAATCCCCTCCGACTGCCCAGCACTCACTCACTCAGAGAAACCACAGAGGCTCAGGTCAGCATTAAGGACCCACCTGAGTGGCTTCTGAGCCCAGCCTGCTGTTTCTGGGCCCTCCTTAGGCTCACACCAGGTGGGTGCCCAGGCAGAGCTAGGGTGGGCTGGCACCCGAAAAGGAAGGGCGGGAGGCTCCCTACAGTGAGCTCCTCGGCTCACCTCTGCTTCCTGATTCATCATGTTTTTTTATTAGCTCTCTCTTCTCCAATAAACCTTTGCAGAAGAGGAGCTCTTGGAAACAGCTGGAGCAAGTCCCTTCAGCAGGTGGAGTTTGGCAGGCAGGTTCCCAGATCCAGCCGCCAAATCGCTCAAGCTCCCACTTCAATGAGAGGAAAAGAGAGATGCAACATAAAGCAGGCTCTGCTTTCCCACCTTCTTGTTTAACTCACCCAAGAATAAATGCAACGAGCTGCGCACAGAGGGGCTTCTGTTCTTCAGCAACGCATCGGGTCCCAGACACCCCGTTTCTACAAGGAGATTATTGTATTTATTTTATTTTTGGTTTTAGTTTTTGGCAAAAATTCTTCTTGAGCTCTCTCTTCTTTTCTTTTCTCTTTTCCTTTTTTGAGATGGAGTTTCGCTCTGTCACCCAGGCCGGTGGAGTGCAAGGACACGATCTCAGCTCTTTGCAGCCTCCACCTCAGGGGTTCATTTGATTCTCCCACCTCGGCCTCCCTAGCAGCTGGAATTACAGGCACGTGCCCCATGTCCAACTAATTTTTTATTATTAGTAGAGATGGGGTTTCACCACGTTGGTCAGGCTGGTCTCGAACTCCTGACCTCAGGTGATCCGCCCACCTCAGCCTCCTAAAGTGCTGGGATTACAACCATGAGCCATGGTGCCCGGCCCTCTCTCTTTCTTTCTTTGCTGTCTTTTTTATGTTTTGTCTGTTCAATGAAAGAGCGCAGAGAAGGCTTTGCTTGGAGCAGACACTCCCATGCATTCTCCTTTCTTGCCTGAACTTTCTCCCGCTTTCTGCACTCACTCTGCCCTCCTCCTCATCGCCTTCAACCTATAATCCAATGCAAAAGAAAATGGGAAAATCGAGGGGCACTCACTCTGCCCTCCTTCTCATCGCCTTCAACCTGTAATCCAATGCAAAAGAAAATGGGAAAATCGAGGGCTTTCTTTTTCATTAGTTAATGTCATGTTTTTAGATTTTTTAAATTCTGACCTGAAATTTGAGAAGACATTGATACAGCACCAGTCATATTCTGTTTTACATTCTCATAAGCATTTGGACTCACGTCGGGGCAAAGCTATGAGGAGATG
The DNA here is from genome assembly GCF_024542745.1 of Macaca thibetana thibetana. Classification (NCBI taxonomy): domain Eukaryota; kingdom Metazoa; phylum Chordata; class Mammalia; order Primates; family Cercopithecidae; genus Macaca; species Macaca thibetana. Next base: position 51,248,906 of record NC_065596.1, on the reverse strand, counting down.
GCCAAGGAGCAGTGCCCAATACCCCCAACCCCAGCTTTTCTTCCCCAAGACAAAGTTTGGGATCCGTTTCCTTATTTCTTTCCATTCGTGTTTTTGCTTTTACATGATAATTGTGGGAAGGGGCTACAGTCAGTGACAATCAGCAAGGTAGGATGCTGCTGCCCCAAACCACAGCTGACCCAGAAGGACATGCCCGTATTATGGCAGCAGCAGTAGTTTAAGAATTTCTAGAGTGGAGGCAAAAAGGGCTGTCTACACTATAAAGTGGGCAAGTTGATCTAACTCTCGGGGGGGGGGAGGGGAATATATTTCAATTTGCATATGCCAATTGTGATGGATTGGTAGTAATGGCCTGGAATGCTGAATTCAAGAGGGTTCACTGGCTATGCCTGAGCTGAGCAGAACAGTGGCCTCCCAGGGCCAGTGACTTTGGCCGCTGAGCTAATAGGAAGGGAAGTCCCCACCTATTTTCCTTCTGGGGCTAGAATCTCCGAGCTCATTTTCAAGTCTAGGCAAGGCATTCCAAAATCAAGAAACACTCAGTAAGTCCATACCAGATACATTAATCAAAGTATTTAACTTTCTCTGAGCCATCGTTTTGGCAAATTGAATACTCTATGGAAATTGTTTTTTTTTTTATGGGACTTCACTGCCTCCCTCCCTCAACCCCTTGCACTATTGCTGTAAAGGGTGCTGAGATATCAGAGTCAAGCATTCAGTTCTTTCAGTTTCTTTGATGGTGATTAACAAAATAGAATATATGTATCCTTCAAGGGGAGATACAATTCCCTGAATGACGATAGTTGCATTTTCTTTGACATCTTTGTAGTTGCAATATCCATTTGCACCACAACCTGTATACACATTTAAAAAAAGACAAAAGGAAAAAAGTAAACGATCATGAGATGTATTTCCTGTAATATTTAATAATCACATTGAAACACTGACATGCGTTGTGCTGCATTTACAAACCTCTGTTTCCTTTGAAAATTACACCCTAGCATTTAATTCACCAAAATAACTCATTTTATACAGCACAACAATGTAGTAAAATAACTCATCTCGAATATGTGGATATGAATAGATTTAACACATCTGCATTGAACAAAATGAATTAATCTAAAAGCCGAGAAACTGCTGTTCTCTTTCGAGAGTTACCGATTATTTTACCATTCCCTTCAGTTTACTTGTTTGTTTTTGTTAAATTACTTTTGGAATTAGGAAATGAGGAAAGCAGAAACACTGGTTAGGTTTTTCTCTACTTGGAATAGAGAAACGGGACATAAATAATCATTTGCATTATACCTTATTTCTTTAAAAATTATATTTACAATTGTGCAGAGACCAAGGCGCGGCCTCTGTTCACTGTGGGCTTCTGTTTAATCCTTGGAAAATACTGTATTTCCATTACAACGCTCTCCCAACAGAGGTCTAGATATTAAAATTATTTTTTGAAGCTGACCGTAAAGTGCTAAAAACAAATCAGAGTTCAAGTGCATTTCAGGGCTCCCCCCCGGGAGGATATTCACTTGCAGACGTGGGGCCCGTCTCCCAGAAGAGGAGATGCAGATGTGTTCATTGCACCTTAATTCTTGCACACGGGGCTGTGGGCTCCACAGTGCAGCATTCCCAAGGCTCAGTTGTTATTTCCCGCCCTGGCCGTCTGGGTAGGCACAGGCATCGCGAGGAGGAGAGCCCATCTGTGCTGATGGTTTGGGATGGAGAGTGGTGACCCAAACCCACAGCTGGAGAGATAAACCCAAGCATACTCTTCTTGTGGGGCACAGGTGCCACAATCCGGGTGGCTCTGACCATTCCTGGGTCCTGGAGGGTCTCTCTGATGCAATTAACTTTGAGGGCAACCGGCAGGATCTACTAAGCTCCATTCCTACCAACTCTACAGCAAATGCAGCCCGAAGGTCTTCCCTCAGTGAGCTGGGACAGAAATGGAGACCACCTTTATGTGGAGGGATATAAAATTGCAGAGACCTCAAATCTTTGGATGCAGAGCCTTCAGGTCAGAGTTTGCAAATGGATCCCATGTCTCCTTTCTTGCAAAAACCGCACTGGAATGTTGCACCCACCACTTCCAGTTTCAGGCTCTGCAAAGTGGAGACACTTCGTGCAGCCACCTAAGTGCAGAATCTTTATCTTCACGATTTCCTGCCTCAGACATATACTCTACTGTAGCTTCCCTCGTAGAAACTTTTATCAGTACTCCGGTCTCTCTGGAGTCTTTCCAAAGCTTTCAACTTAGTTTTCAGAGGCAAAAAAAATCTAATTTTTTCACCTCTTATTTGATCAATGTGCACAATTTATTAAATTGTATAATGACAATTACAAGTAAAGCAGGTTTGGAAATAAACTCATCTGATTCCTGGGAAATATTCAGCTCACCCAGCGCACCCCCCTGCCCACGCCAGCCTTGAGCACTCAGCACACTATGGGCCTCATCATCCAGGGCATCTTCTAGAAGGAATGGTGGCTCTGGGGAGTTTCTAAGACCGACTGGATATGATTCAGGCTATGGGTAGGCACAGTGGGGCCCATGTGACGGGCTTTCCTACTAAGGAGTTTAGAGATTCTCTTGGCAAGAATAAGGAACTGCTTATCATTTCTGGGAGAGAAGGAAGCAATTTCATCCAATTTGCCATAGGAAAACTCACTGGGTTGTGATAGGGAAAGAATTGGATTGTTGTTTCTTAGTCTTTCTCCCTCCCTGTAACGGGATTTTATACCCATAGTTTTGGTGACCTGTGTGTGCCTTTTCCATCTCTCCCGATAGAGTCGGTGGCTCTTTGTCTTTGGACTTAGGCATGCGGCTGCTTCCAATGGATGTTGAGGGGTCATGAGGGAACCACAGGATTTGCACGTGTCTGTGGGATTTGGCTTGCCCTCTCTCACTCCTGCAGTCTGCCAGGAGAGGAACATGCCCCAGGTGGTCACAGTCCCTTCAGCCTGAGCCTTGGAACGAGAGGTAAAGGAGCAGACCTGAACCTGACTTGCAGCCTGGAGCAAGGTTGCCGTATCCGACCTACACGCCCAGTGAGAAATGCCCATTTGCTGTGAGCTTTGTAACAAATGACCCTCAGCCCTCAGTGACGATGCGGGTTGCAATTGAGTCATATTGCAGATGGCTGATTAATACTGAACTGGATGAGACTGAGTGAGATAGGAAGCAGGAAATCCATCACTCTCTCTCACCTAGCTGGGTGACTTCAGGATAGTCCCCATCCCTCTCCAGGACCCTTCTTGTTGGCAACATGAGGAAGTCACAGTAGGTGATCTTTATGGGCCTTGCCACCTCTCGGGGCCGTAATGGAGAAGAAGAGGAGATAGAGCATCGCCATGTCTTGGCTGGGCTATGGTTTCTACAGGAGGGATGATTTCCGTCACTTTCACCGGGAAATGGTCCTGGTCTTCACGTTGTTTGCAGTCCACAGGATGCCAAGACCCGTTTGGCAGTACAAAAGAAAGTCCTGAAACAGCACATCCCAATGTCCCCAAAGTCACTGCAAGTCATTCCCATCACGCCGTCCCGTCCCCCCGGCTCCACTCACACGAGGCGAAATGTTGCATGCGTGTATCCTAAACTCCTTGTCCTAGCCCTCTTCCCTGGTGCTGGGGGCAGAGCATTCCTAGAGAAGGTCGTAGGGTCTGCAGGGGGGCTCCATACCAGGCAGGAGACTTTCTGCCAGGAGCCAGGCCTGCAGTGAGCAACTTTGGGGTGGGATTTTCGAGGAAGGGTGATTATCAGGGCATCGGTAATAAGGCGCGGGAAGAGCACGAGGAGAACAATGGAGAGGCCTCCCCGGTGCAGTCACTCTAAGGTATGTCACCTTCTCTGACGCCAGAGCCACTGTCAGAAAGGCAACTTCATCTAACTAATTAGCAGGGTTTGCCCCTTTACAAATCTGCCGCGGCTTTCTTGGCACGAAACAGCCGCGGAGGCAAAGAGCTGTAGGAACCTATTAAAAATCACAGGGCTGAAAGAAAAGGAGGGCAAGGGGAAATTTGAGAGAAGGGGTTGGGGAAGGAAGGAAACCTCCCTGTACCAGGCCAGCCGCCGGCTCCCCTCGCTCTGTCCACATGCAAGCAGGAAGTGGTTAAAGTGACGGGAACGGGAACCCACCCTCCTCTTGAGCTGGGCCTCTGATCTCTGCATCTGGTTTTTCCTCTTGAAGCACTCTGTGGTTTTAAAGTGGCTTTGAAGGAAGACTGTCCTGTGGACTGCGACCTGTCACTGCACCCTGTCATCCGTCCGGTAATTAAAATCTGACTGATTTACTGACTGGCACTGACCATCATAGCTCTGGAGTTAGCTGATGTTCGTCTTTCCCAAGGCTAAAGTTACTTGGTGAAAAGAGACCGCTTACTCCCAACTAAGCTGTCATACAGCTGCAGTGGAGACCATAAAGATAGCTAACAGAGCCCTCACCAGCCATCTTTAGTTTATTTTATTCTAATATTTATCACCACCCAGCAAATGAACATAATACAGACAAGTTAGGGAGAGGTGTGCAGGCTGATTTGTGGGTCCGGTGTGGCAGGCCATCTAAACACTGGATGGGCCACACTGAAGAACAAGGCATCTCCCCGAAGGGCTGGCCAACCTACAGGGAGTTACGGGTTGGGGAAGAGTCTTGAGTTCTGAAAAGTAAGGCTAGCTGTGTGCATGGGAAAGGGTGAAGGAATCAGGGTCCCTTGCAGGGGTGCTGAGTTTCCTGAGCCACCCAGCAGCCTGTGGAGTGACCTATCTTCTCCATCCTGTCCTTGCATAGTCTTGACTTTGCTATCACAGTTCCGGGACATGGCCCATCCATGGCCTTTCCTGTGTAAGGTTACACTGGAGCTCCTGTGGGAGGCAGCCTCTTTCCACATCTCCAGAGCTGCTAGACCTGGGCTCTGCCCCCATGAACTGCCTGCTGGCCGGCTCCTTTTCTCCTCTTCTCTCGGCATCACTTATTCATTCATTCTGTGAGCATCTGCATGGGGCCAAGTTCCATGCTAAGCACAGGGGTGAATTTGTATAGAACAGAACAGGCCCGACCCGGGCTTTGTGGGTCTCACAGGCCGGTGGAAAGATAGAACCATTAGACAAATAAAAGCACAAAGAAGTGCATATTAATAGTGGAGACAAGGGCTCTGAAGGGGCAGAGTGAGGGGAAGACAGACAGACTCCCCAGGGGGAGCACCATGTAGACTAAAGGAGGAGTGTGGAGCTGCTCTCTGGGCAGGGCACAGACTAGAGAGAGGCAATGGGGTGCCCAGAGAGCAAATTGCAAGGAGACTTTGCACTCAGGGCCCAGCACATGCAGGGCCCTGAGTGGGTTCCCCCTTCAATTTTCCTTCTGGGCAGCTCACCCTCCTCAGTCTAGCCCGCCACAAATTGGACAATTGTATGTCTCTCTCTTTCTCTCTCTTTTTCTTTTGGAGACACAGGGTCTTGCTCTGTTGCCCAGGCTGGAATGCAGCCATGCAACCATAGCTCACTGCAGCCTTGAACTCCTGGGCTCAAGTGATCCTCCTACCTCAGCATCCCAGGAATCTGAGACTACAAGCATGGACACCACCACGCCCAGCTAATTAAAATATGTATATTTTGTAGAGAGGGGTGGCCTCCCTATGTTGGCCAGGCTGGTCTCAAACTCCTGGCCTCAAGTCATCTTCCTGTCTCAGCCTCCCAAAGTGCTAGCTGTGAGCACCAGGCATGGCCCACTTCTCATTTTTCCTGAAGCAGAGGCCTCCACTACTCTCTTCAGGTCACTGCCTCTCCCAGCTGACAGCCATTAGCTCCCATGTCTTATAAATCACAGAAAACCACACAATGATGCACTCACACAACTCAATGGGCTGTGGATATTAATTGTGCATGATGATGTTTACAGAACAAACCAAAAATACATATAACATTATAAATATATATATACACACATATATACGTATCTTTTTTCAAACAAACATCATCATAACATTACATGTCATATGTATGTGTGCAAGCATGTGTATACTTTTAAAAACAAACACAATGGCTGTCTTATCAAGAAAATTAAGTGGAGGGGATGTAGGGAGAAACACGGGGAGAATGTACAAAAGAAAAGGAGTTTCCGGGGTCTTTGTTCTCCTTGCCCTCTCTGCTTAGGGAGGACCTCTGTCCTGCTGTTTCTGGGACAAGCAGTCTTTGGAGGATGGAACTGGGTTCGGGAATACGTTCAGGATATGGAGTTGGATCAGATAAATCCAGATGAGATAAACTCATATGAGATGTTAGAAACCATCCAGAAGGACTAGGAAAGGTCACAGAGCAAGTCCACAGAGAGCAGACAATGAGAAGGAGCAGGTTTTCTGACCCTTCCCGGAGCTCTCCTCACCACCCTCCAAGACTAAGGGGGTTCATTTCTATTGTGTTTGCTTCCTGTCATCCTTAAGTCAGAGCAGTGATTCTAGGTCCTCGTGAAACCCAGAACATTATGCCTCCTAAGCTAGACATCAATAGGAAGGACACCTAAAAACTGGAGACCACAGGACTTCTCCACCACCAAATATGCAGCCTTCACAGCCCCGTCTACCTCCTCACAGGCTGGTGCAAATCGGGTGTTCCACCCGGGTCTGAGGGTGCCACCAGCCACCTGCACTCCTGCGCATGCCCAGCAAAGCTCAGTGCAGCTCACCGGAGCAGTTGTGTCTGCCAGACAAAAGCTAGGACTCTTGGGAAGAGAGGGAAGACAGCGACACCGATCCAGTTGTTAGCAGGAAGCCCAGTTTGTTCTCCCTATTCAGTCCTGAGCATCCCAAAGGACTTCACCTTCTAGGGAGCAAAGGGCCTCCTTCAGCTGGTTAGAAAACCTCGGGGGAAGAAGAACAGCGGGTGAGAAGAGTGGAAGGTGGTGTTTTTATTTTGAGTAAATCAATTGGCTAATCGGGGTGGGATTTTCCATCTGGGAGTTGAAAGGGCAAAAGGAGAACAGTTAATTTTTCAAACCTTCACTTTAAAATACAAGCCCCCTGCTTGTGAGCTGCATTTGATGCACAGTCCAGACGGGACAACAAGAAGTGGTGTCAGCGCCAGAACTAGCATAGTTTAAAGGAACAGCAAGTAAATTAAGACAATTAGGCATTCTTAATGCCCAGGGATCATTTTCTTTTTGTGTGTGTGTACCTTTTTCTTCCAAAGGTGCCTGCTTGCAAGACAGAATTTCTTATTATTTTCTTTTTTCTTTCTTTCTTTTTTTTTCATTCACACCCTGGATTTTTCCTTTTGTTTCTCTTGGGGAATGCATAGTTTGGTCCTGACTAGGGTGGGTACCAGGCTGTCCATGGTAGGAAGCCCGTCCTGTCCTAAATGACTCTCAAATGGAGGGGAAGGGGATGGGGGAGGACTTCTTAAAGGTATAAATTCCACCAAATCCTGGAGACCCCAGGTAGAGGTCAGTGAGGTTAAGTGAGATAAAAAAGTGAAAGCATTTCTGGAAATTCTTAGGAAGAAAGGTGCTAGATAAATTCTAGCTACATTTATGACTATTTTTATGGCTTGGCCGGTAACACTGTGGGTGGTCCCTGGACACAGGGCTCATTCATTCAGCTCACAGGAATCATGAGGTTGAGATCTGCAAACAGATCTGGCTCTGGAATGGTGGATGGGATGGGGAGATGGCTCCAGCAGACACCTCACTAAGGGGGCAAGAGGTCACTGTAAAACAGGAAGATCAGCTGTCCAGTGATGGAAGGCACGTTTCTCAAATGTTTCTGACTGTTACCCATCTAGACTCAGGCATACATTCACCCTCCCATTCCCATTCTTCTGTGGTGAAATATCTGGTGATAACAAATGGAGAATAACAAAATCAGCTAGTTGCTAGTAACACATAAATTGTGTATTATTTACTCTATGAGAGATGAAGATAAGCATATACACATTTGGTTTTATTTTATAAAACAATGCCTCATAAACTAAACACTAGCCCAGGAATTTTATTGCATTTACCTTGATAATATGTTGCAAGCCATTTAAAGAGAACAAATTCACTGACAGACCATCACCCATGAAGTATGGCTATACAAGCACAACAGTTTGGGGATAAAGTATAAACTGGTTTTCGCATTAGGAGCAAAGATGATTCATATTGAAATCACAATGCAAACAGGTCTTCAACTTAAATAACAAATTTTAATTTAGAGGTCAATAATACTTTTAGTGAAAAACGTGTTCCTGTCTACATTGTAGGGTTGAGGAACAAACTGCAGCAAACTGAAAAGGATGCAAAGTTTAATGTAATTTGTAAATTGTAGAAGCAAGATCGGCAGCTTTGAAATATCATGATCTACTCAAGAGACCAGTCATAGAATGACCTTCCAGAAAGTTCTATACTCTGTATGGGGCCAGGTGCATGGGAAACTCTGCCCTGCTGCCACCCAGACTTGGTAGAAGAGTCCTCTACAAACTCTAGTATATTCTTAATTTTTATTTATGAATTCTTCATTACATTAACCCAAGAACCTTCCTAATGGATTACTAGTAAGTAGCTCTTGGTAATATGTGAATCTAAAAGTGGTTGTAATTCACCTGTAATTCACCAGCCCAGGACAGGATTCATCCCCTCATATGGATAGTGGTGGCCTTAGGGCAGCAGTGAAAGTTACCGAAAAGAAAGTATAAACTAAGGGTTATGGGAGTTTGGAGGAAAGAGGATACTTTTGGCTGGGTGGAAGTTGTGGGGCAGGGGACAACAGGAATATATGGGAAGGGCCCTCCAAGAGAACAGATCCCCCAGGAGCAAAGTCCTGGGGTGAGAAATGAACAAGGGGAGTGACCCTGACTGGCTGGAGAAGGGTATGTACAAGAGGATATCTTGGGCTGGAGGACTCATCATCATCTAATGGATGATGCTCTGTCTATGGAAATCCAACCAGGCACAGACTCATGCCTAAAACCTCAGCACTCTGGGACGCCAAGGTAGGAGGATGGCTTGAGGTCAGGAGTTCAAGACCAGCCTGGGCAACATAGCCAGACACTGTCTCTAGAGAAAATAAATAAATAAACAAATAAATAAATACAATTAGCCAGACATGGTCATGCATGCCTGTGGTTTTAGCTACTCAGGAGGCTGAGGCAGGAGAATCACCTGAGCCAGGGAGGTCGAGGCTGCAGTGAGCCATGATTGTACGGCTACACTCCAGCCTGGGCGACAGAGGGGAACCTTGTCTCTAAATAAATAAATAAATAAATAAATAAATAAATAAAGAAGAAGAAGAAAGAGAGAAAAGAAAAGGAAAACATAAAATAGAAATTCAGCTAAGTGGCATATTTGTAACATAAACTCTTCAGATTCTGACACTAAGAACCATGTTCACTCAGAAAGTTTTGGTTAGTTACTGCCACACCCCAAGGATAACCCGGGCACATCTACAAGTGGACATGCACAGTCCAGAGATACAGTGAAGATTTACTTTCCCAAAGTGATAGACTTTCCTGTCCAGAAAACCTACAACAAGATCCCAGTATAAGGATCAATAGGGACTAAAGCTTACGAAAATCTCTTAAAGAATACAAGGGTTTTAAAACCTCATTAAAAGGATTACACCTTAGGAAACCCCAACCCCTAACTCAGCTCCCAGGGGAACTTCTTGGAAAGAGTTTTGTAGAAACAATTACTTTGGGGGCTTCAACTACTCCCAGTCACACAGCAGATTAAGGGTGGACACAGAGTTGGAAAAGAGAAAAATAAATGAGTGGGAATTAGAGGCTTTTTATTCTTTTTTGACATGGAGTTTCGCTCTTGTTGCCCAGGCTGGAGTGCAATGGCACAAACTCAGACTCGACTCACTGCAACCTCTGCCTCCCGGTTCAACTGATTCTCCTGCCTTGGGCTCCCGAGTAGCTGGGATTACAAGCATGTGACACCACACCTGGATAATTTTGTGTATTTTTAGTAGAGATGGGGTTTCACCCTGTTAGCCAGGATGGTCTCGATCTCCTGACCTCCCAAAACGTAGAGCTCTTCTTTAAAGTCTTGTTCGATATATTGAAATTTTTCCTGTATCAAACCAGGAACCTTGAAATAAAGAACTCTGAGTTTGAATCCAGTTTCTACCAAGTACTGGCTGCATTCAGTTGGGAAAGACAGCAACACCATCAGTACTTTGTTCTCTTTCCTACAAAATGAGAGGGATGGCAACCACCTTATAGGGTTCCAGAGAAAAGCAAAGGGACTGAGGGGTGGGGGAGTCTTGTACACTCAAAGCCTAATGCAAATGATGGGTGCGCTCATGCCTATGTCAGTACACCTCTCAACAAAGAGAAAGAAGAATGCCCCAGGGCCTTTTAAGTACACGCTGGATCCTTGTCCTGGCCTTAGAGAGCAAGGCAGGGCAGAGGTAAGACCTGAAACCACAGTCCCCATTATGTACTCACCTCCTAAGGACATGCTGTTGCTTCCCCAAAATACACAAAGACACTGCTGAGTTATGATGCCTTGATTTATTTTTAAAATTTATTTCTATTTTATTTATTTTATTTTATTTTGAGACAAGGTCTCACTCTGTTGCCCAGGCTGGAGGGTAGCTGTGTGATCATGGTTCATTGTAGCCCCTAACTCTTGAGCTCAAGAGATCTTTCTACCTCAGCCACATGAGTAGCTGAGACCACAGGCATGCACCACCATGGCTGGATAATGTTTAATTTTGTTTTTTTAAATTTTTGTAAAGACAGTCTCTACCAAGTACTGGCTGCATACATTTGGGAAAGATACCAGGGTCTGGCTATGTTGCTGGTCTTGAACTCCCGGCCTCAAGCAATCCTTCCACCTCAGCCTCTCAAAGTGCTGCAATGACAGGCACTGGCCCAGTTAGTATTGATTGATTGATTGATTGATTGATTGAGGAGAAAGGCCACAATCTGAAGAGCAGTGTTTTCAACCTTATTAAAGAGCAGGTAAGGGACATGAACAGACACTTTTCAAAAGAAGACATACATGTGGCCAGCAATCATAAGAAAAAAAAGCTCAACATCACTGATCATTAGAGAAATGCAAATCAAAACCACAATGAGATACCATCTCACACCAGTCAGAATGGCTATTATTAAAAAGCCAAAAAATAACAGATGCTGGCGAGGCTATGGAGAAACAGGATCACTTACACAGTGTTGGTGGGGTGTAAATTAGTTAAACTATTGTGGAAAGCACTATGGTGATTCCTCAAAGACCCAGAAATAACTATCATTTGATCCAGCGATCCCATTGCTGGGTATATACCCCCCAAAATATAAATCATTCTGTTATAAAGACACATGCACACAAATGTACATTGCAGCACTTCTCACAATAGCAAAGATGTAGAATCAACCTCAGTGCCAATCAATGGAAGACCAGACAAAGAAAATGTGGTACTTATATACCATGGAATGCTATGTAGCCATAAAAAAAGAAGATCATGTCCTTTGCAGGAATATGGATGGAGCTGGAGGCCATTATCCTTAGCTAAGTAACACAGGAACAGAAAACCAAATACTATATGCTCTCACTTATAAGAGGGAGCTAAGTGATGAGAACATCTGAATACATAGAGGGGAACAACACACACTGAAGCCTATCAGGGAGTGGAGGGTGGGAGGAGGGAGAGGATGAGGAAAAATAACTAGTGGGTACTAGGCTTAATTTTCTGGGTGACGGGGCTGGGCGCAGTGGCTCACACCTGTAATCCCAGCACTTTGGGAGGCCGGGGTGGGCAGATCACCTGAGCTCAGGAGTTCATGACCAGCCTAGCCAAAATGGTGAGACTCCATCTCTACTAAAAATACAAAAATTAGCTGGACGTGGTGGCACATGCCTGTAATCCCAGCTACTCATGAGGCTGAGGCAAGAGAATTGCTTGAACCCGGGAGGCAGAGGTTGCAGTAAGCCAAGATTGTGCCACTGCACTTCAGCCTGGGCCACAGAGCTAGACTGTTTCTAAATAAATCAATACATAAAATAATCTAGGTGATGGAATAATATGTACAACAAACCCCCATGACACGATTTACTTATGTAACAAATCTGCACTTGTACCCTTGAACTTAAAAAAAAAAGTTAAATAGAAAATAAATAAAATCTAATGGAAAGTTAGAGAAAAAAAAAAAAAAAGAAAAGAGCAGTGTTTTCAACAACACTCTCCCATGTTATCACACTGAGCATTGTTTCCAAATTGATGATGTTATTTAATCAAACACCACACTAGCGTTCTTAAAAGCACTGAGAACAAAGCACTAAAGAGTTCTCTGCCACAGTTTGGCTTTTCTTTCAACATCTAATCAAACCTCGCATATTCCTACTGTCTCCCCAGAGGAGTTCTAGGCACTTTTCTTTATATTCTCATCACATAACCCACCCCAAGAGACAGGAAGGGAGGAAAGCAGGGAGAAAGGAGGATGGAAGAAACGAAGGGAGAGAGGAAGGGAGGAAACAGGATAAAGAAATGCTGATGGGAGAAGGTTAGAATGAAGGAGCCAGCATCACTTCACTGAATGTCCCTGCATCCCTGATCTGTTCAGCGGGACACAGGCAGCCAGGGAGGCAGCCCAGGAGCCTCAGAAGGCCACCGAGACCGCTGGGAGTGGTGTCCTCCTCAGCACTTCTTCCCTGCCTCCCGCACACCTGAGGGTCAGGCCCTTGCATCTAATTGGACAGCTGGGTTGGTGAACGTGGCCTGTTCTGCCAGCCGCCTCGTCGGCCACAGTGACAGCTGTATCACTTCCCTGATGTGAGTGGGCGCTGAGAAGCGTTGACACATGATCAACTTCCCTCTAATATCCTTCAACCAACCTGACAGTTGTCCGGCCGGGGCTAGTCAGCTCGCCTGCCAGCCCTCACCGAGGCATTGTGGGACAGCTTCCTAAGGAAAACAGTCAGGAGATACTTCAAATAAGGCTTTTGTTTTCCCCTAGCGTGGTGACTGGGGAATTGATTCAAATCCTGAGGGGCGATGGCTGTGGTAGGGGCTGCTACATAGGGCCTGGAGGAATGGAGGTAACAGTAAACGATAGCACTGGAGACGGCCACTCCATCTTGCTCTGAGACTAGCCGGGTGGTCTCGTCAATGCAGGATGTGGCGCAGAGGAAGACTTCTATCAGGGATTTGCAGTTCCATAGCAACACACACTTTTTTTTTTTTTTTTTCTATTCTCACATATCTTTCCATCATGTAGTTTAAGGTGGAAGAAACACTCTCTCATACCAGGAAAAGTTTGGAAGCCTCAAAGTTGTAAGCAGAAACGTCTCTGTCTTTCCCGATGACAGCCACAGTCTGATGGCTCTATCCTGCTGAGCATCCTGTCATCACCCTTGCCAAGTCTCTTAGCCAGGGGGCCCCTCTCTCTCGCTCACCCCCTAGCAGGAAGGACACGGCTAAGTGGGGATTCAGGAAGCATGGGTTCACTTAAGGCTCTGTCGCTGTGCTAAGTGAGGCCAGCGACATCTTGCAGCATTGATGAAGAATCTGGCATCCAGTGACTTTGTCATTCTTTCTTCTGGTTCTGACATTCTCCAGATGTCCATGAGCAGGAGACGAGGACAGCAGCAAACTCCAGCTTAACATAAGATGGAGAGGCTGCTGGGGTTTCTAAGGGACCAGAGATGTTTTGGCTGCAACTCAGAGGAGGGTAAGAAAGGAGGGCTGTTACTACCGAGATATTGCGGTGGCTCAAGGAACACATTCGCCAGAATGCGGCTGGGCTTCAAGAACAACAGAAGCTAGACATTCCAACACCACCAGTGGCCTCCGTCTCTCATTCCTTCTTAACTCTGAATGTTTGCTTCTCAGCCCTACTCCCTGTTGTTGCCATTTAATTTTTCTTTGTGGTTAAAACAAAACAAATTACCAGCACCCCCTAAGCTTCAATACCTACAGTGCAACTTAAAAAGAAAATAATGGCCTCTTTTACTCAGTTTCACGTTTAAGGTTCTCAAGCAAGCACATGATTGGCTCAGCTTGATTATGGGTCCTTTGCTGAGCCAATAAACTGTGGCCAGGGAATGTGTCATGTGGGACAAACATGGCTGCTCCCTGGGAAGCAGGTAGATGGTGGGTGGTGAGAGGCGTTCCCAGAAGCACAAGGTACTGTGCTGAGGAAGCCATGGCTGACCCCTGCTAGATGGCTCCTGTGCCCAAGGAGACTCTATAAGAAAGTTCACTGAAGGAAATTCATTACCTACTTTGTAGGTAATGAATTGGTAATGTCAGATCAAATATGGAATTTGATCTATGTAAGATTTAGTTTAAGGTTGTGATTGTTTGTGGTTAGAATGTCTTCATTTTGCTCAGCCTGTGAGACATAATTCAGAAACATTGCCCTCCAAAGAAGCCAGTGACATCACTAAAAATTCAGGCACCCCTGAAGAAACAGCAGAAATGACTATTTAGGGATCATTAAGCAAACCTGTCTCCAAACCAGCTGGGGTGAACTCAAAAGGCAAGAGGCCAAGTTCATTCTCCCTGTGGTCCTTGCCTGTTTTCCATCCTGTCTGCTGTTCTCCAAGTGGGCCCATGGAGTGAACTGGCTTCCAGCCCCATGAGCTTCTGCAAATTGAGTAGAAGCCAGTCCTGTGGTCAATGGCTGTGGCAAGAAGCCTCTGGAGGATTCCATGGCATGTTTAAAAAAAAGGCAAGCTTAGTTAGCAAACATGACCCTGGAGAGGACTTGCGGATTTGGGATCTCACCCTGGCTGCTCCAGTGCAGAGAGGAATCCATGGAGAGGCCAGCAGAGGAGGTGAGCAGAGCTAATGTTCAATTACATGCAGGCAAGCTGTGATCAATGTGCAGAGAAGAGGCCAGGGGACCAGGCTGGGAGAACTGCCACCTGCACCCGTGAAGGAATGGTCGGAAACCCCCCCACCATGGGATGCATTCCTGGCTTTTACCAGTTATTCACGTTCACCCTTGAGAACTGTTTGTGACTACTTCAAAATTACAAGTTTCCTACAAAAGTCTTATTTATGAACAATGTGTTAGATATTTGATTCAGAACACCTTTTCTGAATTAATTAATCTCTCTGAAGCGGGGGGGAAGGTGTTTTTAAATGTCAAGTTTCTGTCATGGCCATTTTCTATACAGAAGAAAGAATCTTTTGATTAAAATTATAACTTCTCCCAGTTGGGGTTACCCAGCAGCACCCAAGGAAGGGCAACCAATCCAAGCTCTTCTGATGACGTACTTGTGCTTGGCATGTGCCTAATTACTGGATGCAGGTCCTTTCATTTCTATCTGAGGTCTGGCATGGCTGAAGAACATTAAACACTGCTCAGAGTGTGCCTTCATCCTTTCTGTGACGGAGTGGCCACCAACCAGCCTGCCAGCACAAGGTTTTGGGATGGCACGTGGCAGCTTGCATGCGTCTCCACGACACACTCCTGGGCACTGTTAGGGGATCAGGCTGGTAGCTGTGCAGGAGGCTGCTTGTTCCGATAATTAATTTCCTCTCCAGCCAGCCCCTTCTCCCAGTTGTACTAACTCTGCCCTAGCTTGGCCTGTCTGCAGCTCTCCCTACCATCCCATCTGCCTTCTCCAGCCTCCCCCTCCACCCTGGCCTATCCTCCTCCTAATTCCCTGGACACCAGCCTCCAGCCCTGCTATGTCTCCTGTCAGTCACCCTCTGAGGCCCAGGCTTCTCTTCACTTTCCTGACCCTACACCGGCAGACATTTCCTGGTGACAGCTTTGTGATTCCTCTCCACCTCTCCACCTCTCCACCGTGATGTCCTGAAAACACGGGACTCTAAAGGGGTCTCCAGGCAGATGGCAGGAACCAAGAATCAATCCTAGGCCCCTTGTCATTCAGTTGGATTCTGCCAGCCACTGGTAGCCCCTGGTTTGAAGTTGGAGGTTACAGCACCTGCTATTCCTCTCTCCTCTTCTCCCTCTCTCCTCCACATCCTCACCACACAGCACAGGTCTCCTCGTTTATCAGCTTGAATTGGGACTGTGCATGGCACATGCCTTCTCTTTATTATACATGATAACACATTTTCCAAGATAGATGATCCACTCTTAGTCACCTCAATACGCACCTGCTACCAACTCCCAGGCTCAAATTCAATAAACATTTCCTGAGCACTGAGTAAGTTCCTTGATTCAGAGGCAGCGACCATGGTGCGGTGCTTCAGAACAAAGGCACCAACCACAAGGCCCAATTCAAATCTCAGCTTTACCACTTCCTAGCTGGATGACCTTGGGCAAGTAACTTCATCTCTCGGTGCTGTTCCTGGTCTGTAAAATAGCAATAATGCCCCGTAGGCTTTCTGTAACTGTGAAATGAGCAAATTCACAAAGCATTTCAATTAGGGCCTGGCCCATTGCAACTGCTGCATAAGCAGCTATTATTATTTCCAATAGGTACCATGATATCTGTTTTCTCTTTATTATTATGAGGATCTTGTAAAGTATGTATTACTGTCCCCATTTGGTATATAAAGACACCAAGGATGGAGAAGTTCACATAGTTTACTCAAATGTGCAGTGTTAATTAGCATCAATATCATGGCTTGAACCTGGGTCTGGGGAGAACCTGGCCAGCTCTCTTTACTCTGGCCATGCAGTGCTGGGTACCTTGCAGGCACATATGTGCTTAATCAATATCTGTCAAATGTTGTGTAATCATCTATTTTCATTTATATTCACAACCGTGTGGACATGGAGTGGTTAGCCATTCAGGAAAGAGTAAAGGTGTTCTGACTTGGGAACATCAGGCTTGGTCCCAGGGCACTGGCCTCCCCTGGAAAGACCTTCTGGGGAAGCTGAAGGTTAGAAAGAAGCTTCCCCATTCAACAAGGAAAATCCTACAACAAGTAGCCCTGGAGCTTGCATTCCATTCAAGGAGGGGTGAAAAATCACACGAGGAGGCACAGCACGCAGGAATGTGGGGTGGAAAGATGGAGATAGCAATGCCCCAGCTGGCCAGCACAAAAGGCATGTATGAAAATCAATCCAGGCCAGGCACCGTGGCTCACACCTGTAATCCCAGTGCTTTGGGAGGCCAAGGTGGGGAGATGACTTGAGGCCAGGAGTTCTGGACCAGCCTGGGCAACATAGCAAGCTTCTGTCTATACAAAAAAAAATAAAACAAAATTAGTTGAGTGTGGTGGTGCACACCTGTAGTCCCTGCTACTCAGGAGGCTGAGGCAGGATGATCACTTGAACCCAGGAGTTCAAGACTGCAGTGAACCATGATCACACCATTGCACTTCAGCCCAGGTGACAGTGCAAGACCCTGTCTCAACAGCAACAACAAAAATCAATCCACAAACATACATTCGAGATTTTTCCTCTTCTCCCCCAAACCATGGCCACCAACTAGCTTGAGCCTCTAGCATCTGTCTGAAGTGTCCTCACTTCCTTACTTGCCTGTGGCATCCGGGCCTCTCTTCCCCAGGGCAGCCAGGATGAATTCTAGAAAATGCAAATCCAGGCCAGGCATGGTGGCTCACACCTGTAATCCCAGCACTTTGGGAGGCCGAGGCGGGGAGATCATGAGGTCAGGAATTTGAGACCAGCCTCACCAACATGGTGAAACCCCATCTCTACTAAAAATACAAAAATTAGCTGGCTGTGGTGGCGGGCACCTGTAATCCCAGCTACTCGGGAGGCTGAGGCACGAGAATCACTTGAACCCAGGAGGCAGAGGTTGCAGTGAGGCGAGATCACGCCACTGCACTCCAGCCTGGCAACACAGCGAGACTGTCTCAAAAACAAAACAAACAAACAAAAAAGAAAAGAAAAGAAAAGGCAAATCTGTTCGTGTCTTGCTCCCCACCCCAGCCCTCCAGTGTATTCCCATCAGCTCATAGTGAATCCCACCGCTTTGCTCAATCTCGCCCAGCTCTCCATGTCTTGCCCTGTCATGCTCTCCTGGTCTCTGGACTGCAGTCGTGGGCTTCCTGCTGGAACTGACACCTGCTCTATGCCCCTCTCTTGCAGGCTTTGCGCCTGCTCTTTTCTCTGCCTGGAGCACCCCTTATCCCCAAACCCCCAAGGTGGCCCTTTTCTCCACTGTGGGTCTCAGAGTACATAACACTTGCTTAAAAACACCTCTCCTGCCACCTCATCCTAAAGAGCCTCCAAGCCCCATCTTGCTACCACATTCCTACCTCACTGGCATTGTCACATTTGTGTCAATGGTTGAAACTGTCTTTAGAAAAAAAACCACTACTTATCTGAGCTCCTTGCAGGCCAGAACTTGGGATTTCTTGTCTATTTCTGGCACTCAGCACCAGAATGGGTGAAGGTGCTCCATAAACACTTGCGGATGAATGAATGAGATTTCAACCCAGGCTTTGTGTGCCCAATGCTTGACTGTGTTTTATGGGAGACAGAAATACAATTGTGTCTCAAATCCTGCCCCCAGAGAGCTTCTAATCTGGTTTTGAGCAGAGACATTCACCAGGGAGTGAATACTCCAGGACAGAGAGTCAAAAGTGTATGTCAAGAAGTCCCAGAGGGCAGAATGAGGGGAGACTGGAATTCCTGGGAATGTCGTGGGGAGTGGACTGCAGATGGGTTTAAAGAATGATAGGGCTGGGCACGGTGGCTCATGTCTGTAATCCCAGCACTTTGGGAGGCCGAGGCAGGCAGATACTTGAGATCAGGAGTTCAAGACCAGCTTGGTGAAGCCCCGTCTTTACTGAAAAAAAAAAAAAAAAAAAAAACCCACAAAAAAATTATACAGGCATAGGGAAACATGCCTATAGTCCTAGCTATTTAGGAGACTGAGGCACAAGAATTGCTTGAGCCCAGGAGGTGGAGGTTGCAGTGAGCCAAGATCTTACCACGGCACTCCAGCGTGGGTGACAGAGCCAGACTTCTCAAAAAAAAAAAAAAAAAAAATGATGGCACTGAGAGGCACAGGGAGGAACAGGTTAGGCTTCCTAGCAGGGGAATGACCACAGCAAAGGCCTGGGTAGGAGTGGCAGGGAGCCAAAGAGAGGACATTGTAGAGATCGCCTTTGAATAGAGGAGGCAGCTGCTCCATTGATGCTGAGCAAATGCTTTGCCTATACTTTCCAGTTTTTCTTGCTGTTTCCCTGAATTAGTTCCACCAACCTGTGATGAAATGCACAATATCTTGATGTCAATTTCTTTTTTTTCTTTTTTTTTTTTTTTAGAGTAGGATCTTGCTCTGTCACTCAGGCTAGGGTGCAATGGCACCATCATTGCTTACTGCAGGCTCAACCTCTTGGACTGAAGTGATCCTCCCGCCTCACCCTTCCAAGTAGCTGGGACTACAGGTGCACACCACCACGGCCAGCTAATTTGTGTATTTTTAGTAGATATGGGGTCTCACTATGTTGCCCAGGTTGGACCTCATGGCCTCAAGCAATCCTCCCATTTTGGCCTCCCAAAGTGTTGGCATTACAGGCATGAGCCACCACACCCATTTCCTGATTTTCATTCTTACATCTCCCAGAGATTTTTAGTGTCACTTGCCAGAGGGCACCAGGACCAGTGTCAATGTCCAGTACTCACTGGTGAACGTTTTTGCTGTGCCAAGAGAACCACTCAATTAGAGGTGGCTGCTACAGGCTTTAGAAGTTTTCTACAGTGGGAAACAACAATCCGCGATCCCCCACAGTTCAGTCCACGCAGCCTTGGACCTGGGAAGCCTGCAGATGCTGCAAGCAGACCGGTTTTGGTCCCTCTGCTGCCCTTGCTCCTTATGTATGGGTGTGGAAAGAACTCTCACTCAGAGACATGGGTGAATTTTGGATGGAGACGTTCAGTGCTTCCTCCAACCAGACTGCTTTCTTCAGTGTCCATTGCCTGGGCTCATACATCAGTAGGTTCTCCTACTAGAAAGTTTATTTCCAAAAAGTCATGGCCATTTGCTCACAAAACTGTGCCCTCTTTTGTCTGTGTCTTTTACCCCCGACCCACGGGCTTTTTTTTTTTTTTTTTTTTTTGCCAAATGTAGGGTTTAAAATAAAATTCCCATGTTACTTCCCTGTAACTGCCATAAAAAATTCCATGCACTTGGTGGCTAGAGACAACAGAAACGTGTTCTCCCACAGGTTTTGGAACTAGAAGTCAGAAATCAGGAGTTCGAGACCAGCCTGGTGAAGCCCCATCTTTACCAAAAAAGAAAGAAAGAAAGAAGGAAAATACCAAAACTGAGCCAATGTCTACACAGCCTCGCTCCCTCTAGAGGCTTCAGGGGAGGACCCTTCCTTGACTTTTCCAGCTCCTGGTGGCTTCCATGTTCACTGGCTTGTGACTGCAGAGTTCTAACCTCTGCTTCCGTCTTTGCCTGGCCTCCTCTTCTCCCCAGGAGGCGGAGAAGTGTGTCCTTTCCTCTTCAGTCTCTTACAGGGACACTTGTCATTGGATTTAGGATCTGCCTGGATATTCCAGGATGGTCTCGTCTTGAGATTCTTAACTTTAAAACACCTGCAAAACTCTTTAACAAAGAAGTTACATCTGCAAGTGCTGGGGCATGCTCATATCTTTTTGGAGGCCACTATTTAACCCCCCATAATTCTCTTTACATAATTTCCCAAAACTGTTTCCCAAAAAGTTGCCAGCAGTAACCAAATTCCAGAAGTGAAAGCATGACCCAGGCCCATGGTGACAAACCCGCTTTCTACCAAGTTGATCACCTAACTGTTGATTCTATCACTTCTAATCTTTAGCCCATGGTAGCAAGCCAGGTATAATTCGGCATTAAGATACAAGAATGGCCAAAGTCTCTCATTGCATGCAATGCTACCCTGATGCAGTGAAAACCACACTAAACTATCTCCCTGGGATCCTTGGGCTTTCTCCCGCCTCCATCAATAATTGACTGGGAGACTTTGGAAAATTTTCTCTGCCTCTCTGAACTTCAGTCTCCCTATCTATAAAATGAAGACTAGATTAGAACAGGGGTTGATACACTATAGTCTGCTTTTTTTTTTTTTTTTTTTTTTTTTTTTTTGGTGATGGAGTCTCGCTCTGTCACCCAGGCTAGAGTGCAAACGGCACGATCTCGGCTCACTGCAACCTCTACCTCCCAAGTTCAAGTGATTCTGCTGCCTCAGCCTCCCAAGTAGCTAGGATTGCAGGCTCCTGCCACCACACCCGGCTAATTTTTGTATTTTTAGTAGAGACGGTTTTTCACCATGTTGGCCAGGCTGGTCTTGAACTCCTGACCTCAGGTGATCCACCCGCCTCGGCCTCCCAAAGTGCTGGGATTACAGGCATGAGCCACTGTGCCCGGCCAGTCTGCTTTTTTAAATAAAGGTTTATTGGAACCCAGCCTCGCCCATTTATGTACAGATCATGTATGGGGGCTGTCAAGAGCAGAGTGGTTGCAACAGAGACAGAGTGACTCAGAAAATGGAAAATATTTGCTGGCTAGCCCTTTACAGAAAAAACTTGCCACCCCCTAGACAAGCACAGAGCTCTGTAAAGGGCCCTTCTAGCTGAGTTATTTTGTGATACTGTGGACCAGGGCCTCCTTTGAGCCCTGCCTAAAATCTGATGGTGTCCTGAGGAGTTGGCTATGGAGAGGGAGCAGGACTGAATAAAAGGCACCATCAGCCTCACAGCACCAGCATTGTCCCTCCCCGGCCATCCTTGCATATCCTGTGCTTCCGCATTGCCTGCGCTCCCAGAATTTAGCTCCCCCAGATCTTCCACCCTGTTCTCCCCTTGGGGCTTGCCCCTGCAAGGGGCAGGAAATGCAGACAGCCAGGGGACCGGTGGGTCTCTTTAAGGCCTTGAGACTTGGGGAAGTCCCCTGGTTCTCAGCCACCTAAGGACACTCATCCTCCAAGTCCAAGGGCCGAGTCATTCTCACTTTGCTTCCATCACTGTCCAGATTCCAGCAAATACACCCTTCCGCAGTCAAACCTCTGCCTCCTTCATTCTCCTCTCTTATTTGTTAAACAAATCCTGATCTGCCTTTTTAGGCTGCTCTTGAATTTTATGGCAACATATAATAAACATCTGACTGCTTTTATTTCTATTTAACTTTTATCTTGAATGTCTCCGCTGTTTCAAACCAAATATTTATAGCATCACACAGCCGCTGCAATTTCATTCCTCACCGATACTGTCACTCCCTCCTGCTTGCACTCACCAGCCCTGTTGAGAGGCCGGGAATCTTGGGGCGAAAGGTCTCTTTTGCCCCCACAGCAGGGCTTCCAGCCTGGATCTCTGAGTCACTGGACTCCCGAGAGAGCAGACGGCTTTCCTGGCAGCCTGGCCCTCAGCTCAGAGTTAGACCATCTCTGGTGACTGAAGGGCTTTCTGTATTTGATGTCTTCACACATTAGTACTAGGCTAGGTCTGGCTGTGAGAAAGACCCTTGCGTGCTCCATTAAGGAGCAAACCTGGGGAATTTGAGCCCCTCTGTCTTCTCAGAAGCCTGTCTTTTCCTCAGTACCTTCAGGTTTGGCCCAAGGCCTAGGAGTGCGGCTCCTTGGTCCACCTGTGCTTGTCCCTGCTTTTCTGACCCACCAAAAAGTGCTCCTGACAGCCCTAACCACCTACCCTTCACCAAGGCTCTCTGGTCCCGCGTGGTCCAAAAGGCCCACTGCAGATGTTCTTCCGAGTCCAGGGTCCTAAAGAAAGCAGTCATACCTGACGGGGGATGATGCTCTGGACCTGGAGTCTGAAGACCTCGCTTTCCGTCTCAGAGCTTCTGTTTTCTCATCTATGAAATGGGAATCACAACACCCGCTTGATGTGACTCTCAGGGCTGCCCTGAGGATACTGAAAAATGACGAATGACGGCATGCTTTGTACACCGTGGGTCCTCCAAGGGGAGCCAGAGAGTGCCTCTTTCTGGCATGCCTGGGCCTCCGGAGCTGGAGAGGCCTCCTTTGGTCTCCTAGGCTGCCTCTTCTCCTGCCATCTGTCTCAACCTGCACAAATCCTGCGGGGCTCTGCACATTGCTCTGTGTTGATGGATCGACCATATCAGCCTCGCCTGGCCCTCTTCTTCCTCCTTAGAAGACTCATGACTCCAGCTGAGCTAATAGGTGAACTCTTTCACAGCAGAAACTGCTTCGCCCTTCCTTCCTCATGGGCCTTGTACCTGGTCAAGCCTGCATATTTCAGCTCTCTGGTCATCCAGAGGGAAGTCTCACATGAGTCTTGGTGAGAATCTTCAACTTGACTGTGCAAGTTTTCTGATACTTTAAATCCAGTTCAAAATAAGATACATACAGCAGTCACACACCCTGAACCTCAGATTCTCAGAGGTGAGAGGACCTCCCCCACATGTCTCACCCATGGGGTAGCTCTTTCCAACCCCACTAGAAAGTCATTGTTATGTAGAATAGATGTTACTGTCCTCCCCAAATTCATATGCTGAAACCCTAACTCACATTGTGATGGTGTACTAGTCCGTTTTCATGCCACTAATAAGGACATACCCGAGACTGGGTAATTGTATAGAGAAAAAATTATATAATGAACTCACAGTTCCACGCGGCTGGGAAGGCCTCACAATCATGGTGGAAGGTGAAAGGCACGTCTCACATGGCAACAGGCAAGAGAGAATGAGAGCCAAATGAAAGGGGTTTCCCCTTAGAAAGCCATCAGATCTTGTGGGACTTATTCACTACCATGAGAACAGGATGGGGGAAACCACCCCCATGATTCAATTATCTCCCACTGGATCCCTCCCACAACACAAGGGAATTGTGGGAGCTACAATTCAAGATGAGATTTGGGTGGGGACCCAGCCAAACCGTATCAGATGGTATTAGAAAATGGGGCCTTTGGGAGATGATTAGGTCATGAGCATGGAGCCCTCTTTAATGGGATTAGTGTCCTTAGAAAAGAGACCCCCAGAGCTTTTTTGCTGTCTTCCCACCAAGTGAGGATGTAATGATAAATGGACAGTGTGCAACCTGGAAAATGGCCCTCGCCAGGACCTGACCATGCTGCCGCCCTGGTCTTGGAATACCAGCCTCCAGAACTGTAAGAAATAAGTCTACGGTACTGCATTATTGCACCCCCAATGAACTAAGACCACCCACACCCTGGCTTGTCTCAGGACAACTCTGAAGGCCACTCCATCTCTAGAGCTCCCTACAGCTTTGGCTTAGACCTTCTTGAGACTACACTGCAGCCCAACTCCTCCTTCAGCTCAGCCTACC
Organism: Macaca thibetana thibetana; assembly: GCF_024542745.1. Lineage (NCBI taxonomy): Eukaryota > Metazoa > Chordata > Mammalia > Primates > Cercopithecidae > Macaca > Macaca thibetana. Next base: position 51,224,795 of record NC_065596.1, on the reverse strand, counting down.
TTCTTCCTTTCCCTACAGGGTTGATCACAAGAACATTCCCTCCTAAACATTCTGCACAATAATCTTCATCTCAGAGCCTGCTTCCTGGGGATCCCAACCCATGTGATGGTAGCCAACTGTCCTTCTTTGTGCAGGACCATCGTTTATTCTGAGAGTACATCATAGCTACCTTTGGTGTGTGAAAATGGTCTTTCTGCTATGAAATGGTGGCACAATCAGATGTGTGTTTGTTTCGTTTTTCCCTGTATTTTACTTAGCACCAGGGGCAGCTGGCCACCTGAGGGGGATCTCCTGGTTTCCTTTGATGGTGTGCCGGGACATCAGATTTAAAAATCCAAGGCCCACCACAGCTTCTCAGTCTGTTCTCTGTCTCAAAAGCAACCAGATGAAGTCCGCATGTGTGGTGCCCCACTGCCTGCTCAGATAAACTGTGGGTCACATCCAGTTTCAGAATCTAGCGGCCAGTTCATCACATGCCTTCTCAAGAAGGCATTCCCACTGGGTGTCAACTGTTTCTTTTTCACCTCTCCTGTATTCACTCTACTTTCTTCTAGAGAGAAAACTGCAATTTTTGGGGGGGCGCCACCCCTTACCTGCTTTCAGTCCCTGTGTTTGGGAGGAACGTTGTCTTCCTCTTCTCTCTACAGTAGAGTGGGGATGCATGCATGCAACCCATCACAGCATTTCATCCCCTAAGGCACAGTGATTGGGTTCAGAGACATGCATATCATCGGGGCAGGTCAACGACAGTGCAGCCAGGCATTTTGTTGGCACTGTTGAAAATAAGAAACCCGTGCCTTCGTCTGTTTTGTGCTGCTATAACAGTATATGAGAGACTGGGTAATTTATAAAGAACAGAAATGTATTTCTCACAGTTCTAGAGACTGGGCAGTCCAAGATCAAGGCACCAGCGTCTGCTGAGTGTCATCTTACTACATCCTCACATGGCAGAAGAGCGGAAGAGTGAACCCACTCTGCAAGCCCTTTGGATTAAAGGCCCTAATCTGTTTGTGAGGGAGGAGCCCTCATGGCCTAATCACCTCATGAAGACCCCACTAAGTATCTTAGTGTTAAGATACTTAACACTATCACATTGGAAACATCAGAATTTTGGAGGGAACACATTCAAGCCATAGCCACCCTCTGTCCAGTATGAGTGCTAACTCTGAGGACAGGGTAAGCCCAGAGCTGGCCATGAAACCAAAGCAGAGATCAGAACCAAGATACGAAGAGAGTGGGAGACTGATCTCTGTTAATTTTGCTTTAGTATCGCCCTCCAGTCATACCTGAAGCCATGCATGCCGTTGTACTTTCCACTTATGTCAGCTGGTACATTTCCTTTTCTTCCCTTGAATCAATTGGCATTAAGTTTTTGTCACTTGTATATGAGAGTCCTAATGGTTACGGAATTGGAGAGTGTATGAGCTAAAAGGAACTTTGATTTGCTCCAATATTAAATATGAAATGAGATCATCTGTACCCACTGAAACTTATAGCAAAGCTGACAACCCTAAGTCACAATTGAGAGCCATCCTCTCTGGACAAGGAGGTCCATTCACTACTACTTATGCCTTCTTGACTCACTGGGTCACAGTTTCTACCACCATTGGTCTACATTTCTAAGCTCAGCCCTTGATAACTGTTAGCCTAGAAAGCAAGGTCAGAAAACACAACCCACGGGTCAAATCAGATCTGCCACCTGTTTTGAGATGGCCTATGAGCTAAGAATGGTTTTTTACATTTACAATGGTTAAGAGGGGAAGAAAAAGAAGTTCAATATTTTATAGCATGTAAAAATTACATTAAATTCACATGTCAGTGCCCATAAATAAAGTTTTATTGGAAAACGGCCATGCTCATTTGTTTATGTATTTATGGCTCCAAACAGCAGAGCTGAGCAGTTGTGATGGAGACTGTATGGCCCACAAAGTCTGAAATATTTACTATTTGTCTCTTTACAGGAAAAGTTTGCTGACTAGTGCTGAAAGTCTCTGGAGATGTGACCTTCGCAGTTTGGTATCTAGCTTTGAGACCCTGTATCACCAACAATGAGAAGCACTTCCTTGAAATAATTTACATAGTTACCCACGATTTAGACAGCAGACATCTCAGAATGTAGAGGATTTTTTTTAGTTTGTTTCCAGGACCTAGCTTTGAGCCAAACATACAGTATTCCTGCAATAAGGCTTTGCTATGTAAAAACAAAAATCAAATGTTAAATTTGGCCACTGATCCCATTAAGCCCAAAGACAGAAAACGTGAATTTGCCATTATTATTATTTTTATGTTTTTGAGACAAAGTCTCACTCTGTCGCCCAGGCTGGAGTGCAGTGGCGTAATTTTGGCTCACCGCAACCTCTGCCTCCTGGGTTCAAGCGATTGATTCTCTTACCTCAGCCTCCCGAGTAGCTGGGGCTACAGGCACATGCTACCACACTGGCTATATATATATTATATATATATATTTATATATAAGTATATATAGTATTTTATATATGTATATATTTTTATATAAGTATATATTTATATATAAGTGTATATACATATATTATATATAAGCATGTATATATATTATATATAAGTGTATATATATTTTGTATATAAGTGTGTGTATATATATATTTAGTAGAGATGGGGTTTCCCCATGTTGGCCAGGCTCGTCTTGAACTCTTGACCTCAAGAGATCCGCCTGCCTTAGCCTCCCAAAGTGCTGGGATTACAAGTGTAAGCCACTTTGCCCAGCCAATTTTTTAAAGGAGATCTATCCAGGTCTTCTTAGAGCAGAATTGTGTAGGTATCTAGGAATGTGAGTTGTGCTGCTGAGTGACATTTCTGTTCATGTTTTCCCTGCCTGGCAGAGTCGTCACTTAATTCAGGATCTGACACCATGGGTAGATATTGGAATTCCAGTCCTAGCCTGCAAGTCACACAATGTCTTTGAGCTTCAGCTTCCAAGCCTGCAAGATGGGGAGATAAGAGTTTACCTCCTGAGAGTTAAAAGGATTAAATAGGTTAATGGTTAAGTAAAAGTAATCTGAAATGTTAGCTTTTGTTTTCATCCTTCCCTCCTTGTGTAAGAAAATAATGTAAATAGGCTTTAGTGGTCTTAGTTTTTCTTGTAAAAGCTGTGGGAAGGTGAAATAACCTCATTGAAATAGAGCCACTCATAAGTAGGGTAGATCATTAACCATTATGAGTTAGATGATTATATTCCATCAGGGTCCAAGCCAACAGCACCCATTTTCCAGTTTGGAACTGTGAAGTATTTGTGCTGTGTGATCCACAGCTCTTAAACTTCCCAGGACTTAACCAACCCTTAGGTTCCAGACAAACTTTCATCCCACCTACACCCCAACCTACTCTCATCAGGGTTCCCAATGACTGCCATGTTGCCAAATCTAATGATCACGTCTTGCCTGTATCTTATTCAGTCTCTCAACAGTATTTGAAAGAGTTGATGATGCCCTCCTTCTTGAAGCTCGTTCTCATGTGGCTTAAAGGACAGACCTAGCCTCCTACACCACTGGCCAATCCTGAACTTCCTTTGCTGCTTCTTTCTTTTTCTCCTACCAAACTTGTATATTTTTAAATTAAACTAAATTTTTTTTTTAAGAGAGAGGGTCTCACTCTGTCTCCCAGGTTGAAGTACAGTGGTGTGATCATGGCTCGCTGAAGCCTCGAACTCCTGGGCTCAAGCAATCATCTTGCCTCATCCTCCGGAGTAGCTGGGAGTATAGGAACATACCACTATGTTTGGCTGTTTTTTAAATTTTTATTTTAGTGGAGATGGGGTCTTGCTATGTTGCCCAGGTTGGTCTCAAGCTCCTGGCCTCAAGTGATCCTCCTGCCTCAGCCTCCCCAAATCCTGGGATTATAGTATGGACCACTGCACCTAGCCTCTTCCCAAACTCTTAATGCTACAGAACCACAGGGTACTCTCATCTTTTCTCCTTCTATATGCATACTCTAAGTCACCTCATATCACTCCATATGTGCTTATGTACTGGTTACTTCCAAATTTCCTGCCCAACTTCAAGTTCTCTTCTAAATACCAGGTCCTGATGACCAGCTACCTCTTTGGACATCTCTTAGGCATCTGAGACTAGCCATATATAAAACCTAACTCTGTTTTCTTTTCTCAAAACCTGATCTTTCCTCAGTCTTCCTCATCTTAGCAAATTATCCTGGATATGAGCTTAGTGGAAAAAGAAGAACCAAGGATGACCAAAGCTTTTAACCTGAGCAACCTGGTGAATGCCCACATGCGATGCTCTTTTCCTAGGCCCTCTCATTACCCCTCATTAGACGAAGGTGCAAATGTGGATATGCATACGCAGAGGAACATGGGCTGTATATAGATGTGTTATTATCCCTCCGTCTCCCCCAGAAGGAAGTGGACTCCCTGAGAGCAGCACATTTATGTCAGGTCCTTAGAAACCTCAATGAACAAAATGTACTGGCACATAGTAATTGCCCCTCAAATATGCCTTGAATGACTCCCTGACCTTGTAGAACAAAAATGCTTCCTGGGTCTACAGAATGAGAATAGGCCATAAGGGAAGCAAGAATGAAACTTGGAAACTCAAGCAAGAGTGCATTTTTAAGACCAGAGTGCATTTTTAAGACACTCTGGGCTGAGGCAATGCATTTACACACATGCCCTGTTTTGACTGCATTCTGAACCAGAGAGCTAGATGGATAGATGATAGATAGATAATTAAATTGGTTCCAATGACAGAGAGCTAAATGGATGTTTGTTTTTATCATGCCACATGATCATGCTTATTTTCTGAAATTTTCACTTCACAACTGCTTGTTTTGGTGTCAGGTAGATACATTTAAGTTATCAAAACTTGCCTGGGAGGAGTGAGGAAAGAGAGCGTGCTTCTTGTCTCTGCTATCAGCAAATATGAGCCCACCAGGTGGCAGGTCCCTGCCAAGTTCCGGGACAGCATGGGGAGCTGTATATGATGCACTCATGGAGTCTAAAATCAGGTAGGCATCCAGATTGGAAAGAAAGAAGTAAAACTGTCTTTACTCAACAGATGATAAGATCACTGATACAGTAAATCTGATGAAATCAACAAAAAGCTAATAGAACTAATAGGTAAGTTTTGCCAGGTTGCAGAATACAAGAGTGATATAAAAAGAGAATTGTGTTTCTATATATTAGCAATGAACAATCAAAACTTATTATTTTAAACATACCTTCCACAATAGCATCAAAAACATAAAATACTTAGGGGTAAATCTGACAAAAGATGTGAAAGACTTCCACACTGACAGCAACAAAATATTGTGAGATATGTGAAAGGAGCCCTGAATAAATGGAAATATACAGACCTTGTTCAAGGGTTGAAAAACTCAATGTTTTTAAGATGTAAATTCTTCCAAATTGATTTAATGATATCTCAATCAAAATCTTAGCAAGCTATGTGCAGAAATTGACAAACTGATTCTGAAATTCTTATAGAAATACAAAAGACCTGGAATAGCCAAAACAACTCCAAAAAAGAGATGAAAGATGGAAAGTGGATCTTACCTAAATTTAAGAATTATTATAAAACTACAGTAATCCAAACAACATGATATTGTCATAAACAAGTAGGTGAACGGAACAGAATAGGCAACTAACTTTTACAAAGCACCAAAAGCAGTGCACTGAAGGAAGAATAGTTTTTTCAACAAATGAAGTTGGAACAATTTATTTGTATTCAACTGTATACAATTGTATATTCATATACCAAAAAAATACATTTGAATCCCTACCTCATATCACATGCCAAATTAATGTAAAATGCAAACTATAACATTTCCAAAACACATAGAAGAAAATCTTTGTCAGATTAAGCCAAAAGGTCTTACAGCAAAGCACAATCCCCAGAAGAACAAAATGATGACTTATAGCTCTTAGAAATTTTTGCTTTTCAAAACATGCACTGTTAAGAGAATGAAAGACAAACCACAGTTTAATAGAAAATTTCTGCAAGACATGTATCTGATAAAAGACTTGTATTCAAAAGTATAAATAATTTTCAAAACTTTACAATGAAAAACCCACTAAAAATAGAAAAATATTTGAACAGACATTTCACCAGAGGACACATAGATGGCCAACAGGCACATGAAAAGATGCTCAACATCATTAGTCATTAGAGAAATGCACAGCAAAGCCAGGAGGTACTACTACTACACACCTATCAGAATGACTAAAATAAATGAAGATTGAACATACCCAAACTGTGGAGGAACCGGAACTCTCATACACTCGTGGTAGAAATGTAAAATATTCACCCACTTTGCAAAACAGCTTGGCAGTTTCTTAAGAAATTAAGCATACCTCTGCCATATGATCCAGATGTTCCACCTGTAGGCATTATCAGCCAAGAGGAAATATAAGTCCACGCAGAGACGTATACATGAATATGCATGGCCGCTTCATCTATAACAGCCCTATATTGGAAGCAATCCAAATGTCCACCAACAGATGAATGAATAAATAAATTATAGTAAATCCGTACAATGGAATGCTACTCGGAAATAAAGAAGAATGAACTATTTAAATATGCAACAACATGAATGACTCTTAAAATAATTATGTTGAATGAAAGAAGCTATACCAAAGTAAGGACATACAGTGTATTCTGTTTATATAAAATTCTAGAAAATTCACACTAATCTAGTGACAGAGTCATTGGTTGCCTGGGGATGAGGCATTGGGGAGGAGTCGGAGGGAGGGATCATGAAGGGGCGTGAGGCAACTTCTGGAGGTAACGATATGTTTATTGATTGATTGTGGTGATGGTTTCATGGTATGCGTATGTCAAAACTTATCAAATCATATATCTTAAATATGTATAGTTATTGTAAGCCAATTACACCTTAATAAATTTGCATTTTTAAAACTTCCGAGCCAGGCATGATGGTCTGCCTGTAGTTACAGCTACTCCGGAGGCTGAGGCAGGAAGATTGCTTGAACTCAGGAGATAAGGCTGCAGTGAGCTTGGACTGCACCACCGCACTCGAGCCTGGGCAACAGAGTAAGACCATGACTTCTAAAAAAGAGAGAAAAAAAGTCTTGTGGGAAAAACAATCAATTTCCTGGTAAAGAATGCTAACTGCTGGGAAGAAAACAAGGTCTGGAGCAAGGTGAACATGTAGCAGTGGATGCTGTGTAGACCTCAGGTGATGTCCAAAGAAGGTCAGGCAATATTGAATAGAACTGAAAAGTGTTTACTGTGTGAAAAGCTGGGGAAGAGGCGAGGAGGTGAGAAAGAAAGAGAAGGGGGAAGACCTTTCCTGAAGGAGGGAGTGGCTTGTCGGAAAGCTTTGAGGTCGAGTGGAGTGTGTTCCTATCAGGACTTCAGCACAGAAGGTACACAGTGATGTGTATCAACTTGATTGGGCTAAGCGATGCCCACATAGCTGATAACACATTATGTCTGAGTGTGTCTGTGAGGGTGTTTCTAAAGAGACTGGCATTTGAATCAGTTGGCTAAGTTAAGTAGATTTGCCTTGACCAATGTGAGCTGTCACTGTCCAATCCATTGAGGGTCAGAATAGAACAAAAAGGTGGAGGATGGGTGGATTCTCTTCCTTCTCCAGCTGGGACATCCGTCGTCTTCTCCTGCTTTGTACATCTTATGTACAAGCTTCTCCTGATGCCTGTACATCAGAGCTCCTGGTTCCCAGGCCTTCTGGTCTCAGGACTTACAGTATCAGCTCTCCTGGTTCTCAGGCCCTTGGACTTGGACTGAATTACACTGGCTCTCTGGGACCTCCAGCTTTCAGACAGCCTGAAGGTGGGACTTCTCGGCCTCCAGAATCATGTGAGCCAATTCCCATAATAAATCCCCTCTTTATCTATCTATCTATCTATCTATCTATCTATCTATCTATCTATCTATCTATCTATATTTATTTCTATCTATTTACCTGTCTATGTATCTATGAATACTGTTCCTTCTGTTTCTCCAAAGTGCCCAGACCAATATAGAAGCTGTGATGGATACCACTTTATTCACTTTACTCAGCTTTTTTTTTTTTTTCCTTTCAAAAAAGAGAGCTTTGGGAGATAAATGGGTGAAATTGTTCATGCCCCAAACCTGCAGCTTTTTCCACCATCAGAAGGATGACCATAAACTCACAGTTCTGGACTCCCTTAGGCCACCAAACTTCCCCTAACTTGAACAGACTCGTCCTTCAGCTTGAACAGCCCCGGGGCCCAGTCACATCTGCTGAGTGGCTGCTCTGGTGGAGGCAGCATGACTGGCCCGATGAGTACAGACACAGCCACTGGCACAAGGCCCACCTTGCTCTGCTCTGTTCGGTGGCCTCAGAACAGTGCTTAAGCTCTCTGGACCTCAGGGTCCTACCTGTAGACAGTTCCTTTGGGAGAAGACCATGAGAGCAGTTCTTTGGGGAAGATAAAATTCTGTGTAACTGCAAAGGGTGTTCACCAAAGGACTTTGTCTCCGGGTGTGGCCAATCGCTGTAAAGACTCTGGGACCCCAACCAGACTTCCTTGCAAGATAGTGCGTGCACCCATGAGGCTGGGCTGCTAAAATCTCACACCTGCACCCTCCTCTGGAGGATTGCCCTCCTCCTTACTGCGAAACGCTGGGATGCTATGCCCTCCCTAAGGAGGGGTCCCCATCCAATGACTAACTAATGAGAGTGGCAATGGTCAGACCCCTTGCCTTAAGGCAGGATGGCTCTGTGGTGTCATTCAGGTACCAGAACTCCCTGTGGAATCAGCTGAGGCCAGACTCCAGCTAGGTCCACAGCTGGGCCTGGCTTCTTTCCCGACCCTCCTCTGCTTCCTGAACAACCTCACATTCTCCCTGAGAGCACCCCCTTGATCAATCAAGGCACCAGTGTTCTAGACACTCTGCTGCTGGGGAACCCTAACAGAGACTTCTGAGACCTCAACACTCCGAGGTTTTTCCTTTTTTCTTTTTTTTTTTTTTTCAAACGGGGTCTCACTCTGTCTCAGGCTGGAGTGCAGTGGCGCAGACATGGCACCGTAGCATCAAACTCCTGGACTCAAGTAATCTGCCTACCTCAGGCTCCCAAAGCACTAAGATTATAGGCATGAGCCACTGCGCCGGCCCCACTCAGAGATTTTTAATGGCAAGTGTGACAGCTTTGCCATCAGCCATCCCACCTCTGCCCCACATGGAGGGTCCCACTGTCTGCCTTCCTGGACCTGCCTGGGAACACTCAGGAGCCTAGGGCCCGGGACCTGACTCACTCCTGGATGTTTTGTTCACACTCTTTTCAAAAAACACATTCTCAATAGCTTTAATTTAATCAAAACATTCTTGACTGAGATCATTAAAGCCTCTGAGAGAGGCATTTAATTCTAAATTCACCATATCCACGGCATAGCAGTTGAGTAACTGAAAAATCAACTTTATGTCATAATAGTTTGTTAGAATGTTTGTTTACTCTTCATCTGAGGCACGCTAATTAAAACAAGAGGCCTTCACAAGCAATCCAGTTAGCAAATAGGATTGGTTAATAGATAAGGAATGGTTGTTAATTACAGGGAAGCCCCTCCCTGCCCACATGCATTGGGTTGTTCACTGGGGTTCACTGAATGCAGCCTTTGGTTCATCTCTTCCCTCACCGAAGACACTTAGGAACATCTCTGAGAAACACTTATCTTGGTTGGGTCTCTCCTATCACCAGAACTTTCTGAATTTATCTTGAAGGGAAGTGATTCAAGACCCTTGTGGATTTGTTTCCCTAGGGTGGAGCTGTTCCCACTTTTCCACCACCTTGCCTGTTAGTGTGTGGTCCTGACTCCTGCTGCACTGGCTCCTCACGCAGGATAAGGAGCTGTTGCAGAAGGTCTGCTGCTAACACCCGGCCCTCTGACTGCCGTAGGAGACCTGGCCACCCTACCACCTTCCCACAGACACACCCCCACATGTTCCAGAACCTAGTCAATGGGGGGGTGGGGGGTGTGCTCCTTACTGTGAGTTCAGGAACGTCTCCAAACATAGACACCAAGGGGCCCAGGATGCATTTGTTAAAGTGCAACATATCAGACCCCTTACCCTTCCAACATGGTTTCCACCCTTTCTGGCCTTTTTCTGCCTTTCTGCATAATTGCACATTCACAGACAATTTTTCATCTACTTCCCTTCCTCACAAGTCTAAGGTCAATCACCCAATATCCTGCTTTAGTCCTGCCCAGCAACCTCTCCTTCTGGCATACTCCCCTCCCTTCAGAGCCCTGGGTATTCATGCGCATCTTGCCCTCAGCCAGGACCTATACTCCCTGCTCTGCCCAGCCCCCAACTCAGGAACAGGGCTCCTAACCTTCCTGTAGACTCCAAGATGTCAGAATGAAAAGATGCCTCACAGACCTCATTTTAAAGTAAAGAAACTGAGGCAGAGAGGCAGTGATGGGGGCATTGTCATATTTCTAGTTGGAAGGCACAACCCAAGGCCACGTTGCTATTTTTAATGTCTAATCCACATTACAATGTACATAAGTCATGAGCTGATTCCAACCGTGTTACTCATTTTTGTCATCCCTGTGTTGAGTTAGTTCTCTTATGCAGAGTTTCAGCCTTCCAGAAGCTAAAAGACTAATACAGGGAGCTGTCATGACAACGACACCATGGTAGCACTTAATGAAAACTTGAATTATGGAAATATAAAATACTGAAATAAAAATATTAATAAAGCCTCACTTTTATGTGGAATTCGGAAATATGTGAACAGCAAAAATTTCATCACTGTGAACACATGAGTCTTGAATTAGGTGCGTTTTGTAGTGAGGACTTGAAGAAGGTCTCCTTAGTGTGACGATTGAGGTGGACGAGGACTCCAAAGGCTCTTTAGGCTTTGAAGAGCACAAATGGCATCATTTGTGCCTGCAATCTCCCGCAGGCCTGGTACAAAGAATGGGTGTCCAGTAGGTGTTGGACAGGGAAGGGGTAAAGGAGGGGATGTTCCCACTCTGAGGCCCTGCAGCCTCCAGTCCCAGAGCTCGCCTTGGGCAGAGCCCTGCAGCAGAGAACTCCTGTAACTGTAGGGACCTCTTCTGGATGGGCTGGGGTCTCAAGGGTAGTTGGCTTCCTAGCAGCAAACACAGGCGCCATGCTGGAGTGTTTGAAGATCTTACATATCAAAAGGGAGGAAATGATTGATCATACGTAGCCAGCCTGCTGAGAGGAGGGCTAGGAAAAGCAGGATGGGAATCAGAAAGAAGCGTCCTCCCGGCCAAGGACGTTTCCTGCCTTCTTACCTCCATTAGAGGCACTTTCTTCTCTGACCTCAGCCTTTTCTGTGCAGGAAACCTGGCCTTTTCAGCTGCTGTAAGCCTGTGCTTGCTACTGGTCTCAGAAAGCTGTCCTGGACTGATGTCTGAAGCCAACTGCTGCTTCATTCTCACTAGTACTTACTGAGCACTGAATACATATCAGGCTCTGCCCTAAGCACTTCTTTAATTCTCTCGATAACCACATGAGGGAAGTGTCATGATTTCTTTTTCCCATGTGAGGAGACTGAGGTTCTGAGAGGCTAAGGGTTGGAACTCACAGCTGTTCTCTAAGCGATGGAGATGAGTTTGGAAACCATTTGACTACAAACCATTTGCACTGTCTTCCCCTCCCAGGCTCTGCCCAGGTTGCCAGCCTCACATTGTTGTGGTTCCCCTAGTTTCCTCAAAAGTCAGGCAGCTCAGCCTGGGGGAGATCTCAGGAAACTCCAAGATCAGCTTCTACATGGCTGGAGGCCACAGCTGCTACCACCATCCAAGCCTGGCAGCACCAACATCAAGCCTTGGTGATGGATGTGTGGGCATTGGCCATCTGCCTGGCACCAACCACACTCCCAGGTGCCCCAGGGATTCAGAGTGAGCCAGGAATCCCCTAGGCCACGCATGTGCCAGTTTCTGCACCTTTGCTCACTCGGTCTCCTCTGCCTGGAGCTTCTCTTTCTTTCTATAGCCCAATCCAACCCCTTTTCCATGGTCGGGTCCAATCCCAACATCGCCAACTCTTGGGAGTCCTGCTGGCTTCTTCCTTTCTCATCTTCCCTGTTGGGGTTTGGTGACTCACCTAGATGTTATAAATGTGCATGATATAAGTAAGGAAAACAGACCTGTAATAATTCTACAGGGACTATGAGGGTCAATAGTATAGGAGGTCCAGACTTTACAAGAACTATCCCATTTTGACATAAATTAATTCCAACTTATAAAAGACTGTCTATATAAAAGGAAGTCCATCTTTGGGTTAAATCTGAGCTATGAAACACCAGTTTGCAACCTGTTTCCAAGAGCATGTGTGGTGTGTATCATCAGAGCCAGTATTTGAATCTAAATGGCCCAGTGTGAGTCCCTCAACTTCCTAACATGAGTGACTCAATTTCCCCACAGTGAAACTCCTGCCTCCTTTCCAAAGATGAGGAAGTTATGTTGATCACATTTTCCTTGATCCTGTCACTATCAGGAACCTGAGCTAGGTCACAGAAATTATTTTACCCTTCATTTTCTCTTTTGTTCTTCTATTTTTATGTTTTGTGCTTTCATTATATTTCTGTGGCAAACTATCAGAGAAATTTCATGAAAGATGTAGGGAAGAATTAAACACATGAATTAAGTAGGTTTCAGGGGGATGTCCCCAAACCCCAGGAGTTCAGGAAACATTTCCTTTCCTGTCCTAACCCTGACCCTTTTCCAGGTCCAGCTAGGCATGTGTATTGCTCTGGGTTCATTGTTTGCAAGTTGCAGAAAGCAACTCGGGCTGGCATCATCACAGGGGGATTTTTTTAGAAGAAGATGGAGTAAGTCAGAAAATATAAAGCAAAAGCAAAAGAAGAAAAAGAACCAGTCGGGGAAGGATCTGAAAGCAGAGCCACAGCGGGCTGCACTGGGCTCTGACTCCAGTTGCAACCTGGGATTGATGGATTCCAACTCCACTGCCCGCTGATCGGGAGTCAAATTCAGAGAAGTCGGTATTGCTCGGATAACATTTTCTCTCTTTGTCAGCCTCGCCAAGACCCTTACAAAAAAGGGAGCCTGAATTCCCTGGAGGAAAATCTGGGCGAAATGTAGGGAAAGAATGGATGTACTAAATGGATCTCGTTGAAGTGTATTGAACTGAGCCAGGCCTGGTAGCGTAGGAGAACCTAGTGTGAGAACATTCATTCATTTCTCTATTTCTTGTGGATCCAATGGGACCCATCATGGCAGGATGAATCATGACCCCAGAAAGGAGCCTTCACTTAGGAAGTTGGAAAAAGAAGCAAGCGGGCTTTCCCAGAGCCTCCTTCTCGGGTCTGAAATGGAGCAGGCCTATCTGAGCCTGAGTGACTGCCACCCCTTGCAAAGCAGCCACAAATGCTGCCTTCTGCCCTGCCCTGGACTATGCAGCTCTGGGCATGCTGAGTATCCTGCCACAGGGCTCAGCATCCTCTTCTCATCCCCTGGGTTGCCAGCGTTTGGGGACTCCACAGGCATCGAGGTGTAGGGGTTAAGAACTCACATCGAGAGCTGTCAAGCCAGGATCTGAGCTCTGTCTTCTCCAGTTGTCAGATTTTAAGCCAATCTGATTGCTCCTTTAAAAACTTCCAATTTCTCATCTGTGAAATGTGGATAATAATGCCAACCTCATAAAGGTCGTCGAAGGATATGAAGATGTTGAATAAGATTCTGTTATTCCACAAGTGCCTCCTGAGCAACTACTCCATGCTACCCTCTTACCAACCTCGGGGGTTGCAGCAGGAAAAGGACAGACAACACCCTGCCTTCCTCTGGAGAGAGACGGCAATCACACAAAGAAAGACACATGTTATTTCAAATAATGGTAAGTACAATGAGGAAAAGTCAGGAGGGCATTGTAGAGACGGAGACCCACCTTCAGCAAGGAGGGACTCTCTGCCCCACTGCAGGGAAGGTGGTCAGCTGCAGAGGAGAACTGCCTTGACAAGGGTCTCACCCTTGCTGGGGCAGCCTCCATCTGAGAACTAAGTAAGGTGCCTGTAAACGCCTGGCCATTTTGACTCATGTCAGGATGCGCTGATGGCTGATTCTCACTTCCAAGCCACCCACGTCAATTGCATTTCTTCCTCTGCACAATGTTTCTACCTCTTCCCTACACAGGGGTTGATCCCTCTGAAACATCTTGCAACCGAAACTCCATCTTGGTGCCTGCTTCCTTCTGAAGACCTCAACCTGGGACACAGTAAGAGGACAGATCACCTACCTGTGAGGACCCCTGTGATTCAGGTGGGTGGTCAGGGAAAAATTCTGCAGAGGCAGCATGTGAGCAGAGCCCGAAAGCAAGGGCAGGAGCAACAAGACCCTATGGGGGAGACTGGTCCACAGAGGAGCCAAGCAATACTGCAAACACCGTGGAGAAGGAGACATGCAAAGCCCGTGTGGTCCAGGGGGAGTAGTAGGACATGAGGTCAGAAAAGGAAGAAGTGGAGATCATATGATGCTGTGAGGTCATAAAAATTGCTGCTGGCTTTTACCAGAAGTAAAATGGGAAGTCATGTGAGTTTTGAGCTAGGAAGTGATGCCTTACGTTTCAAACAGTGAGTTCTGGCTGCTGTGTGGACAATGGCACGAGGAGAGGAGCAGGGGAAGCAGAGTAGTAGCGTAGGAGGGTGTTTTGGTGGTCTAGGGTAAGAGATGACCACAGTTACCTATCATATGGCAATCGTAGCAGCTGTGGTTGTAATACAGTGGTATTGTGGTCATACTAATAGTAGTTGCCACTGTAGTCGTGGTTGCTAGGTCGAGAGCGGGGAATTTTCTTCACCCCACAGCACTGGGCTTGCCACGCAGTATTTGCAAGCAGCTCCTCTGCTCATGGTCCATCTGCATACGGCCTCCCTGGTGCAGTGAGTGTGTGAGGCCGGACCTTTAGAGATCACAGCCTCATGCTTCGTTTGCCTCATTCTGCCTATGTAAGAACTTGCTGCACCCAAATATGCAATTTGCAGATTCCGGCCTAACTTTGCTGCTGTTCGTTTCATTTTCCAGAAAGTTTTTACATCCCTTTCAGTTGCTGTACGGTTTTCCTGTGTAGAGGACTGTAAATCCCAGTCAGCTGTAAATCCCACCCTGGATGTGGCCTGGGGAGGCTGGACCTCTGCCTCTCTGCGCCTCCTCTTTGGACCATTCCCTTTCCCTTGGATTTCTCTTTGGTTCACAGGAGATACGATAGGTCACTGGCCTTCTGCAACCCCACTTGGGAGAGGGATCCTGAGGACCCGGCTTCAGAGAAAATTCCATAATCAACTAGACTGAGTGATGTGTTTAGGAGGCTGAGGCTGATACTAACTCTAATTCACATTCCCCGGGCACTCTGCTCCATAATAAAGCCTGGATGTCCGACAGCTCGGCCAAGAGCTAACATACCTGTTTGAACTAGTCTTGTGCCAATGGAAACACGTCAGAGAAGAAAAACGTTTAGCCAACTGTCTGATGCAAATAGGTTCTTTTCAGCCAAATGAAGAAGGATCGCCTAGACAGGGGCATATGTGTACATTAAATGTTAATACATACTAAAGCGTCGCACCTCTCTCCTTTGGTGTTCACAAGGTAATGTCCCATACATAAACAGAGTGACAAGCTTTTAGACCCCGCCTGAGCCACCCAAAGCCAGAAGGAAACTGGGTGGGACCCATCTCCATCATGCTACCACATGGGGTACCCACCCCAGGATGTTTACGCACCCGGTGTCAGAATATAAAAATGTTTAGCCACTTCCATGTGGAATTAAGAGGTACGAATTTGTAAGTGACTCTGTTTAATCAAAACCTCCATTGAAACACCATTTAGCCCAAACCCTATCAGCGAATTTCAAAATACAGATTTCGCTGGTAAAATAGCCCCGTGTTGCCGTTTCCTCGTCAAATATATATTTAGCCCCCCGAGAATCCTTTTTACTAAGCCGGCAGCTCCAGCATGCACAATGGTTTAATCGTATATTGTTCTCTGAGTACTAACCCTTTACAAATCATATGACATAAAAAGAAAAATAAGTAACATTGTAAAGACAGTAATGAGAACTGTTGAGCTAAAGTGCCTCTTAAAGAAATCCTAATAAATTCCAGAATTTCTAGTCTTCTGGCAAGCTTTCCATTTAGAACAAAATCAATGATCAATGGCTGCAACGAGCCAGCATTAGGCTTGCATGCCTCCGGAGCAGGGAAAACTCATAGACGAAAGATGACATTTAAGGAAAAAAAGCTGACATTGAGTCCATCACTGTCATCGCTTCTGCCATAAAGCAGCTTCAAATATTAAAACATTTTTCATCTGTGCTGCATTATTGGCACCAGAAATTGTTTTCTCTCTGTCTGGTGCGCACTTGAACTGCAGCAGCGCTCCCCGGAGACTCCGGATTGTTACTAAGGCCTCATAACATATTGGCAGTTGACGTGGTGGTGTTCATGTACACTTGCCACTCACACGGAGCCTCCCCTCCCCCGGCCTGCAAGCTAAGCTGGCTGCAAGAGGACCTGGGCTCTGTGGCTCAAACGCGGGGGACAGCGGGCAGGCGCATGCATGCCCTGTGATTTCTTATTTTGCAGTCTGCCTTTCCCTGGCCATGACCCCATCCTTGCCCCTGTCTGATGTCCAAGCTGTCCCTGCTCAGACAGACGTGGCCTCTCCTGGACAGCTTCAGTCACATAAGGACTCCATAGCTTGTGTGGGCTCGGAGCACTTTGGCTGCAGGGAGGAAAGTCTACCATCGGGCAGGTACAAGCTGCTTTACCTTTTGTACTCCCGGACCTAGCGCTCTGCTTTATGGGCGCTGTGAGCCCTGGGCTCTGTTTTAGGATTCAGAGAAATAAGGATGTCTCAGCTTCCGTGCCTGTCCTCACAGGACTCACTAATTCGTGATGAAGATGGTGACACGCCCACCTGGAGAGATGCACACGGTTTCCTTGCAGGAAGCCCACGGCCTGGAGTGAATCACTCAAGCAGATTTGAGTTTGCTGGGTGACTGGTGTCTCATGAGGGCACCAGGCGGATCACATCGAATATAAAAGATGCTCCTTGGGGGCCCTCCTAGCTCTTGCCGCATGGAACCCTGAGAAGGGCAGGGCACCCTGGACTGGAAGGAAGATGCTGCCAGGGCGTGCACTTGTAGAAGAGGAGAGGCGCCACCAGGCAATTCCTGGCATTGCATAGCTTGCTGAGAGAATTGGGGCCAGGGACCTCGGGAGCCGTCGTGCTTATGAGGCCCTAGACATTCTCAGCTACTCCCACCCTCACCCTAAAACTTAGTCGGGATGTCCTTTTCTCTTTATGTGGGGACCCTGCCATGGGGAAGAAGCTGTAGGTGTGGCCGGGCTGTTTCTGCCTGTCTGCATCTTACATTTTACTTCCTGCAGGCACTTTTTCTAGAGACTGGAACTTCAGCCTCACTCCCTAAACTCTCGATTCTCCCAGAATCTCCAGCAACCAACCAAGGGGAACTCCAGGGGCTCAGGGTCAGTGAGGCACAAATGGCAGGCGGATGGCAGGATTCCTGGGTGTCCCAACTCACACCACACCCATGTGGCCCTTCGGTCTCAGCACCTGCATACCTTAGCCAGCGTGGGGCTGGTGTGGTACCAGCATAGGGCCAGTGGGAGCACAGCAGCAGGCCCAGTGCTTACTCCAACCCCAGGACTGGGCCTGGGGAGTGGCAGGTTGGACCCCTCCAGGAGGCACAGCACCTAGAACCCACGGTGCTTTCAGGGCATTGAATAAAAATATGTTTTCATTCAATTAAAATGGGAAGAGGCCAGGCCCAGTGGCCTGCAATCTCAGCATTCTGAGAGGCCAAGGCAGAAGGATTGCTTGAGGCCAGGAGCTCGAGATCAACCTGGGCAATATAGGGAGACCTCATCTTTATAAATAAATAAATAAATAAGATGGGAAGAAAAAATTAAATTTCAGAGTCAAAGATCTGGTTTGTCATTACATCCATGCAGTTGTAAAATACAAGTTTGAGTATTTTTTTTTTGGAGGAGGAAGAGGCCCATAAAGGCTAAAGTGCTTAGGGCCTTGTAAGAGAGGCCACATGGCCAGGGCTTGGTGGTTGGGGTAGGGGTCTTGGAGCCTGGAGGGGGCCACGGAGCTGAGGCACAGGTGCCCCCATGAAACACCCCAAGCTTAATTTGAGTCCAGGCCACTGTGGCTTCTGAACTGCTGCCTGGGCCCTAGGTGTAGAAAAGGGGACTATGAGAGCGAGATCTGGGGACCCTGTCCCTCCTCTGGTCACTCATTTCACTCAGTGGGAGGGTGGAGGTTTAAGGGAAGGTGGAAGTGCTATTGGGCAGAACCTCCAAGTACTGTGCACACATCTCCTGGATGCGGGGACACCCAGCCCTGATTTCTGGGGAGCTGCTGTCCAGTTAAGAGATATAAGCAGTCCATAAAAGACTGCAGCCCAGGAAAAATGGAATGGATACATCAGAGGGACTGGGGTGAACCTGCTGGAGGCTGGAGTGATGGGGTGATGGGAGGGCAACTTATGAACCCAGGCATCCCCGACTCCCACGACCGTCCTCCTTCCCTAGTCTTCGTGCTTTCATCTGCTCGAACCTTTGCTCTGGCCTCTCCCCCTTGGTCAGACGGCCCCTCACAGGCCTCCTCCCTCTCAAAGAGCCCTTCCTCTAAGCCCATCTCAATGCACACACCCCCACCCCCCGCTCAAAGAGTGCCCCATTATCTCTAGCAGAGTCACTGGGGTTGGTTCTAACACCAATACACTGGCAATCATTTTCTGATCTGTTAAATAGAATGCACAGTCCCCAGTCCCAAGTGGCTGGTATACAGTGGGTGCTTAATACACAGCGACAATCTTGAGGAAGCTTTAAGAAATTAACAGATGTTGTCCTTCACACAGAGTTACTTTCTAACAACTTTTTAAAATGTAGTTTTTATTTATTACGCTTAGAGACAGGGTCTCACTCTATTGCCCAGACTGGAGTGCAGTGGTACGATCGTGGGCCACTTCAGCCTGGACCTCCTGAGCTCAAGCCATCCTTCTGCCTCAGCCTACTGAGGAGCTAGGACTATGGTTGTGTGCCACCACGCCCAGCTAATTTTGTTTGTTTTTGTAGAGGTGGGAGTCTCTTTTATGTTGCCCTGGTTGGTCTTGAACTCATGGTCTCAAGCAATCTTCCCTCCTCGATCTCCCAAGTGCTAGGATTACAGGTGTGAGCCACTATGCCTGGCTGGAGCTGTGTTTTAAGTCACTTTGCAGGGCCCTTCGCTGCCCTGCCTGCTCTTTGAAGAGTGAGCAAGGGGTTTCTCCCCACCTCCAGGACCACCTTACATTTTATTTATTGACAGTACTATTCCCACGGACCAAAACTACAGCCTTACTCCCTAAACTCCTGACTCTCCCAGAATCCCCATCCAGCACCCTAGAAGCAATCCAGGAGCTCAGAATTCACTGTTATCCCGGGAGAGTGTGCATCTTTGCCTCTCAAGGCAAACCCCAACTCCAAGGTCTGCCACGCACCCCCATCCCCAAACAGAGCAGAGCCACAGCCGGCAGGATGGGAGATGCAGGGAGGAGGAGGTCCTTTTCCATCTACTTCAGCCAACACACAGGGTTCAGGCAGGCCTGCGGACAAGGCGGAGGAACTCCCAGGCAGCCAGGCTGGCTTCAGCGTGTGGGGGCGGGAGGGGCACAGCCAGGTGCGAGAGAAGGCTGGCATCTGGCGCCCACTGCCCTGCCCACCCGCCCGCCCAAGTAGGTCTGAGCTTCCCTGCCTTTAATAACTATCCCCACCGCAGAGGAGCGGAAGCTAGAAACACACCGGCCTTGGCATTTCAGGCAAGTCGAGGGTGGATTATCAGGGCATTTAGAAGAAGGGGAAGGGAAGAAAAAGAGCGCTGGAGACGGGGAGACCACACAGGGAGACAGTGCACAGAGCTGCCGCAGCCATCTGCCGCGACTTCACATGCCGCCCCGGAAACTGACAGACACTGCTTCAGCAAGGCCCAGCCCGTCAGATGAGTCAATCAATCAAAAAAATTCTTATGAAACTTAATCATAGAGGGTCATGTTAGGGAGTGGGGAACAGATTAAATTACCACAGTATTAGATACGGGAAATGATTTCTGTCAAAACCATCTTTACTGCAATTATAATATGTTAATTATGTATTTCATTAAGTAAGTGGATTAGAGTCTGCACAGATGAAATCATGTGGAGGCTTTGAATCATTCGCCGAGCACGGTGGGAGGACTTCTGTGAATGGATCTCGTTTAATTTGGAAAACTTTTGCATGCAAAATGTGATTTTTTTTTTCCCCCTTCTTTTGTGAGCTTGGCCCTCGGCCTCAGTGGAGAAAATGCCCAGGTTGCTGAGAGGAGAATCCGCTGATTGCCTCCTCCATACTCTGAAGTCAGCCTGTGAGGTCCGTGTGCTGGGAACCAGTCCCGAGCTCTTTCCATCTTGCTTCTTCCAGCTTGCGGTGGGCAAAGCAATGCTGATGGCCTGCAAGGGGGATGGACACCTCTGAGTGCCTGCTCATCTTCTAGCACAGTTAGGCAAAGTCTTCATGAGGTTCACAACCAATGGGCAACCAGTGCATCAGAAGACTGCCAGGGTACCATATCCTGGTGCATCCACGTGTCTTCTGGCCACATCGCATGACATGCGTCTGCTTTTCTCATTTGGCCTTTGGGGATACCCTGCCCACAGGGAAGACAGTTTTGAGAAGCTCCAGTGGAGTCCCTTGCAAGGGAGATGGTTGCCCCGCTACGGGCAGGATGGCCCACAGCTCACGGGGCAGATACAATCGGATTGTTTTGTAGCACATATCTCAGGCCAGCTCTTCAATCCTCTCTCCCACTGGGCCCTGCTGTTTGGTAAAAGGGCTATTTAGCCACTTGGTTTCCAGGTATCTTTTTTTGTAGTTCTGAAGCAAGGAATGGGTGTCGGGCACCCCCGTACCACCGAAGTCCCCTTGGGCCACCATGGTGTGGTCTGTCCCTCCATAGATGGACCCTTGTATCTCGTCCCTACTCAACCTCAGAACCTAAGCTGAACATAAGGAGCCTGCCCATCTCAGCTTCAGTTCAAGGCAACAGAGGCCACCAAGGAGCAGACTTTCCATATCTCTGCAACTCTTCCATTCTTCTTGGCTTCTGAAGATCTTCTGGGATGTAAGGGACAGTTGAGTCATAAAGGACGTAAGAGGTAATAGTTATTCTTCAGAAAGAGGAGGTATCCAGTGCACATACATTTCCTGGGTCCCTGAGTATTCCATTATCAGTAATAACCACAGGGAAGTTCTGACGAAGAGGAGAAAGGAGAGGAGGCAGGCGGACGGGGCCTGCCTGGAGTGCATAGCAGTGTAAGTGACGGGAAAAGGTTGGCTGATTTGATGAAAACCCCATCAGCCTCTCTAGGGAGATATTACTTTCCTCATTATTCCACTGATTGGCCTTATTTCATCTGAAGAATGCTGTACATTCTTTACAGGCCTGGCAAGCTTCTTTAACAATATCCAGAAAAAAATATATATCACCTCCTTAATAGAAACAACAAGGAAATTAACATGAGCCATCTTCTTCCAGGGATCAGTAGAGAGACCTGGCCTGATCCCCTTTCTTCTGACCCAGCCAGCCAGTCCTCAACCCCCCAAATTATCAAAGAAATTGCTTAAACGTTGTACACATAGGATGGTTGGGGGAGGAGCTTCTTCTCCTATATGACAGCAGCTGAGGATGTTTCATAAATTCCATAAGGAGAACAAAGGCTCAAGCCTGGATCCCAGTGTCCTCCTTTGCACAGAAACAAAATCTTGATGTGATTGGATGGTTCAGGAAAAACTCTGTTTTCAGGGAGAGTCTGTCTCGATGCAGGAGAATGTTTCGTCCCTGATTCAACATAGGGCTTCTCTTCCTAGCACAACAGGAAGGGAAGAACAAAAATACATTCGTTAAATTCAGGCTGAGACTGGCGTTATCAATGGCCTGGAGCTTGCAATAACTATTAATTAAGTGCATTTTTTCATTATTCTTTAGCAAAGAGGTAAGATTTAATGATGTAAGCTAACAATGGATGATAATTTAAAGTGGTGACAATAGTTTAATTATTCACACACACACAAAAGTTAACTCCATAACTTATTTCTTTGTGAGAACAAGTTCATTTAAAATATTTTGAACTGTGCATACAATTATCACTTAAACTCTTTCCTTCATGGCTTTGTAGAGACAAAGAGTCAATTCTCCCTGTAAATTTCTCGCTAGACAGTTCTACAGATGAAGAATTCTGCCTAATAAAATAAAAAAAGAAAAAAGAAAAGAAAAAAAATTCATACCGTTGGGTTTTGCCTAGAATGTCCTAGGTCTCAAAATGGGATGGATGGTTCCATATTACTATGTCTTTCCATTCCAATAGGCAGGAACCAAACTCATGTAATAATATTTGTATATGTGAGCATGTGTGTGTGTGTGTGCGTGTGTGTGTGCGTGTGCATGTTTATGTGGAAGGTACTTCTGTTTTTTGTCAGCCCATCCCAGAAAGCTCGTTTTTCCTTTTCGCTGACTATTCAGAGTTGGAGATGCTATATGTGGAAGGGGTGAGGTGGGAGGAATGCCGCTTCAACGGTGATTAGAAAAGAAAGGAAGAAGAATAAATAAATACTTCAAGTGGAAGACATTCTCTTGAGTTCAGAGCCTCTTCATGGCTTTGAGACAATATAATTGTAACATGACTGAGTATCCAAGCAGCTGGACCTCACCAAGGATGTTCAGGAGTACCAGAGCTCTAGGGCCCTGGGAAGAGCCAGTGTCATTGCAGGGAGCTAGAGTTCCTGATCAGGGATGGATTAGAACCTTCACGATTATCCTGTCATGGAAAAAATGCAGAATTTAACCATGTCCAGTGCCCAGTCCATTCCTGGTCCTCACTTCCTCTTTGCTTCCTTGCTCTGAACCCTCTCTCCACTGTTAACAGCCGCTCTAGGGACCTTACAGAACCCAACGGAGAGGCATCCGAGGCACCATCACCAGACCCATGCCTTGAATGGAAGCAACTCAAAGTCCCAGTGGACCCAAAGTCATGAAGCCATGATTAGGTCCACACAGTGCCAGTATTCAGATGGATATTTTATAATATCAAATATATAAATAGATTTGTCAAGCCAACAAATACTTGAATATTGTTAAACATTTGAATAATCCAATGGAGCAACTTCATTTAGGCTGTCTTTTAGATAACTTGTTTCTTAGTGTTATTATCTCACTGGATGGTTTCATGGATCAGGAACTCTGGTTAGAATCATACTAATCCTGCCATTGGAGTTCAGCTGTTTACTGTGGTCGGATGTTGCATAAAGTTGATGATACCACGTGACATAAGATATTGCTGTACAAAGGCTAGTTTCCTACCATGATTGCTGTTCATAAAAAAGATGTTTAGGAAAAAATATAACATGGCACTCCAGATTCCTACTAAAAAATGTACATTCTAGACTATAAGCCTTCTAAAATCTGGTGAACCATGCTACAAAAGAGAAAGACTATGTGTAAAATTAATTCCCTTTCCTTCATCTTACTTGTAGAGGAAGGAGTGGAAGTACAGTCATTTAAGTTGAGAATAAAATGCCATTGCAGTTTTGGGAGAATAAGAAACTCTACGATCATCAGACAGTGATGTCTGATTGGCACTTGATAAATATCATCCATAGTTTGTTGAACAGACACGTTCTCACTATTTAAAGGTACTCCACACATCAGGTAGTTGCTATCACTTGACTTCTTGTTTTATTTTGTAATTATCAAAGAATAAACTTTTTTTGTTAACTTATTTATTGTCTTCTAGAGCAAGGGCTTTGACTTTCTTGTTTGCTATGGTAGCATGGGCCTAAAACAGTGCCTGGCTCAAAGTGAGTATCTAATAAATATTTGTTGAGTAAATGACTAAATATGTGCCTAATATGGTTGTTGACTGTTAGGTAATTTTCCCTCCCTTAGTCTAGTAAGTGTGTTGACATAATTCATTTAATAAAGAGATTACAAAAATACCACCTTTGGTGGATGGAGTTACTGGCCCCAATTCTCAGGCTTAGCCCTGTGTTTAGCACTTTGCCTTATGAGTCTGCGGTTCTTCCCATTAAAGGGCACAGCAAATTTCTTCACTCTTGTGTTTGACCAGGAGACTGGCTTTGGCCAATAGCATGAGAGGAAAGTGATGGTATTCCCAATTCTGAACTTCAGCCTTAAGAGAACTTGCATGTTTCTGCTCATTTCTTGTACTTCTGCCATCACCATGAAAAGAACATGCCTGAGCTTGCCTGCAGGGCCCAGGAAGAGAGCACCAAACACTGACAGCAGAGCTACCCAGCTGAGCCTGGACGTAGATACACTGAGCCCCAGCCAGCCCACAGCCAGCCCACAGCCACAGGAATGACAGAAATGTTTACTGTTGTGTACCACTGACGTGGTGTATTTGCTTGCAATACAACAATAGCAAGTCCACACATAATCTTTCTCTGACTCAACTTCATGGCATCCAGTCTCCCAGATGGATGACCCTGTACCCAAGACACTGAATTGGCCCAAATGACCAAGTAGGGAATAAAGAAGAGAATCACCTAAGTGTTGTAGAAAAAACCAGGTTCTCGTCACATGGCCAGGAAAAATAAGCCACACAGACACTTTGAAGGGCTGGGGATAATGGAGTTTATTGGGAGAAAAGGAAGTGAACTCTAAGCAAAGCAAGGTGGGTTAATGTTAACAGGCCCCAATCTCACAGATTGAATCTCAGGTCACCACCCAGAAACAGGAGAGGTCAGACTCCCGTCACTACAAATGGCTTGAACTTTCCAAGGTTCCATCTCATCCTCTCAGTGCGCAGGTGGGCATTGTTCAGAGAGAATCAAGAAAGTATGGGCTTTATTTGAGACCCGAAGTCTGGTTTTTTAGCCTTCAGGCTGTTTTAGGCTTGAAGGCAGGGTTTTGTTGGGGGCTGCTTGCTGCCTCCTGTCTCTATCATAAGGGCCAGGGCCCTTACTCAGCACTTGCCATGTGTTGTCTCATTTTGTCCTCCTGGCCGTGGTGTCCTCACTTCACAGGTAAAGATGCCAGGTTTGCTGAGGGAACACCCCTTGCCTCTGTTCTCCCACCTGGGAAGAGAAGTCCAGAAAGCAGTTTTCAACGATGGTTCTTGGAGATCATTCCAAAGAGAAGGACCAGCCCTGTCTGGAAGCAGAGCTAGTGAACCAATCACCTGCACTCTCTCCATCAGCCCTGTCCTCACAGTGGCCTGAACATTGAATCTGGCCTCATCTAGACATGATCCCATGCTCTCCCTGAGACTACGTTACTTGGACAAGGAATATGTGTCCTGGAATCCTTTGTACTCTGCCCTCTTGCTTGCCTTAGATAACCCCTTCCAACAGGGAGCAGAACATTACATAAGGGATCCTGGAACTCTGCCTTCAAGATGACAGCATTTTTGAAACAAAGGCATAGCCGTAAATCTAATTTGTTTCTCTGCCAGGCTTTCCAACCACAGCTTCGTTGTAGGAAAGCGACCATCTCATCGGAAAATGGAGTAATTGTGACTTGCGTTTGAGGACATATCCTTCTGCAGCCTGGGCGCTCGTTCACGTGTTCGTGTGATAAATTTCTATTGAAGGCACACTGTGAGCCAGGCAGGCTTCTAGGGCCTTGGGGCCCACATCATTCTCTTAAATTAGTGCCCCTTTGTTTTGGAAGCATTTTAGATTAGACGTCATTTACCGTTGCTCGCCATATGACTTTAGATGGCTTTCAAACACACACCCAAGTCCTCACCTTCTTCTGCCCCTGATAACTTGACTTCTATCCTGCCTTCCTGGCCTCTACCTGTTTCCATCTGAGGTTTCTCTGCCCTAAATGTTCCCCTCCATTTCCCTCTATCTTGTTTTCCAAGACACTGATCTAATGGCCTGAAAGAGCAAGGGGCCTTCCCCAACTTCCTAGAGGAGAACCTTTCACAAGTCCCTTAGTGACGCCATTGGGAATAATAAATACTTTGTGACATCTGATGCACAATAAGAATTTATCCTGAATAGTGATCTAATGATCACATTGCTTTGCTTTTGTTATTGTTGTTAACCAATCTGTCTCAACTCTTGGAATGTGTGCCTCTTTCTTGAGGTCAGGGACCATGTGGTGAAAACCTGAGCTCCTGGGACATATCATAGAAGAAGCACAATAAAAACAGATGGGCCAATGTTAATTTGCCTATTCTGCTTATTGTTTATTGTATATGCTCTAGAATGTATGCTCCAAGAAGACAGGACTCTGTTGTATTCAGTGATGTATTATGAGTACCTGTAATAGTGTCAGGCACGTAATAGGTATTCAATAAATATTGTTAACTGAAAGAACAGCTAGGAGCAGAGAGAGAAAATTTTTAGCACTTGGGTAACAATAATAACTCCAGTCTCCAAATACCTTGTCTTTTCTGAAAGGCGGTAGGTCTTCCCGATTCTGATGCCCACAGTTCTTTGCTCTCCCTATAAACAAAACGAGATATTCTCAGTGGGATAAGACCTCTCACTGCACCAGTTCTGGTTGGTCAGGAGCAGAAGCAGATACCAGCCACCCAGGGCATCTATTTAAAGTGAAGAAGCTTTGACTTCTGGATCGTTATCCACCTGCGGAAGCACAAGGATCTTTATGGGAGCACCATCTTTTCTGGTGATCACACCTCTGGAAATGATGTTATAAGGCCAGGAAATTGATTTCCTGCATTGCAAAATCATTCCCGGGGTCATCAGTATCAAAGCCAAGTGGTTCATGGATTTTTTTTTTTTCTTAAGATAAAGTGCACTATGTTCTGTGAGTTAAGCTTAACAAGATGTGATGAAATGAAAGTTTATCCTTTGAATAAGTGTCGCGGCTTAACACAGGCAGCCGATCCTGGTCCCTTCCTTAATCATGACCTACGGAATTGACTTCCCCCTAAGCAAAAAGTTCCGGCACCGAGAAGGTAGCTGGGTGCATGGGGCGGGACTGACGGGCCACTTCTCTTGCCTCATGTGACCAGGCCCAGGAGTCCCTCATGCAGCAGCGATGAGACTAAAGGGAAAATAGGCACTTTCCTGCCTGAGAGCAGAGTGGTAAATTGATACAACCATTCCAGAGAGCAGTGAGGCCCTAGGTATAGAACTGAACATATGTTGACATTCTAACCCAGCAATTTTTTTGTGGGAATTTAACTTAAAGAAACTCTTTTGCAGGTGGGTGCACAGGAAAACCAGTCCATGAAGTGTGTTATAGTGGTGCTTGTAATACAAGAAAATGATGGCAAGCTATTTACTGTTACTAGTACAGTAGGTAAAACAAGTCTTGCTATATTCAGAGTAAAAGACTAAGTAGCAGCTAAAATGATGAACTAGAGTAAGAATCAGCCAACTGTGGCCAGCAGGCCAAGTCTTGTCTGCCTCCTGTGTTTGTTAATAAAGTTTTATTAGAAGATTCCCATTCATTTATTCACATATTGTCTGTGGCCACTTTTTGCTTTAAAAGATCAGAGTTCAGTAGTTATCATAGATACTACAAGATCCACATGTACCTAAATGCCCCGAAGTCATTACAATCTAGCCCACTACAGAATAACTGTGCTTGTTCTTTTTAAAATAGAGCTGCATAGATCACCAATAAAAAAAAAAAAAAGTTGAAGGAAAAGGGTAGATTGCAACATAAAATGCCATGACGCTGTTTATGTGAATTAAACACAAACATATATGGGTATATACCTAAGTACGGGAAAGTGGCACAGATGGGCTGGAAGGTGTCAACCTAATTCGTGATTCTAATCACCTACGGGAGGGCCCGAGGAGAATAGACTAGGGCTGAAGGGACTCAAAGTCTACGCAAAGATAATGACTTATTCCTTCTGTTGTATAGACTTGGAATAAATACAACAACATTATGCTTCCAAGGGAGGTAGGCAGAGTCCACAGGATGCAGGTTTTGGTGCTTGAGGCATAGGCTGCTTCTAAGACTGCTCTTCCCAGCCCCGCCTCACCCTGTGGTCACTTTCCTGGTACAGTGAACAACTTTGTCAACTGCAAGTGGCAGACAGCTCTGACCGGAGTGCTAAAGTTCAGGCAGAACAGCGTATTTTAAACAAATAAGTAATTGGGATTGAAGACAAAGCTATAGGTATGCATATAATTTGGAATGCCCTAATTGTATTTTCCTACTGCTAACATCACCACTTAAAGACGTGGGATTTATCTAAGTCTGTGCCCTCCAAAACCGTAGCTTCCAGCCCCATGTGGCTGCTGAACACTCGACATGTGGCTAGGATGAAAGAAAATGTACTATCAACGTAAAACACACACTGGATCTCAAGGATCTCAAGGACAATACAGAAAAAAAAATACGTATCTGATTAATTCATTCTATCCATGGCAGGTTGAAATGATCATGTTTGGTATACCAGTAGATTAGTCTGCTATTGCAGCTATAATAAATTACTTCAAAGTAGGTGGCTTGAAACGACTCCAAGTTGTTATCTCACAGTTTTGTAGGTGAGACGTTCAATGCAGGCTTTACTGGGATAAAATTGAGATGGCATCAGGACTACATTCTTTTCTGGAGGCTCTAGAATGGTGGTCCCCAACCTTTTTAGCACTAGGGACTGGTTTTGTGGAAGACAATGTTTCCACGAGTCAGAGTTGGGGATGGTTTCAGGATGATTCAAAAACACTACATTTATTGTACACTTTATTGCTATGATTGCTACACTGTAATCGTATAATGAAATAATTCTACAACTCACCATAATGTAGAATCAGTGGAGCCCTGAACTTGTTTTTCTGTGACTAGGTGGCCCCATATGGGGATGATGGAAGATGGTGCAGATCATCAGGCATTAGATTCTCATAAGGAGCATGCAACCTAGATCCCTCACATGCTCAGTTCACAATAGGGGTGGTGCTCCTATGAGAATCGAATGCTACTGCTGATCTGACAGGAGGTGGAGCTCAGACAGTAATGCAAGCAATGAGGAGTGACTGTAAATACAGACGACACTTCACTCCTTCTCCCATGGCACCGCTCTCACTTTCTCTTATGCCTCCCTCTTCTACGTTTGTTTGTTTGTTTGTTTGTTTGTTTTGAGACAAAGTCTGGCTTTGTCACCCATGCTAGTGTGCCGTGGCATGATCTCAGCTCACTGCAACCTCTGCCTCCTGGGTTCAAGCAATTCTCCTGCCTCAGCCTCCTGAGTAGCTGGGATTACAGGCACCCACCAACACACCCAGCTAATTTTTGTATTTCTAGTGGAGATGGGGTTTCACCATTTTGGCCAGGCTGGTCTCGAACTCCTGACCTCAGGTAATCCATCCGCCTTGGCTTCACAAAGTGTTGGGATTACAGGCATAAGCCATCATGCCCAGTCATCCGTCTTCTACTTTTAAGGATCTTTGTGATTACAGATTATCTAGATCACATCCCCCTCTTCAAATCAGCTGGCTAGCAAACTTAATTCCATCTGCAACCTCAATGCTCTTTTGCCATGAAACAAAACACACTTGTAGGTTTTGAACACCTTCAGGGAGGTCTAATTATCACAATTGACCTAAATAACAATATTTTATTAAAATTAATTTTACCTGTCTCTTTCCACCTTTTTAATGTGGCTATAAGAAAATGTAAAGTTGTCCATGAAGCTCCCATTCTATTTCTATTGGGCCTCACTGCTTCAAGATGTGAATATGCTTCACCAACTATAAGGTACCTTGATGCTGAGGAACATTAATTGAAAGAAAATGACTTTTTATGAAGTCTCTCTTATTTTTTTTTTCTTTTCTTTTCTTTTTTTTTTTCAGATAGGTTCTCACTCTGTCACCCAGGCTGGAGTGCAGCGATACGATCATGGCTCACTGTAGCTTCAATCTCCTGCATTCAAGGGATCCTCCTACCGCAGCCTCCCGAGTAGCTGAGACTATAGCTGCATGCCACCATGCCCAGCTAGTATTTTATTTTTCATAGAGATGGGGTCTCACTATTTTGTCCAGGCTAGTCTCAAACTCCTGGCCTCAAGCAATCCTTCTGTCTCAGCCTCCCAAAGTGCCAGAATTACAGGTGTGAGCCACCACACCCCAGAAAGTTGCTCTTGAAGATAGCAAAAACACACCTCCGCCCACAGGAATAAATAATACTACAATAGCTCATGAGGGCTTACAATGGGGCCAGGCCTTGTGTTTAAATATCAGTTGGTTTTATCTTTATATGAACAGACAGGTGCTGTTCTTCTTTACATATTGCAAGTAAAGTTGCTGAGGCACAGATAGGTTAAGTAATTTGCCAGAGTCACAGAGCCAACAAATAGGAGCACAGGCTGTGGACTCTGGAGGCCTCCCTCTAGGTGGTGTGCACGTGTTAAACATCAGTTCACACTGTAAGATGCATAAAGGGTGCTGTACTTAGGCACAACTGGTAAAAACAACAACGTTCTGGGGTCTACCTGCCCCTCTGACAAGAAACTACAAATAACACCTCTTCTTTGGGCAGCTCTTTGGAGTGACAACCCAGGTATCTAACTCCCAGCCATAAAATGAGTTTCCACTGGATACTCCGTTTTGCGGTATCCCTCCAAATGCTCTATGGATATTTGAGTCTGGCTCACTTTTTCAGCTCCACGTGTGACTAATTCCCACCAGGCAGACAGCAGCAGGAGCCCAGCAGCTGCAGGGAAAGGCCTCAGCTCCTAAGGTCTTGAAGGAAAGGGACAGTTTGGCCACACACATATTCACACACACACAGAAACACACAGGCACACACGCATACACACAGACACACATGCATACACTCACACGCACACGTATATACACATACACACACATATACACACACATACACATACACATTCACACACACATACATTTACACACAATTTAAATATCTCTATACTTATCTCTGCTTAAAATATTTGTATATGTCCAAATGAATATATATATATATGCTTTACATATCTTTTTCTATATGCTGCTATATGTATGTCTGTGTGCACATGTACATTTATCATGCATTTCCTTGTCTCTCTCACTTATTTTGCCCAACTCTTTCTCTCTTAAATATCTCTACAGCTCGAGATTTCCTTACACAGTTCCAAAGTTAAATTTTATTTAACATTCATTTATATATCTTTGTGTGTGTGTATTTCACATGGAATAATTCCTGATCGCCACACATATATGAATGCCTCCGTATGTGTACAAGCACATAATAAAAGTACATCCATACCACCAAGAAAAACATTTTAAAAACTATTTTGGTGAGCCTAGGTTCTGGATGCCCGTTAGTTTCCTACCGTGTATTTAACCAAAACTCACTCTGGTGTTAAGGAGCACACATAACTAGAATTATATTTTACTAGCAGACAACTCTGAACTAAGGACTAAAGTTAAGGCAGAACACATTTTAGATGAATAAATAATTGAGATTTGAAACAGAAGTATATGCATAGATATAATTTGGAATGCCCTGATTGCTTTTTCCTATGCTAACGTCACCAATTTTAGAGATATGGGATTCACAGTTTTAGGGATATGAGTCCCACAGTTTCTCCTCTTTCGAATTCACTCTCTACTTGACCTCCCTTAAGCACACACAACATTTCCTCCATAAGAGACGTTTTCTGAGCCGTATCTGCAGTTCCTGGTGTCTGGAAACCCCTCTGAGTCACCCTTCCCCTCAGCACCTTTGGGCCACCTCCTGGGCCCTGATGTGCGGGACCCAATCAGGCAGACATGCAGCTGCATTTTTGGAATCAGCCTGTTCTGTTCCTTAGCCATGTTGTGGCAAGCTCTTTCTGTAAAGGGCCAGATAGTAAATATTTTTGGCTCTGCAGGCCACACGGTCTCTGTTACAACTCAACTATGCCATTGTAGGGCATGAATCATGCGCCATATGTAAATGAAGGGGCATGACTGTGTTCCAATGATACTATTTCAAGAACAGGTGATGGGACTGGATGTGGCCCACTGGCCATACTCCTGACTCCTGCCATCCACCAACGTGGGGTGTTATCTCCTGATATCTGTAGGTCACTTTCATATACATCTAGCTGAGGTACCTGGTGAGTATTTTAGAGCCCAAAGAAAGGGAGCTCATCAGTGGTTGTGCTCACACACAATTAGGTAGTGAAGCCAATGTGGCGATTTGAAGCTTCATTATTTGCTCCCCTGATTTTATTCTCCAAGGATCTGTGAGTTCCTTGTGTGTCCTACTGATCACTTTTTCCCCAGCACCCCAACATGGTGCCTGGCCCACAGTAGGTACTCAGTAATGATTAAATACTTTAAAAAAAATCTAATTATAATCTAATTATAATCAGATAGAATTTACAGTATAATATTCATTCAATACTTTTTCAGAAAGTGATAACATCACTCTTGAATGGATAATGGAAATGTTGCTATGATCGGGCTGTCAGATGAAACAATAATTTATGTTAGCTTTGCAAATAGAGGAGGGGGAAATTATTTCCTGGCCCGCCCAAATTTGTCTCAAACACTTGAATGGATGGATGAGTAAATGGATGATGGCTTTTTTCAAACTTTCTTGGATTTTCCTGGGGCATGGAGAGCTGGAGTCTTGCCTCTCTTTCCTTTTCCACCTCACAGCACACATCATTTTTTGATCATGAAATTTCTTTACCACTATGATCAGGCAAAGCCTCAGAATCCTTGTCAACTTAACTCTCTATGCAGTTACTCACAATCGGTCAAAGTTAACAAGTGCTGTGAAATTTCTTTGTTATCCCTAAGCCAAATGTTTTCTTGAGCATGTATTATGTGCTCAGCATACGTTAGGTTAGGCAAGAGCAACCCAAAGTAGGGAGGTAACAAGGAACATGGCACAGCCAGGGGTGTCAACATAAGGGCCATGGGCACTCAGAGAGACCCCAAGACCTGGAAAGCTTGGGAAGTAATATAATAATTCCAGTTCTTTGAGGACCCACTTTGTCTCAGGTCCTGTGCTAAAGCTTTTATGTGACCCACTGAATGACACAGCAACCAATAAGGTAGGTCTCTTCCATTATCTAGAGGAGGAAAGTGATGTTCTTAACATTCCCAGGAGCTACAATTGACACCCAAGCCTTGGGACATGAAGCGGTGAAGCCAGGGGAGATGAACCAAGGTGGGTTCTTAAGGATGCCTAGAGGAAGTAAACTAGTGGGCCTTATAGAAAGGATAAGGTTTGTTGGATAAGAATGTAATCTTTGGGCTATTTCATCAGTCTGAAATATGGGTGTGCATGTTTAAATGGGTAGATGGGGGGGAGGGTAGACAGATGGATGGATGGGGCCAGATAAGCTAAAGCGTAGGGTTTGAGGTTGAGTTGGTAGCACTAAGGCTGGAAAGATAAGATGAAATCTGATTATAAAGGGCCTTGAATGCCAATTTTTAGAACTCGGATTGATTCTGTAGTGGAGAATAGGGAGGCATGACAGTTGCAGTGGGGAGTACAGTTATTGGTAAGATGCTTTAAAAGATGGCTATGGTGGCCGGGCACAGTGGCTCAGGCCTGTATTCCCAGCACTTTGGGAGGCCGAAGTGGGTGGATCACTTGAGGTCAGGAGTTTGAGATCAGAGTGGCCAACACGGTGAAACCCCTCCTCTACTAAAAATACAAAAATTATCCAGGTATGGTCACCTGTGCCTGTAATCCAAGATACTCGGGAGGCTGAGGCATGAGAATCACTTGAACCCGGGAGGCAGAGGTTTCAGTGAACGGAGATGGCTCCACTGCACTCCAGCCTGGGCAACAGAGTGGAACTGTGTCTCAAAACAAACAAACAAACAAAGAACAAGAAAGATGACTGTGGCCCCAGTGAGGAACATGGATTAAAAGGACAGGCTGGGGCACACAGCTCAGAGGAGTCACTGGGCAACAATAATCCCATTGAGAAAAGCTGCACGTGTATACTGGGGACTTACCCTGCACCAGGCACTCTCCTAAGTGCTTCATGGGCATTTACTCAGTCAATGTGCTCAAGATCCTAAGAAGCAAGTGCATGTTTATCATCCTCATGTTATACTGAGGAAGCTGAGGTGCAGAGAAGCTAAGTAATGTCCCCCAGTTGGTGCTTACAGTGAGCAGGTGGTCGAGCTGCAAGTCTCATGTGAGCGGCTGGCTCCTGAGTCCAGACCCTTGACCCCGACACCTTTTTGGTGGTCAGGGACAGCAAATGGTCTAGAAGACAGTAAAGGGGACAGGTATTGGAGGGGTAGGAAAGACAGCAAGACCAGCCAGGGAGCTGTTTTAGAGCTTCTCAGGCCATCGACCCAGAACATGGCACTATTGCCCATGGAAGCTGAATGCCTCACTGTTCCTGCACTGTGACTTCCGGGGAGGCACTGTTGACCTGGAGCCCTGAGAGAAGCCCAACAAGAGCCCTTGGAAGGCTAGAAACCTCAGGTATGCAGGATTGGGCCGGGCGCGGTGGCTCAAGCCTGTAATCCCAGCACTTTGGGAGGCCGAGGCGGGCAGATCACAAGGTCAGGAGATCGAGACCACAGTGAAACCCCGTCTCTACTAAAAATACAAAAAATTAGCCGGGCGCGGTGGCGGGTGCCTGTAGTCCCAGCTACTCAGGAGGCTGAGGCAGGAGAATGGCGGGAACCCGGGAGGCGGAGCTTGCAGTGAGCCGGGATCGCGCCACTGCACTCCAGCCTGGGCAACAGCGTGAGACTCCGTCTCAAAAAAAAAAAAAAAAAAAAAAAAAGAAACCTCAGGTATGCAGGATTGCATACGTACTCATTAATAACCAAAGAAAGAAACACTAACACTTCTTTATTAATGTGAAATGCTAGACACTTTTCTAAATATTTCCCCAGCGGCCACCTACAGCCTAGCACAGTGTTTGGCACAGAGCAGGCACTCCATACACATTTGTTGAATAAATGAATGAATGAGTGAGTGAATGAAGGAGCACTGTGCTAGGAGCCAGAGCCTCAGGTCCCAGTCTGAGCTTCTCCATCCTCTTGTTTGATGGAGCTTACACGAGTCACGCCGACCTCTCTGGACCTCAGTTTTGGCAGAATGATGGGTGAGTGAGCCAGGGAATTCAAAGATTTTAAGGACACTGTGTGCATGAAGGCTCCCGTTTCAGCAGCTGTCCCCGGGGTGAGGTGCAGCTCCCACCAAGCTCTCTTCCTCTTCCCCCTTTGTGGCTGCTATGGTGGTTTTCCCTCTTGCGACAGGACATCAAATGGTTAATGCACCACCCATCGTCTTTGATTTATGAAGTGGCCGATTGGACCAGGAAACACAACAGAGACAGCCTCCTCACTTGCAGGGGAGACCCCAGAGAGCAGTAATTCTGTGCACAAAGGCGAGCGGCAGCCTCGGGCCTCAGTGGTGGTGGAGAGCCCACCCTGCCGAGCCCATCCCGGGGACGATGCCAGGGCCAGCGTTTGTTCCTGCTCTGTGTAGGGACAGAGGCGGCTTTGTCACCTGGCCCCTGTCGTCCACCCAGCCCCGGAACCTCCACTGCCCACCCTTTGCCCTGAGAACTGAAGTGCAGCCCTGCCCCGGTCACCGCTTAGCGGTTCCTTTCAGCGTCTGCCAATCTATCAAGATTCAGCTACCGCTGTGAACCCATCAACTCCACGGAGAGGAAAAAAGGAACCCTCACCACAGCAATTATTTATCCTGGCCTGAACTTCAGGTGACCTTTCCCAGGTCCACAGAAGTTGCAGATGGGAGCACCTTGGTGTGTAGGATTTTTTCCCCACTGTGTCCTTTTAAAAAACACATTTTTTTTTCCATGACATGAACCTCTTTTGCAAAATTTTCTTTTGCAAAAAGATCTTTGGGTGGTCTATGAGACCACAATAAGGGTGGAACATTGGCCTACCTCGAGCACAGATTGGATGTAAAAGAAGTCATCCAAAAATAAAATAAATAAAAAAAACAAAAACTGTGACCTCGTGGGGATGGTTTCAGAGAAGACCCGAGTGCAGCTCACCCACAGGCCAGCTCAGCCCTCGGACATAAACAAGGGCTGTTCTGCACCAAAGGGTCTGCCCTGACCCGGGGCGATCCAATATTGTAAACTCTGTGGGTGGGTGTTTGTGTGTGTCCTCGAATCAGAGAAAAATCCAGGCCACAATAAGGACTAGGCAGGGTGTAACTCCCTGTGAAAATTTAAAGTGACCTAAGGGACATAATTACATAAATCTCATCATGAGACAATATACTTTTTATTTGTTTGAATTTTATTTGTATTGGTAAAACTGACCTGAAACTGACACAAGTTTATTAGAAAAAGGACTCTGTAAAAGCAAGTGGGCTGGTCTTCTTATTTAAGATGGATGTGCCGACTTCTAGTATGATTAGAGAAATGGATAACTCACTAACATCTGTGCAAACTACAATAAAAAGGGATTTAGTGTTACCCCAAGGAAGGCAAGAGAGGCTGTCTGTCCATTAAACGCTTTATTACAGCGCCAGCAGCTTTTTTCTAATTCAGTTATTCCTGCACAGCGCTCAGCACTCTGACTGCCTGTCAACCCACCAGACAGTGCTCGGGGCTGGGAGGTTTTGTGCAAGGTAGGTGACAATCAAATGAGCCACTGAGAAGAGAGGGGTGCCTGACCCTCGTGAAGGATTAACTACAGAAAGTGAGTGTGATCATGTCACACCATTACTTAGAATTTTCACAGTCAATTTCTGAAAATATGAGATAAGTTCTTAAAGAGGCAGTTGTCTCAGGAGCTCAGCAGACCTAGTGTGGTTTTGTTCCACGCGGCAGGGCAGGGAGCCTGGATAGAGAGTGGGGACTTCGAGGGAGAGGGAACAGGTGGCATCTGCACTGTGCCTACCCTGTGCAGAGCATTCTAGAGCCAGGCCTGGGAGCAACTGGCTCCCAGGAAGGCTGCAGCCAAGAAGGGAGAGGATGGAGAGATGCTCTCTGGGACCAAGATGCTGTTTATCCCTCCTCCATTGGATGCTGGAGTCCAGCCTCTCCCAGGGTCAACTGGGCTGATGAGCGTGACCCTTTGGGGATCATATTGGGCTTCGGGTTCACAGGAAGCCTGCCTAGGGCAGCCGAGATGCCAGTGCTAGGATGAAATGTCCATCTTCCATCATCCCTTTTCACCCCTGCAACTGCTACAACCAATATCATCATAAGTTTCCCCAGAAGACTACGTGCCCCTATGGCGTGCAAAAAGATCCAGTCCCACAGGAGCTCACAAGCCACGTGCTTATGAAAATGTACTGTGTGCTCAACACAAATATACTTGAGATATATATATTTCAAAGACTGGCAAAGGTAGATGACAGTTCAAGGAAGCATGGCACATTTTGGGGGCAGAGATGAGTCTATCCCTCATTCATAGATGGCAGATCTTTAACACAAAAAGGGACAGGCTCCACCCAGGGCACATGCAATCTTTGGGAAGTGGAGCTGAGACCAGAGCCCCATGTCCCTGATCTCCCGACCAACAGAAGTTATGCTAGGGGGCTTCACGCAGCAGGGCTTTTTGAGAAGATGGACTGGAAATGTGATTTCTTCCTTTGCATCTATATATTTAAATGAGAAAAGTAAACCACAAAGCTCTAAGCTTGGTTCTGCTAAAGTAATTTAACATCTGCTGCCACCTGAATGTAATTGAAACAATTCATTATCAAATTTACTGATCTGCTTAATGATTTTGTATTTCTCTTTCAAAATCACCTTCCTCCTAAGCTAGCCTAGGTAAATTACCCTTTCCTTCCAATCAGAGAGATTGAAGGGACCTGGGAGAACATCCAGTTCAAGACCCCTCACTTTAAAGATGGTGTAACAGTGGTTTGTGTGTCCGTGGTGAGGGTGCAGACTTTTATCGAGGTCACAGAGGAGGCCACAGAGCAAGTCCAGCAAGACTTGAACACAGGCTGCCAGTATTCCACCCTTGTCTCATTGTGAGATTGTGTGCTGAGGGTTTTCAACTGCATCTTTAAAGGGAAGGCCACCAAAGAAGGAGCAATAGGAAAGGATGGTAAAAACGGGGTAGAAAGGAAGAAGGAAGGAGAAGAAGAAAGGGAAAATAGCAAGCTCTCTTTCCAGAGCCACACATTTTTTATGTTTGCTCAGTGGCAGTCTGTTAAAGAAATACTTCATTGTCACTGAGCACAGAGTCATTAAAGGCACCTTGGAAATTTGGACCCTTTTACTAGAATCAGGGCTTAAATAGCAACTTAATTTATGACACTTCTCGAGGCTGATGGCATTTTTGCTCTAAGGTAAGGTCATCTCAGTATATACCCCTCCCGTTGCTTCCCTTTAGAACACGCAGAGGCGTTTCCTCTTTACTTTCAAGTTACTGATTATTCAACTGCTCAAATGTAAGTCACATATGTATGTAGGCACGTTTGAGTCCACGGTGTGTTTCTAAAAGAGAGATCTTTTATATCTGCCTGTAAAAGAGGAGAGCGCAAAGAGGGGGGAAACCCACAAATAAGCATGTGAATAATTAGATCAGAGATAGATGCCACCTTTTCTCAATGTTAAAACTATGAGGGGAAAAAGTACCCGTGCATAATTGACATAATTGATCTAGTACTTTTCTTCCTTTTTGCTGCAGTAATTTTTATGCATGCCATTGTTGCTGCTATTATCCAAGATGTGATCTTGTGTGGTTGATAATACAGACTAGATATGAATACGCATACGCACCAGCCAATCACAAATCTATAGTGTCTATTTCTGCATCACCAGGTGCTACCTCATGGGAAATATCCTCTTTTTTGGCAGGCACACAGAGTGCTGCATTATCTGTCATTTTCATTAGATTCAAGCTACAGCTGGGCCAAAAAGACTTAGTTCTAGCATATGTGCTCAAAATGGCCAAGCTGCGATTGTCCAAATTCACCCTTTCAGGATTGCATTACTGAACAACCGGAGCCAAAGCTAGAAATTGGAGAGAGCAAAGCGCCTGAAATCCACTTGGAAAATGGCAGCCACCATAAACTCTGAAGATTGAAGCTTATCATCATGACTAACTCAAAGGGTCAGAGGAGACACTGGCTTCCCCCAGCAAGCTCAACGTCTTTTGGCACAACTCAGGCAGGGATGCAGCCTAGATTTTGACACCACTTAACAAAGAAAAGCCAATGTCTTTCAGTCCCTTCTGTGCCTTTCAGTGTACCTTGGCCTTGTGGAATATGGTAGGTTCTGTACCCAGGTCTTGGCCTGGACCAGCCAGTCTTGAGCCCCATAGGACGTTGTCTGTGGCCCGCTGCATACTTGGATAGTCTGGGATGTATAAAAAGCAACTCATCCTAAGGGAGAAAAGCATCCAACTGTCATAAGCTTGAGTCTCCATGCAAGGTTCCACTATTCTATAAATTCAGCCCTTTATATGAACATGTGAAGAGGACATATTGAAAAATTAGATCCCAAAAGAAATAAATACAAAAATCCCCACTCCAGGGTGCTGGAAATGGGAGAACCACAGGGCTGGGGAAGATAGTCACTCCCCACAGTGGACTTCATGCTATTTAAAGCAGACGTTGATGACCAAAAAAAAAAAAAAAAAAAGGAGAGACTAGTTGTTCAAGCAGAGAAAAAGAAAGCAAAAGGCCAGTGAGAATGTAAAATAGTGCAGCCAGTGTGAAACAGTATGGGGGTTCCTCAAAATTTTAAACATAGAATAACCATATGACCCAGCAACTCCACTATTGGGTCTATACCCTGAAGAATTGAAGAGATACTTATACATCCATGCTCATAGCAACATTATTCACAATAACCAAAGTGGAAGCAACTCAAGTGTTCATTGGTAGATGAATAAATAGGCAAAACGTCATAGAAACAAAGTAGAACAGCACTCCCAGGGATTAAGAAGAAGGGGGAATGGAGAATTACTGTTTAATGGGTACAGGGTTCCAGCTGGGGAAGATAAAAGGATTCTGGAGATGGATGGCAATGATGGTTATACAACAATATGAATGCACTTAATACCACTGAGCTGTACACTTAAAAATTGTTAAAATGGCAAACTTCTTATTACGTGTGTTTTACCACAATGAAAAAAAAGTAGGTTTGTGTCCATTCCTGGAGACACAGCCTCCCTGAGTCTGTGCCGCAGAAATACCGAGCAATGCTGTGATCTTCCAGAATGCCATTAAGGGTGAGCCCTTGGCCATGTGTCCTTTGAGCGATGTGCAAATTTCCAAAGACAGAAGGAATATCTGATTTGGTGATTTGGTTATGAGTATATATGCTGCCCCAGAACTGTCCCGGGTTTTCATGCCAGGGTGGAGATGTCACACACCATAGTGGCAGGGGATTTCGGCATGGAGAAGTTTGCTGATAAACCCATCTTATGGGTTCTGGCATCTTGTCGACAGACAGCAGTCAGCTGTTTTTCATCCGCACTGCTAATAGGGTCTAGCTGAATGCTTAACAAGCAAGGTGAAATGTAGCATGAATGTTTTGAAAGCCATGAAGCCTCACTTTGGGTTCAGGAGTAGCAAAACTAGCAAGAAGGTCACCGTTGCTGAATGGGGACAAATGTGATGAGTGTTGGAGGCTTAAACAACAGGGATGTATTTTCTCACAGTTCAGGAGACTGCAAGTTGGAGATCAGGGTGACAGCATGATCAGGTTCAGGTGAGGGCTCTCTTCCTGGTTTGCAGACAGGTACCTCCTTGGTGAGTCCTCACATAAGGATTTATGGGGGAAACAGAGCTCTGGTGTCTCTTCCTCTGCTTAGAAGGGCACTAATCTCATCATCAGGGCTCTACCCTCATTACCTCATCTAAACCTGATGCCTCACAAAGGTCTCATTCTCCAAATTCCATCATGTTGAGGTGCAGGACCTCAACATATGAATTGGGGGATTGGGGGAACCTACATTCAGCCCATAAAAAATGTGACTCTTATCTTCACCAAACTATTCTTCCTGCAGCTAAAGAGAGCATCCCACATCTACATGCTTT
Source organism: Macaca thibetana thibetana (assembly GCF_024542745.1). Lineage (NCBI taxonomy): Eukaryota > Metazoa > Chordata > Mammalia > Primates > Cercopithecidae > Macaca > Macaca thibetana. Next base: position 51,183,856 of record NC_065596.1, on the reverse strand, counting down.
TGAGTCCTGTGGTTCATCTGTTCTCATTAGCTGTAATTCTTTGGGTTCCATATTTCCCTCATACCCCTCCAAGTCCAACTAGACTGCAAGCATCAGTTTATGAACAGGAAATTAAAAGTAATCTACAAAACACCTGATTTTGACAAGATGTTTCCCCACAGAGTCCCTCTTGTCCATTAATTGTAGTGCTTTGAAACAAAGTAAATATTTTTTTGTTGTTAAAAGAAATTTCTTCTTGCATTTTCTTTCCATTATCACCCCATTAATAGAAATGAGGTAAGGCAATCTGAAAACATTTGAGTGAGAGAATATACAAACAAACTTTCAAACTGTCTTTCAGCAAGTGAGGCTAAAGTTATTGAAAATGCAAATTGCCTTATTAAAAGAAGAATGATGTCTTTTTCAGCAATCAGTTTAATTACAGTGGAACCTTCAATGGAGAAATCAACTTGTTTCTTAGAGTAGAAATCCTTTAGAAAGGGAATTTAGGTATAACAGATCAAAATTAGAAAATTTACACTTGGTAGGAAAAATAATCTTGGTAAAAAAAATTACACTTGGTAGAAAAAATGAGTTGGTGGGGGAAGAAAAAGAGAGATGCCAGTCCCCCACTTGGTAGCCTTGCCTGGGTCTCTGAGTCCCAGGGTGTTTGTTTGCCATGTCCTACTCTACAGCTTGAAGGCAGTGTTACCAAAATGCCAGGGGGTTGGTCTAGATCCTGTCGCTCCCTGCACAGAAAGCCAATCACTGAGACAACGAGTATTGCCAGGGAAGAAGACTTTATTCAGATGGTGCAGCCAAGGAGATGGGAGATGAGTCCCAAATCCATCTTCCCAACTGATTCAAATTAGAGGTTTTTATAGCAGGGAAGAAATGTAACTATGTGTGGGAAAACTGAAATTAGGGAGTGGTCTGGAATCTCAGAGTCTGGATGTGCTGATTCTATCTAGACACCTGAGAATCAGTTTCCTGAGAAAAGGACTCAGATCAGACAAAGGTAAGTTTCAAGCTTTAAGACAAGGAGGATGAATTTCTATGTTTATTCAAAAAGAAAAAAAAAATAATAAATCTCAGTTCTATGGGACAATTAGGCCTATTTCAAAAGAAAAGATAGAATGGCCTATAAAAGGTATTTATGCTCAATAACTAAGCCCTCATACTCCCTGTGGGGTAGGAGTGGATTTGGTAGGGTGGGGCCCATGTGCACTAGGACTAGAATTAATGTGATGTCAGTATTGAGAAGGCCTTCCATCAGAGCCCTGTCCATTCTACCCCAGGCCTTTCCCTTTCCCCACAGAGGCCAGAATTCCCTGCCCAGTGTTCCATTTCTCCAAAATCTTCTCCCCATTCGGGGATTAGAGATCTGAGTAACCATGCAAACCTCTCCTTAGTGAAGACCTATCTGTTCATTCCAGATCTTACAGGTCTGTTTTAATGGAGGGTCCCATGGTTGGGGGCATACTGGTGCTCCATGAGACACCGAAACAACCATGACAACTAAGGAAGATCTCTGGAGAGACCTGGTTTGGAGGTACACTTCACCCATGTCCCACCCTCAGCTACCTCCATATCATAGTACCCTTGGAAGGGCGGTTGACCAAGATTTAGGGCAGAGGTTTGAAGTCACACTTCTTGGATTGACTCTCTGCTACTGAGAGTATCAACTTAGTGACCGCCAGCAAGTTGTTGATCCTTTCTATGACTCAACGTGCTCATCTGTGAATTGGGGAAGATAACACTGTCTATCTAAGAGGATGAGTTTGAAATGTTCCGAGAAAATCAGGCAATAATTTGGTATAATATTCATCCCATTGCAAACATTCCTTCAGTAGTCGTGGTGGCAGCAGCAGTACAAATCTCCCATGTACACTCCAATGAATTGTTACCTTAGTTTTCACACAAGTCTGAAATGCAAAACATGCAATTCACACATACTCAAGAAATGCACAGGCAAGTGTTCCTTCAGTGAACTTCAAATTCTTCAGCAGAGAACACATGCCAACAGTGAACAAAACTGGAAAAACAATCCCTATACTTTAACGTTCTAGTGGAAAGACAAACAGTAAGTAAAAAGCATCATGAACATATAGATCATATTTTATTTCAGAAGTATTTGCAGGGAGCGGAAGACTAGAACAAAGTGAAGTGGTCAGAAGACCTGAAGCAAGCTAAGCAGCTGGCAGCGGCCATGTAAATAGGATGAATGAGATTGGGCTCATTGAGGGGAGGTTGAGCAAAGATTTTAAGATTGAGGGAGCCATGAAAATCTAGGGGAAGAGTATCTTAGGGAGAGAGGCAAAGGCCCTGGGGCAGAAGTGGGACTGACCTGTTCCCGGCACAGCAGCAGGTCAGTGGGAATACAAGTGGAAATACAAGGAGGGAGTGGCAGGAGTTAGGAATAAAAAGCCCAAGATAGGGACAGAAAGTGATGGGGCTAGACCATGTAGGATCTCACAGCCACCATAAAGGCTGTGGCTTATGCTTAGATGAAATTGCAGTCCTTTGTAGTTCTCTTGTGCTGAGAAGTAGTGTTAATTATCTGACCCTTATTTGAAAAGGAAGATCCAACAACTGTGTCGTGGGTCATGTGGGATGGGACACACATAGCCTGGAGGTGAGGGACTAAGCTGGTAGCAGTGGTTGTGGCTGTGAGAATATTCTAAATGTGGAAATACTCTAAAGGGAATCCAACACGCTTACCTCACAGATTAGATGTGGGGTCTGAGAGATAGAAAGGAGACAAAATGACTTCCAGATTGCATTTAATTAATGCAAAACAGTTTGTAAACAAGGAATCCCTGACTACCTTGTTTGTTGTGAAAAACAATAAATCTGCATTTACTCTCAATTGCTCAGTTCTTACCTATAGCGTTTAATTCAGTACAACAGACTACACAGAACATTTAAAAATGAGGTCATGTTAAGAATATGTCATCTGTGCCTCAGGTGAGGAATATGCTCACATGAGGACATTCTGGGCATCAGGTGGCAAATGGAAAGCACTCATAAATGTTTTACTTCTCTCTGTTTCTTGAAAAAAAATGTTCCCATCCCAGGGCATTTGCACATGCTATGGTTGGCGCCTAAAACGTTCTTTTCTAAGAGCTTTGAATATCTGGCTATTTCTCCTCATCAGCTCAATTATTCCCTCCAACCTGGTCACTCTCTCCCACTGGATCCTGTTGTATTAGTCAAGGTTCTCCAGAGAAACAGAATCAACAGGATACATAGATGTAAAGTGATTTATTATACAGAATCGGCTCCCTGTAATCCCAGCATTTAGGGAGGCTGAGGCTGGCAGATCATTTGAGGTCAGGAGCTCAAGACCAGCCTGGCCAACACGGTGAAACCCCGTCTCTACTAAAAATACAAAAATGAGCTGGGTGTGGTGGTATTCCTGTTATCCCAGCTACTCGGGAGGCTGAGGCAGGAGAATCACTTGAACCCAGGAGGTGGAGGCTGCAATGAGCTGAGATCAGGTCACTGTACTCCAGCCTGGGAGATAGCGCGAGATTCCATCTCAAAAATAAACAAACAAACAAAAGAATTGGCTCATGTGACTATGGTGGCTTAGAAGTCCCCAGATGTGCAGTCAGCAAAGGGGGAGACCCAAGAGATCCCACGGGGTAGCTCCAGTTTGAACCCAGAGGCCTGAGGACCGGGAGAGTTAACAGTGTCAGTTGCAGTCTGAAAGCCAGCAGGCTCAAGACCCAAGAAGAGGAGATGTTTCAGCTCAAGCCCAAAGGCAGGAAAAGACCAGTGTCCCACCTCCATCCATCGAGCAGAAGGAGCTACCTGCTCCTCCTGGGAGGTTGTCTTTTTGTTCTATTCAGGTCTTCCATTGACTGGATGATCACCCCACCCCGCATTGTGGAGGGCCACCTGCTTTGCTTAGCGTAATAATTTAAATGCTGATCTCATCCAGAAACACTCTCACAGAAACACCCAGGATAACACTTGACCAATAATCTGGGCATCCTGTGGCCCAGGTCACCTCAAATGAACCATCACACCTGCTGTGTTCCCTTTGTATTGGTGTTTTATGATTTTATCTTAGTTATTTATTTGCCTACGTATTTATGGGTTTGTCTTCTCTGTGAGAGTATTATATCCACCAGCTGTTTCTTGAATTAATGAAATCCTGAATAAATGACAACGTTTTGTGGGTGATTGGAGATCTAGGAGAGAGAGGCATGGAATTTTGCTGAGGCAAGGTGACATTGGTACAGAGGGGAGAGGGTACTTGATAAGAACCAGAAGGAGTCAGGGGGCTGAACAGGAGTGGGACTAGGAGAGGGATTGGGAAGAAAGTAGACTGGATGAGATCAAACCTTATGGGAATAAACAAAAATCCATCTCTGACAGCCAAATCCCCCCTGCATGCATTCTGGCTTTTATTTTTAATCTGGAGCAAAACATCCCCTGGCCTGACCCCTCTGACTTGGGTCCGACACAGCAAATCAAAGCCCAAACACGGCGAGTCCCAGGATGGGCTTCCCTGGGAAAGTGAGGAGTGGAAATGAGCCTTGTGGTCTCACCCCAGCCCTGGGAGGCCATTTGTCTGTAGGATAAAGGGGCCACCCAATGGCCCAGTTCATCATGACTGGCAAGGCTGCCCCAAGAGACCCAGAGCTGGATAGACCCAGGTCAGTTTCCTGCACAGCCAGCCAGCCCTCGGCTGGGAATTTTTACATTGCGCCTTCCTGTTGGCACATACAGCTTTGTGTTTTGTTGATCAATTTTAATGAAAAAAAAAATAAAATAAAATGAAATAAAGGAGAAGCTGTCTTCAAGTGTTAAATGTTATGTGCATAAATCTTGCTAAAACTGTGAAGAGAAATACCCCTATATAGGACTTAAGCTAAAATCATCTCTCCCAAGTTGTCATGTTTTTAATTTGTTTGTGTTTTTCACAAAGTTTAGATAGAACAATTGGTTTTGGAAGCATTGCTCCGATGAGCCTTCCTCTAGGACTCTGTGTGGAGAGGTTCTGGTGGGGTTCAGCCATATGGTCAGGGTCAGACTGGGTCTCAGAGGCTGGCACGAGGGTGACACGAAGGACAAGGTTCCTCCTTGGCAGGGTCTTCAGGAAAGGGGGCACATCCTGGCAGGGAGAAGGAGGCTCTGGCTCGGGTCCTTGCTGGGTGCAAAGGGGCAGGAATGCCCAAAGCACAGGGCCTCAGATGGAACAGCTGTGTGTCTGCTCTCGATTGTTCTGAGTGGAGGTGGCCAGTGGGGCCCCGGCCAGGAGCAGGTGGGGAGTGGCCAGCATTCTTCCTCCAACCTCCTGTCCCTGACACTGCAGGCCTGGCTGGCATCAGCTTCTGTTTAGCCCCACATCTCTGCCCAGTACTTGGGAAGGCTCTCATCTGGGAATCAAGAAGATGGAGACACAGCCCTGCCCCTAGGAGCCTATGATCATTACTCCTCTATAAAATGAGAGGATGCTCACTCAGAAACAAGGAAGAGAACCCAAGAGGGGCTGCAACTTGGGTCTGAGGGGAGAGTTCTGTGTGGGCTGAAGGAGGAGGAAGCCCTCTGGGATTGGGGGCACCTCGAGTCAGTTTTCACAATGGTAAGAAGAGAGGGCTCTCTAGGCAGGTGATGCAGACTGAGGCAGGGCCGGGTGGTGAGAATAACCCAGCCCAGGGGACAGCCAGGAGAGAGGCTTGGCTGGACCTACCAGCAGAAGTCCTCTAGATCCATCCGGACCTAAGGAGGTGAGAGGCTGTGTGGGGGAGGAGGGGTGTGCACATGTTTCAGAGTTGACAATCACGTTGCTAACTTTCACAGATTATTTTGGAACATATTGTTGGAAAAGAACTCAGGTAAGTGAGTGAGAAATGATCCAAAATAAAAATGGAGAAAGATATGAAGAGATACGTGAATATCCAAACAACCCATGAACCTATGAAAAGCTGTTCAATCTCATTAATCATCAGAGAAGTGCAAATTAAAACCACAATGAGTCCAGGCATGATGTTTCTTGCTTGTAATCTCAGCATTTTGGGAGGCCAAGTGGGGAGGATCTCTTAAAGCCAGCAGTTTGAGACTGGGCAACATAGCAAGACTCCATCTCTACAAAAATACAAATACATTATCCAGGCCTGATGACACACACCTATAGTCCCAGCTACTAAGGAGGCTGAGGTGGGAGAATTGCTTGAGCCAAGGAGGTTGAGGCTGCCATGAGCTGTGATTGCACCACTGCACTTTAGCCCGGGTGACAGAGAGAGATCCTGTCTCTTAACAAAGAGAAATACTGAAAAAAAAAAAAAAAAAAAGAAAAGAAAAGAAAGAAAAGCACAATGAGATACCACCACACAAACTGGCAAAATTGGAAAGACAGAAAGTACCAAGAGCTGACAAGAACCTGGAGCAAACAGGGTTCTCATGCCCTGCTGGTAGAAATGGAGACTGGTAGAATCACTTGGGAAAACTGGCAGTATCTACCACGTGTACCCTCCATCCTGGCAATGCCACTCGTAAGCATGTACCTGGAAGAAGTATGTGCATATGCGGCAATGATAGCACCTGGCCCTTGGGTTGCTGTGAACAACAAAAGAGAATATTCCTGCCCTATCCCAGTAGACTTTTCCCAGCAACATGGTGTAGAATTGCTATAAACTGGGACCTATCCAAGAATCCATCAGCAGGAAGATGCATCAAAGGACCACAGTGCCTTCACGGTGGGTTATTGCAGGCATGCTATATTTCAAATTAAACATTTCTGAAAATGACTTGGATTTGGGAAGAGTGAGATGTGCTAAGCTCTCCTGTGCTCCCAGAAGCTGGAGGAGAGACATGATATAAGAGGATAGCCAGCAGGGCTGGTGTCAGCATGTTTGCCCTTCCTCAAGGGGCCCCACGGGAATCTCCACGTAATCTCCATCCTTTGCCTTCCCAGCCTCGGGGCTGCTGGCCGTCTGCGATGTTCCTTGGCTTCCAGCCGCATCCCTCTACTCTCTGTTCCATCTTCACATGCCCTTCTCCTCTGCCTGCCTTTGGGTTTCCTCTCCAGCTGCCTGTCTCTTACAAGGATACATGTGCTTGCATTTAGGGTATGCTTGGAAATTCCAGGATGAGCTCCTGCATCCCTCACTTAAATCCCAGTGTTTACTGTATAAGGTAACAGTCACAAGTTCTGTGGGCTGGGAAGCAAATACATCTTTGGGGGTTGCTTTTTTTCCCATTTGTCTGCTGACCACATCTATAATGTAATAACTTGAGATCTCAGGGCAGGAATATTCTCTTTCGAAGCTCACAGCAACCCAAGGACCAGGTGCCATCATTGCCCCATTTTATAGCTGTGTGCAGAGAGGGAGGCGGGGACAGAGATGTGACATGAATCTGATGTTTACAATGAGAATAAAACAAATGTTTAGAGGCGCCTGTAGTCCACTTTCTGGCTTCCCCTCATCTACTTTCATAATCAAACACCGCAGACTGGGCTTTAGTGGTCGGAAGTGTAGACAATGGAGGCTAACAGGCCTGAGCTTAGAGCTGCCTCAATTTCCTCATAATGTCAGGCTCACAGCAGGGACAGCCTGAGCATGAAAGGAAACAACATATGAAGTTACTTAGCTCAGGGCTTAGCAAATAGTAAGCTTCCCATTGATGATAGATATGATCGTTCTTTTTGTTTAATTGAACAAATGTTTCCCAATCCCTCCAGCATGCTAAGCACTGGGTGGTAGTCACAGTTTGCAGAGAGCTGTCAGCATCTCCTGGCTACTGGGACTAGCTGGAGTGATAATAGTATTCAGGGCAAATGTCAGTTGTTCCTCATCCACACCCCTCCTTCGTGCCTGCTTGCCACAAGGGCACATTCAGAACAGTCCATATTAAATGTTGGCATAAAGAAGATGCTATCGACTGGGCACAATGGCTTACACCTGTAAGGGAGGCCAAGGCGGGTGGATCACCTGAGGTCAGGAATTCAAGACCAGCCTGGCCAACATATTGAAACTCTGTCTCTACTAAAAATACAAAAGTAGCCATGTGTGGTGGCGCATACCTGTAATCCCAGCTACTCAGGAAACTGAGGCAGGAGAATCACTTGAGACCATCAGGCAGAGGTTGTAGTGAGCCAAGATTGCACCATTGCACTCCAGCCTGGGTGACAAGAGCAAAACTCCGTCTCAAGAAAAAAAGAAGGTTCTACCATCCTTGCCTCTCTGCAGTAATCACAGGGCAAAAGGTGCAGAAGGAAACTGTGCTCCAGGGTGAGACGTGTCATCAGAAGGCTATCATCTGGACCTTGGAGGAAGGACAGGTGAATGATGCCTCCTGTAGGAGATAATGCCTGAGCTGAGTCCTGAAGGATGCAAACACCAGGTGCTTGAGCTTCAGGTGTCAATACCTGAAAGTTGGCTAAAGAAATGTGCACCTGTGCCTCTGGGAAAGATGGTGGTGGAAATCAGGAAACATAGTGGTTGAAGACAGAGCAGGAGACCCGGACTGGAGAAGGCACTGATGATGATGATGATGATGATGATGATGATGATGATGATGATGAGCATGATGGTTGAATGGTCAGGGTCCTAGTGAGGAAACCTAGGACACCCCTAAGGGTGACTGAAGAACTTCCTGACAGGACTACTCACAACAACGGGGAAAGGGACTAACAGAAAACAGCAAGGGAAGATAAAACACTCCAGGGCTATCAGCAGCAGCAACCTCTATCACCTTGTGACCTGAAGGGCGAGGAAAGGAGCAGTAACCAGAACCCAGAGAGAGCTGTCCAGTGGAAGAGGTCATCTGATAACCTTTTCCAGGAGAATACAGTCACTGTCAATGGTGGCCCAGAAGAGAGAAAGACAGAACAAATACTCTGACTGTCCTCTGACATCCTTCTCTTATAGCGTTCCCAATTAGCCATTCCCATCTAGAAGTCAAAGAGTAAGAGAGCCTATGGATGAAGTCCACATTGGTCAGCTGCCTGGGGTACAGAGCAGGGTGGTGGAAGATAGAAAGTAGATTTGGAGGGGCAAACAGAGAATCTATCCCCATGATGAAGACGATGATGATGGTGGTGGTAACAGCGGTAATTGTGGTGGTGATGGTGATGGTCAGAATGATGATGGTGCTAAGGGTGACAGTGGTGTTTGGATGGTGACAATGATGATGGTGGTGGTAACAGTGATAATTGTAGTGGTGGTGATGGTAGTGGTAAGAATGATGATGGTGGTAGTGGTGACAGTGGTGTTTGGATGGTGGCAATGATGATGGTGGTGGTAACAGTGATAATTGTAGTGGTGGTGATGGTAGTGGTAAGAATGATGATGGTAGTAGTGGTGACAGTGGTGTTTGGATGGTGGCAATGACGATGGTGGTGGTAACAGTGATAATTGTGGGGGTGATGGTAGTGGTCAGAATGATGATGGTGGTAGTGGTGACAGTGGTGTTTGTGATGGTGGCAATGATGATGGTGGTGGTAACAGGGATGATTGTGGTGGTGGTGATGGTGGTGGTAAGAATGATGATGGTGGTAGTGGTGACAGTGGTGTTTGTGATGGTGGCAATGATGGTGGTGGTGGTAACAGTGATAATTGTGGTGGTGGTGATGGTGGTGGTAAGAATGATGATGGTAGTGGTGACAGTGGTGTTTGTGATGGTGGCAATGATGGTGGTGGTGGTGATGATGATGGTGGTAACAACGCTGATGGTGATAACGATGGTGGTGATGATGGTGGTAGTGCTGGTGATGGTGGTAGTGATGGAGGTGGTGAAAATGGTGGTAATGATGGTGATGGTGATGGTGGTGGTGGTGATGATGGTTGTGATGGTGGTGGTAACAATGATGATGGTAGGTGGTGATGGTGGTGATGATGGTGGTGGTGCTGGTGGAGGATGATGGTGGTGGTGATGATGGGGGCGATGATGATAGTGGTGATGGTGGTGGTAATGATGATGATGGTGGTGGTGGTGATGATGGTGGTGATGGTGGTGGTAATGATGATGATGATGGTGGTGGTGGTGGTGGTGCTGGTGGTGGTGATGATGGTGGTGATGATGGTGGGCACGATGATGATGGTGATGATGGTGGTGGTAACAATGATGATGGTAGGTGGTGCTGGTGGTGATGATGGTGGTGACGCTGGTGGTGCTGATGGTGGTGGTGATGGTGGGGGCGATGATGGTGGTGACGCTGGTGGTGATGATGGTGGTGGTGATGGTGGGGGCGATGATGGTGGTGATGATGGTGGTGGTAATGATGATGATGGTGATGGTGGTGATGATGATGATGGTGGTGATGGTGGGGGTGATGATGATGGTGGTAATGATGATGATGGTGGTGGTGGTGATGATGATGGTGGTGGTGATGGTGAGGGCGATGATGATGGTGATGATGGTGGTGGTAACAATGATGATGGTAGGTGGTGCTGGTGGTGATGATGGTGGTGATGATGGTGGTGGTGATGGTGGGGGCGATGATGGTGGTGATGGTGGTGGTAATGATGATGGTGGTGGTGGTGATAGTAAAGATGGTGGTGATTATGACTACCATTTATTGAGCTCATATAGTGCCACTTAAGTGTTCTAAGGGCTTTCAACCTTCACACAAGCCCAGTAAGATAGGGAGGTAAAGATTCTCAGAGATTTGGGAGATCTACACACAGCCCAACTGCCAGAGCTGGCAGTTCCTTTGGACCTCCCTGAAAACACAGGAATTGGTAAAGCCCCTGGTCCTGGCAATTTGTATTGTAATTATGATTGAGTTTGTTTGTGTTCCTTACCCCTCTGTGAGCTCCTCCAGGTAAGTTTAATATCTGAATGTTACTGTAGACTAGGGCTTAGCAGTGTCTAGCAGAGTATCTGCTACTCAGGAATTGCTAAGCCAGTGATGATTAGTAAGTGAATGAATGAATGAACGAAAGAATGAATGAATGAATGAATGAATGAATGAATGAATGAATGAAGAGTCTATGAGTTTCAGTCCTAGACACCAAAGTCCGGGCCGTACACCTGCTTTCTACAGAGCCTCACCCACCATAGGCACTTAGCGAATGTTGGAGATAATCCAACACAGTGGCACCGTGACATTTCTGTTTTCTCTGGTGCGCGTTTCCTCACATCTAAACATGGACTGAAAGACATCCAAGCTTTTCAAAGCTATATGGTTTCCTGAAATTTCCACAAGCCCAAACTCTGAGCTAAAACTGAGGATGTTTGTCCTGTGTCTCAGTGCTGCACATGGAAATTCACAGCCCAACATAGCTCAGAATTGCTAATCACCTTGGGATTGTTGTGTTAATAAGTGAAAATACAGAGAAACACAAACCTGTCTTCCTGTTAATGTTAATTTTGGTCCCAAAAAATGTTGCTAAAACATATTGACGGGCATGTCACAGATGTTCCTTCTTTCATACGTGCGAGATGCTGAAAGTGAGAGCTGGACGCTTTGACAGGATTTCTGTTGCTTTTATGATAACTGATGTCAGGCCATTTTCCTACTACTGGGGCCCGGCCCCTTATCTGGCCATTCTCCTGTGCAGAAGCTCATGCTGGGGCAGGGGTGTAATTCTGTATCTACTACCATAACCTTCACAATAGACTGATAAAGGTAAGCAGCTTGAAGAAAGAAGATGAGCAATGTCACCATCTTGTCAACTCACCTGCTAATTTCAGTATATGCAGAACATCTGTAACAGCCCGCTTGGTGGAGGACTAAGTTGAATCTCAGGTTGTTCACTCCCAGAGCTCATTAGGGGGAGAGATGACACGATGGCAGGGCAGGTGGCTCTCCAGTTTGACACCAAGGTTTTTAACTCGTCTGGGTAGCAGAGATTTAGATCCACTTACCAGTTTTTGAAGAATCAAGCAGAACAGCACCACCTTCCCTCATCTTGCAGTGGCCATGTTTAAGCATAAGAAGGTGTCTCGTGATTTAGCGTGATTACCGAAGAGGAAACCCATCCAGAATCTTCTGGCTTCATGGCCTTTTCCTTACCATGCAGGAAGCAGATTGGCAGGGAACTCAGCAAAGGGGCAGGGTAGGTTCTGGCAATATTTTAGGCCTGGTAATATTACCAGGGGTGATGTTATCTGTTTTGGGAAGCTGCACCATCTGGGCAGAGAGAAGAAGGGTTTTATCCATGTCTAAGGGGTTTCCTTTAGAATCCCTCGGCAGTAGCAGTGCTCTGTGGCTGGGTCAGAGGAGAGAGAGAACCCCTGGAGTGGCTTGGGGAGGGAGAACAGGCAGCCAGTGGGGCTCTAAGGAGCTAGACTTACACCAGCTACCAGGGAGAGGCTCTATGCTAAGCAGAAAGCATGGGCATCCCTCTCTAGACCCACACCAGCATAATTTGTGTTTGGTTGGTGTGCCCACAGGCTGACAGAAGAAATGCAACAAGGAGGAAAAATGCAATGAGGAAGTGAAGGTACAGTCCCAGGCCAGGGGACTTGGAAAGTGGCCTTCTCCTGTTTTTTTTTTTTTTTTTTTTTTTTTGGTTGTTGCTGGAATTTTTTTTTTTTTTTTTTTTTTTTTTTGCAATATTTTCAGCCAATTTCATTGAATGAAAAATTGCCATCTCATTGTGGATGCTCTATTCTGGCTAATTAGCACTGATGAGGAATCCTGGGTCAGGTCAAGGACACAGCTACATGCAGGACTCCAAAGAGAAGCCAAAAGGAACTGGAGCCCTGGCCAGATCCTCCAGAGCCCCTGCTCCTGCAGGCATCTCCACTGCAGGTGAACGCAGTGTCTGTCATCCCCACTGCAAACCATGATTGTTCCCATATGGTTCCCATGAGAGCTGCATGCTCTACATATAGATAAAGTAATTTTTACTATTCCTCCAATGTGGAATATGAACTTGGAGAGTGAGCTCCATCAGTCTCTGCCCAGATTCCGAGCAATAACCCAGATAGAACCCCCTTTTCCAGAGGCATTGAGAGCAGGTTTAAGCTGGGGAAACATCTTCCCAAATAATCACTTCTGTACCGATGCTGTGTATCCAGCCAAAATGAAGAGTGCATGGAATTGTCGGCCATATGCAATCTCGGAGAGCTCTTGTTCCAGGGAGAACTGAATTTGTCAGACAAAAATCCTCAGCTCCTCTTAGCTGCACCCAGCTGAAGCCTGCCTAGGGGATGATGGAAGGCACTGCTTTACTCCACACTTTTGGAAATGTACATGCAACATTTCTAAGTCACACCAAAATGCACAGCCCGTGATGAAAAATCCAAATCCTAGGCAGGTCCGAGGACTGACCCTAAACCACCAACCCAACCCAAGATTCTCATTCCAAGTGCTTCTAAGGAAAGCAGAGAGTCAAATAGAATCCCTCAAAGGAAAGCAGAAGCTAGCTGGCTTTGCTTGCAATGTCAGACACGCCTCAACTTCCCCTTTAGAATGGCTTTCCTTTGCAGATAGAAGTGTATTGCTTTAATCCATACACCACGTGTCCGATGCGTTAAAAGAAGATAAGTTTCTTAGACAAAAAAATGCATATGTAAGACTCTAATTCAGAGGACAAGTAAGGTGAGACTCATGGGCCCTAGAATAGGTATTGTGATGTTTAATTTTATGTGTTTACTTGACAAGGCCACACACATCTGGATGTTGCCATGAAGGTATTTTTTAGATGAGATTAACATTTAAATCATTAGGTTTGGAGTCAAACAGGTAACTCTCCATAATGTGGGTGGACCTCATCTAATAGGTTGAAGGGAAGGCCTTAAGAAAAACAGAGATTTTTGCCCAAGGAAGAGGGAATTCTGCTAGTAGATGGCCTTTGGATCTGAACTACAACATCAACCCTTCCCTGAGTCTCCAGCCTACCAGCCTGCCCCGCAGATTTAGGACCTGACAGCCTCTACAATCATGTGAGCCAATTCTATATATCTCTCTCTGTCTTTCTCTCTCTCTCCCTCCATCCTTAGAGGACAAAAGGAAATTAGCCTCTGCCAGTGTAGGTGCTGTCATAATGACACTGATTCAACACATGCCTCTTCCCTGCAAAGCCTGAAGGCAGGGTGCCTCGACATGGGGCTTAGGCCTGCTCATTTTCATGAAACATATGTTGCATGAAAAATGGCATTCTGAGCCTTGTCTTGCTCTGAGTGAAGACTACCCTGAGAATGAGAAAAATGAAACACTAGCCACACATGGGGGAAAAAAAAAAAAAAAAAAAAACTTATTGCTCAAATTGCTGCTGAAGCCAACCTTCCAGAGAATCGCCTGACTAAAATTGGAAGGCCACAGAAAGGCAGCAAGCAGGTTGGGAACCAGGTGTGTTTGGGATTTTTCCATCCTGCATCCTATTGTTTTAAAGGCGTCTTGATCCACGGGATGCAATATGGCTCAACCTATAAGGAGGGAGAGCTGAGAGGTCAGCCACCCTCTGTTGTAGGGAGCTGATGTTTCCAACTTTCACATTTCGATGAGCAAGGCATTTTGCTTCTTCATCCCTCAAAAGGAAGAGGTGAGCAGGCACTGGAGTGTTTTGACTGAAGTGTCTTTGGTGTTCCCTTTCTAATAAAGGGCCATATATTAGTGCCGAACAGTCATTTTTTTGAGCACTAAAGTAATACCAGTATTCTCATTGCTCAAGAAATTGCTGAGCAAAATCTTCCAACAATGTGTCTCCCCGGCATTCCTTAACCCTATTGATAATGATAAAGTCTCATAAATCTAGGTAAATCTTTAATTACGCCTTCAGAACGTGACGATATTATGACCGTGATATAGTCATAAAGGGCACATTCAAAATTAGCTCCGTATACATTTTATGAATATGTAAAAGGGTAGAGGTGGTGAGAGTTCAAAAGCAAAGACCAAAAAAGGATGTTTTTTCTTCTTTGTTGCAATCGTCTTTTAAGATGGGATCTTATTTTCTTTTTTAAGGTAATTGTAGGAAAAAGCTCTCTTTCTTGTCTTCTACAATTTTTATTAAAATCCAAAGCATCGACTTTGTGAAGAGTCCTATTGCATGTTACAAAAACTACGACATGAAATAGAGGGAATATTTTCTTCTGTGTTGAAACACCTTTTGGCCTAAAAATTGTTCTTCCTTGTATTAAATGTGTGTGAAATATTTATGGAGAGAGGCATTTCTTTGCACTGTTTTACTGAGACCGTAACAAAGCCTAGAGTTTGTTTTGTTCTCTACAATCAGGGTGATTGCAGCCTCCTCTGTCTCCCACCCCTGCATTTGGTTAGTAGCCCTATGCAATTTATTTTTATCTTCAGCCAATGCATGTATTTTTACTTGTGTGAATAATATGGGGAAAGATTAAGTTCTTTTATTTTGCTAATTAAACTGCATTTTTCAAAATCTGGCGAGGTAGTAAGTGACAGGATTAACAGGGGCACTTTGCAGAGTTTTGCTGTTTTCCTGATTAGATTAGAGGTATTTGATATTGAAGTCAGAGCTGATGAAGTGGTTTCCTCGATGTGAATGAATGCATGACCCTAGTTTATCACCGCAGCTTCATAAAGAAGTCTTCCTTACTGTCGAGAAAGCCCAACCAAGAGTGAAAATGACATTAGCAAAAAGCTAAGCAAAAGGTCAGTACAGCAGAATGACAAGGGAGAAGGAAAACATGCATTCCTCTGCCTCTTTTCTTTTCTCCCTCAAGGGGTTAAGGAAGATTGCTCAGTTACAACCTCTGTGCTGAGCAGAGCAGGGTGAGCCTCAGAACTCTATCCTCCTGAGACAGGGACACCTTTCTCAGCCTCTAGAGTTTGAAGGTAAAATTGTATGTTAAAAAAACAAAGAAGAAAACAACAACAACAACCCAAGGGAAATAGAAATGCAAAGCGAGGAAAGCTCCAGCTCTCCCTTGCCTTCCTGGAGTGGCCCCCATGCAGACTTATTCCCATAAGCATCTCCAGACCCCTTTGCGCTATCCTGGTCCTCCTGCAGAGCTGGGCTTAAAGCTCATCTTCAGGGCAGCCAGGGGGCCAACTGAAGGCAATAAGCAAAAGCCACTTCTCCCTCTCTTCTTCACACCTTCCCTAACCCCCAACCCCAGCTTCCTAGCCCCTTAGGGGAGGGAAGTAAAATGAAGGAGTGATGTCAGACAAACCAGAGGGGAAAATCAGAATGGGGGTGTGCTTTGCCAAATCCTCTATGGTGAACAGAGGAAAGACACTGCGGCAGGGATGAGGAGGAGCGTGCAGAGGGAGCTGGGTGGAGGCTGGACCATGCCCAGGACTGGGCATCTTTCAATGCTAAGTCCAGGCAAGGCCACTGTGTGTCTGTTTGTTATATTATTAACCCCCTCTTCTCTTAATCCCTAATCTTGCCTTCCCCAGAGACACGTTATTTTCTTTTTAATCAAGGTATAACTTGCATACAACAAAAGACACATAAGTATACAAATGGATGAGTTTTGGCACATGCACAGCCATGTGTACTTCACATTCCTATTAGAATATAGGATATTTCCATCACCCCAGGAAGTTCCATCATTATCCTTCCCAGTCAGTGCCTGCCTTCCCACCCATCCAAGCAATCACTGTTCTGGTTTCTATTTCTAACTATAAATTAGTTTTTTCCTGTTCTAGGACTTTGTAGAAATGGAATTCCACAGAATGAACTCTTTCGCATCTGGCTTCTCTCAACCACCACAATGTTTCTGTGGCTCTCTGTTGTGCATAACCATAGGTCACTCATTTCTACTGCTGAGTTGTATTCTGTTGTGTGATTCTACCACAATTTTTTTATCTGCTCTTTTAACGAATGTTGGGGTTCCTTCTGGTTTTTACCAATTATGAATCAAGTCGTGGTGACTGTTCTTGTACAAATCTTTTGCAGTCATATATTTGGATTCCTCTTGAGTAAGTGTGTAGGAGTGGAATTGCTGGGCTCTAGGGTAAAGTGTATATTTAATTCTATGAGAAACTACTGAGATGGTTTGGCTGTGTCCCCACCCGAATCTCATCATTAGTTGTAGTTCCCATAATCCCCATGTATCATGGGAAGGACCTGGTGGGAGGTAATTGAATCATGGGGGCAGTTACCCTCATGCTGTTCTCATGATACTGAGTTAATTCTCACAAGATCTGATGGTTTTATAAGAGGCTTTTCCCCCTTTTGCTCAGGACTTCTTGCTGTTGCAATGTGAAGAAGGACATATTTGCTTCCCTTTCCCCCTTCTGCCATGATTGTAAGTTTTCTGGGGCCTCCCCAGCCATGCTGAACTGTGAGTCAATTAAACCTCTTTTCTTGGTAAATTACCCAGTCTTGAGTATGTCTTTATTAGTGGTGTGAGAAAGAACTAGTCAACTATCAAACTGTTTTTCAATTTGGTTTCACTATTTTTCATTTAGCCAGCAATGTAAGAGAGCTCTGCAACCTGTTTACTCCATATCTTCATCAACATTTAGCATTGATAGTCTTTTAAATTTTAAGCATTTCAGTGATTCCGTATAGCTCTCCAAGTATGTTTTTAATTTTCATCCTCCTGTTGATCATTGACATTTATCGCTTTTTATATGCTTATTGGTCATTCAATTATCTTTGTGAAGTATTTGTTCACATGGTTTGCCTATTTTTAATTGAGTTCTCTTATTCTTACTGAGTTGTATGAATTCCTTGTATATTCTGAAGACCAGTCCTTTTTCAAATGTGTGTATTACAACATCTTTTTTCTTCATCTTTAGTTGCCAACTAATATATTTTATGTTTTTATTAACATGCAGTAAGTTAAGTTTTTGGGGGGCACACTGCTCTTACTTTTAACACATGTAGAGATGCATGTAACCACCATTACAATCAGGATACAGAGCATTTTTGTCACCCCAAATGATCTAACCTTTGTGGGCACATGCTCCCCCCGCATAACCCCTTGGAATTAGTGATCTGTTCTCTATCACTATATTATAGTTTTTTCTAAACAAATAAATAAACAGAACACCATATAAATGGAATCACACCATATGTAACCTTTTGAGGTTGACTTCTCTCACTCAGCATCTCTGAAATTTTTCCAAGCTGCTGTATGTATCAATAGCTCATTGATTTTTATTGCTGTGTGGAATTTCATTGTACCAATTCATGTTTAATGTTTTTTTTTAATAAGCAGAAGCTTTTAATTTGGACCAAGTCCAATTAATCAGTTTTCTCTGTTATGGTTTGTAGTTTTTTTCATTACATATAAGACATTTGGTCACTGAAAGGTAGTGAAATAATATATCCTCTTGTGTTTATTTATAAGACCTTTATACATAGTTTTAGCTTTTACACTTAGGTCTATAATCTATCCTAAATTAATTTTTGCATTTAGTGTTAGGTATGGTTTAGTTTTTATTTTTTCAGTATGGGTATATCTTTTTTTTAAGGCATCATTTGCTGTAAGACTGCCCTTTTCTTATTGAATTGCCTTGCAGCTTTTGCCAAAAATCAGTTGTGTGAATTTATTTCTGGCCTCTATATTCTGTTCACTTAATCTATTTGTCTGTTTTGCACCAATGCAAACTGTCTTGATAACTCTAGTTTCATAAGCAGTCTTAAAATCAGGTAGTATAAGTTATTTAACTTTGTTCTCTTTAATATTGCTTTGGTTATTCTAAATCCTCTAGATTTCCATAAACGTTTAAGATTTGACTTGTCAAAGAGAAAGAAGTCTGCTGGAATTTTTATTTAGATAGAAGTGAGTTAAATTTGGGAAATAGAATATTACAGCAACATTGAATTTCAATCCATGAACATGGTATACATCTCTTCATTTATTTAGGTCTTCTTTAATTTCTCTTGGCGTATTTTGTACTTTTTAGTATAGAAGCCATACATAGATTTTCTTAAGTATTTTTATTTTATTTAATATGTTAAATTTTTATTTTCCAACTGTTCTTTGCTAGTATATAAAAATGCACATGATTTTCCAGAATTGACCTTATCTCTAGTAACTGCTAAATTCACTTATTTCTGACTATTTACAGATTCTTCTGCATTTTCTACACGTATAATTCTACATGTATAAATATAGTTTTATTTCTTCCTTTCCAAACCCGATGTCTTTTATATATTTTTCTGCCTATTGTACTGGCTAAGCTCTCCAGTACAGTTTTGCATAGACGTGATGAAAGTGAATTTTTATTGCTTGTTTTTGATATTAGGGGAACTCTATCAGATTGAGAAATGTTCCTTCTAGTCTTACTTGCAAAAGTTTTTTATGAATACGTGTTGAAAATTAGCAAATGCTTTTTCTGCATTTATTAAGATCATCATATGGTTTTTCCCTCTTTTATTCTGGTAATTCTGGTGAATTAGATTAAGTTTTTAATGTTAAAACAACCTGACATTCCTTGAATAATCCATTTAGTCATGATATATTATCCATTTATATATATATTTTGTTAAGAATGTTTGCATTTAAGCTCATGAGAAATACTGGCTTGTAATTTTCTTTTATTTTAATGTTCTTGTTTCGTTATTATATTAGCATTGAGCTAGGTTCATCAAAAAAGGGGTGATGTGTTCCTTTCTCTATTTTCTGAAACAGTTTGTGAAAAATTGGTATTTTTTGAAATTTGATAAATTCAAAAGTGATCTGATATATGAGTGCTTTTGATAGGAAGAGTTTGATAACAAATTTAATTTATTTAACAGATACATAGCTAACCAGTTTTTATAGTCTGTGTGTTAATTTTGGTAATTTTTCTCTTTCAGTGCATTTTTCAACTTTAAGTTGTTAAATATTAGATATAAAGTTGTTCATAGCATTCCCTTATTTAGATATAAAGTTGTTCATAGCATTCCCTTATTATACTTTTAATGTCTGATTTATTTCTAGTGATCATCCTTTTTATTACTGACCCTGGAAATTTGTGTTTCTCCTCTTCTGTTTTTAATTAACATAGTAATTTATCAATTTTCTTAATATTTTAAAGAAAACAACTTTTTGTTTTATTTATTATCTTTAATGTTTGTTCAATTTCTATTCACTGTTGCCCTTACTTCTACTTTCATGGGTTTTATTTACTTAGATTTTTTCTTGTATTTTTAAGTTTAGTGCATTGAATTTTGGCGTTTTATTTTCTAATATAAACATTTAAGGCAATACATTTTCCTCTAAGCATTGCTTTGGCTGCATCTCATAAAATTTAATAGATTGTATTTTCACTGTCAATTATTTTTAAATTTTTATCATTTCCAATGGTGATTTTTTTTTTCCTTTTGATGAGTAGGTTATTTAGAAGTATGTGATTTTTCCCAGATATGTGAGGATTTTCCAGATTTATTTGTCTTTTTTTTTCCAATTTTAATTTCATATTGTCAGAGAAAAAAACTCTGTTTTAAATCTTTTGAAATATATAGAGATGTGTATTATAGTACCACTAGTTTTATCTTGGTGAATGTTCCAGATGCAATTAAAAAAAAAAATGTGTATTATAAAGTTGTTGGCTGTCACATTCTGTAAATGTCAACTAGGCCAAGTTGGTTAATATTGTTCTTCAAATCTACTTTATCAATTAATGAGGAAGAAGTATTGGAATCTCCAGCCATAACTGTGAATTTATCTATTTATCTTTTTAGTTCCTTAAGTTTCTCCTTTGTGTTTGGAAACTTTGTTGTTGTGTCAATATATTGTTAGTATTGCTTTTCTTCTTTTTGAATTACCCATTTATCATCAAAAAATGACCTTCTTAATACAGGTAATAGCCTTTTCTCTAAATCTCTGTGTCTAATATTAATAGAGCCATGCTAGATTTCTTATGCTTACAGTAAGGATAGTACATATTTTTCCATTCTTTTACTTTTAACCTGTCTCTTTATATTTCAAGTGTTTTTCTTGTAGTAGCATATAGTTACATTTTGCTCTGTTACGAAGTCTCGCTACCTATGCCTTTTAATTGGATTAAAGTTTGGGGAAGCTTAAGTGACTGGAACTTAAAAGACAGGTTATTAAAGAGGAACTTCAAAGGGAAGGAACCCAAGCAATCTATGTAGATGTTCCCTGGAGTTTTTGGCAGAATTCTAAGATAGGCATGCACATGGTATCACTTTACAAGAGCTTGGAGGGGGAGAAGAAAGCTATAAGAGAGAATGTGAACTGAATGACAATTCCAGAGGATAGCACTGGGAGTCACAGGAGATTTATTCAGCCGGGACAGAGAAACCCCTCTAAATATTCCAGGAATTCAGTTGAGACTTCATATAGGCCACATCTTCAGAGCAGTATATTTCAATCTCAGAAAAGGGACAACTTCTCTCCCACTCTATCAAAGCCTAAAAACAAATCCTAATATGATCAAACTGATTTCTCAATAATTATCTATAAATAAAACTCAACACTCTTTAGACCAAGATGGCAAAATATATTCTCAACTATGTAGCATTCATAATATTTAGTACACAGTTAAAAAAATCACTAGATATGCAAAGAAAGAATATTTTACCTTTATCCAAAAAAAAAAAAAAAAAAAGGTAAATAAAACTTTTCTGTATAAATCGACTCTGAAATGACACAGTTATTGAACTTAGGACACAAGGACTTTATAGAAGCCATTCTATAAAGCCATTCTATAAATGTTGAATATAATAAGTCAATGAGTGGGAAATCTCAGCCAAGTAATAAAAGCTATTTTGAAAATAAGTAAATAAATAAATAAAAATTCTAGAATAGGAAAAAATGTAATCTGAAATGAAAATTTCACTGGATGTGATTAATACCATATTGAACAATGTGGGAGAAGGCCAGTAAATTTGAAGATAGATCAGTAGAAACTCTCCCACCCGAAGCAGTAAGAAAGAAAATACCAATAAATTAGTAGAGACTCACAGACCTAAGTAATTCAATCAAATGGTTTAACTGGGATGTCAGAAAGTGAAGAAAATTGGGAGAGAACAAATTATTTGGAAAAAAAAATGACTAAAATATTGCTGAACTTTATGAACAATATCAACACAGTTGACACTGAAACTCAACAAATCACAAACAGGAGAAACATAAAGATAAATGTAGACACATTACAGCCAAATTGTTGAAAATATCTTTAACACACAAAAAAAATCATAAAAGCAGCCATAGATAAAAATCATTTTACATACAAGAAAAAAGCAGTATGAGTATTGCTAATTTCTAATCGGAAACAATGCAAGTTATAACACAGTGGAATGCCATATTTTAAATACTGAAGTAAAAATAACTCCTCCTAGAATCCTATGTCCAGTAAAACTATCCTTGAAAAATGTGGTCAAAATGAAGACATTTTCATCAGGCTTCTCCTTTGCCCCCCAAAGTAATTGGCTGAAGGGAAATAAAAGCAGATGTACACTTAGTCCACATGACAGAAGGAAGAGAGGGGAAAAAATGTCAATTTAAAAGATATTTTTAATTCCAGCACTTTGGGAGGCTGAGGTGGGAGGTTCACTTGTGGCCAGGATTTTGAGAGCAGCGTGGGCAACACAGTGAGACCTCATCCCTACAAAAAGTTAAAAAAAAAAAAAAAATTAGCCAGGCATGGTGGCACGTTGCTATAGTCCCAGCTGTTTGGGAGGCTGAGGTGGGAGGATTGCTTGAGCCCAGGAATCTGAAGCTACTGTGAGCCATGATCACACCACTGCACTCCACCCTAGGGGACTGCACCCCAGCCTGGGTGAACCTGCCTCAAAAAGATAAATTTTATTTAAAAAATGTCTTTTTCTTCTTTCTTATCTTCTTTATAAGACATCTGACTGCTTACACTAAAATGATAACGATTTATTGGGCCTATAGCATATAAACTAAGATACACAACAATAATATAATGGAGACGTGGATAAGAATGTACTATTGGAATGTTCTTCATTATACGTGAAGTAGCACGGTTTTATTTCATAGAGCACTGAAACAAGTTGAGAATATATAATATAATTCCTAGATCAGCTTCTAAAATAATAACCCAAAGAAGCATGGCTGAAAAGCCCATGGAAGAGACAAGACAAATATTAAGTATACACAATTAAACCAAAGAAGAAAGGAAGTAAGAAAAAGGCGAACAAAAAGCAGAAGGCACATTTAGAAGAAGAAAACAATTTAATACAAGTGGACTTTTGGGGGTTTCAACCACATGCCTGTGATGTTTATTAAGAACCAATTACTCTTGGGCAGAAACTGAGTAAATGAGTGAATGGAGATCTCACCTCCAATGTATGAAAACAGATGCTTTGTAAATTTCTTCCAGTTTTACAGTTGTCTATAGTGGGAGAGTAAGCCTAATACCCTATACTCTGTCAAGGTCAGACCTGGACATTAGTATGTGATTTGCACTTAATAGGTGTCTTTGCTAATCCTTTTTCACTATGTTTACTTATATTTTATTTCTGGAAGATATAGCATTTTGGCCCTTTAAGTTCTGTTAGTATTGTAGTATATTTTTCAATTTCTTATTTTTATCATCCAACATCATTTTGGGGTCAACTTTATTTCTTTGCATTACAGTGTAGTATTCCACCACCCGTGTAGCCTGCACTCCACTTATCCTTTTTACTTGTTTGTAGATGCCAAGCAACTCTTACATTGACACAAACAACACTGCAGAGAAAATTGTGAAATCTATCCCTGGGGTATATGAAATTTGCATACTTTCTTCAATTGGATTTAATAGGTTAACATGACAGTTTTTAGGATGACAGCTTTTTAATGAAAATTAGTAGAGAAAGTGTAAACCAAAGCCAGGGAGATGCGTGGAGAAGGTGATTAGTGGGAGGAGTCTTTGCTGTATTTCTGTCCATTACTACCACAATCTTCCAACGATACAATAGGTACATACAGGGGCCTCCCCTAAAATCAGAGCCCACCTGTGAACCCTGGTTTTTCCCAGTGCCTGTGTGGCATAGGGAGGTCTCATGTTGCTGATGAAAGGGAGATGTGTGAAAGAGAAAGAATCTTCTCTTGTCATTTCTAAGCCTGCTCTGCCTTTTTTTCTGAGCATTTTTCATGACTCCAAGTCTGTACAAGACTTTCCCATACATATGACATGATATATCTGGCCTCTGTGGCTCCAGTCTGGAATTTTCTTTCACTCAAGATTCCTTTAAACTATTTCAGTCACATTTTGCAGGAAGCAGTCTCTGTTAGCAACAAATATCCAACCGCATCACCTCCACACTCTTATCCTCCTTGGAGAAAGAAGCCCTCTGTGACCATGTCCCCAGGTGCCCACTGGATGGTGACTGTCGTGATGGATGAAGGAACAATCTCAAAAGACTTGAATGCCACAGCCAGTAGCACTTACCAAATGCCAGGCATGTTCCAAGCAGGTCCATGAATGATGTTGGGTAGATAGCGTGGCACCTAATTACCTGGGTCAGGATCCTGAATGTTATACTTACTAGCTGTGTGAGCCTGAGCAAGCTGCTTAACCTCTTTGTACCTCACTCTTCTCATAGGTAACATTGGAATCATCATCCTTATCTCTTAGGGTATCTCCAGGACAGTGTGAGCCTTTGTAAAGGACTTAAAATCTGTAAAGCACACAGTCACATACATTATGATGTGGATAACTGGAGAAATGCATTATTTTCTTTGGAGAGGAGAACAAATACGGTTATCATACTGTATTTTTGTTAATTTTTGGGGGGGCTGGAAAATTGGCAATGCGATTTTAACATTAGCTTAGAAGAATTCACTAGTAAGAATGAAGAAGAATTTTTTTCGTAAGAATAGTAATGGTTTCTGGTTCAATGAGGAGCTTGGTAGTTGCTACTCTATCTTAACAACATGTAAAAAGCTGAACAAACTGGAAAATGAACAGCTCTTCAAATGAACAGCTCTTCTTAGATCCCAAAGGGAAGTGAGTTCACAAGACAAATTACCGACCCCAAAATTAGAGACAGATAGGCAAATACAGAGAATCACAACTTACTGGAATAGAAATTCATGAGCAGAATTTCTGAAGGAATCAATGCCAAAGTAGGGATATCTGAACTGTAATTGATGACTTATTGGAGTCTCAGTGTGGATAAACCTGAGATTTAAAAACTCTAGATGGACTAGTCTTTGGGTATACCTCACAATTAAGTGAGTTTTACCCCATGGAACTGGACCAGGTTCCCACACTGAACACTGGAGGAAAATCCCCTCATGCTCCTGGCAGGAGGAGGTGAAAAAACATCTAAGAGTGCATCAGAGCATTCTGTTCTTAACAAGGTCTGCGCTTAGGAGAAACTATTCAACCAGAGCCCAACCTGCTATGGTTTTATCAGAACTTACTTCACCTGGAAGAAAGGAAATACCCAACTCCACACGCTTGCAGCCATCCTGTCCCATCTAAGTGGCAGTGGGGTGGGGAGATTGAGAAGCATTTGAGAAGTTCACAGTCCAGAAGCAGAGGCTCAGTAGAAGACTGAGACCTAATCACAGGTCTAGAGAATATGCCCCTTCTCCCTGTACCTTACCACCACTTTACTAAAGGCCTATCTACAGCATTTCCTTTTATCCAGTACATAATGACCCGCTGTCAAGTGAAAAGTACAAGGCATACTAAAAAGCAAAACAGTGCAGATTAAAGAGACACAGCAAGTATCAAAAGAAGACTCAGATATGATAGAGATGTTGGAATCATCAGATCAGGAATTGAAAACAACTATGATTAATATGCTAAGGGCTCTAATGGATAAAGTTGACACCATGCAAGAATAGACAAGCAATGTAAGCAGAGAGATGGAAATTCTAAGAAAAAAGAAATGCTGGAGATTAAAAAAAAAAAAACTATAACAGAAATGAATCATGCCTTTGATGGGCTTGTTAGTAAATTGGACATGGCTGAAGAAAGAATCTCTGAACTTGAAAGGTGTCTCAATAGAAACCTCCAAAATTGAAAAGCAGGGAGAAAAAAAAATGGTGGCGAAGCAGAGAATAATATCTGAGAACTATAAGACAAATATAAAAGGTATAACATACACATATGGGAATACCAGAGAGAGACAAGAGGAGAAAAGTAAAGAAGAAATATTTAAAACAATAATGCCCCCAAAATTTCCTCTCAAATTAATGTCACACACCAAACCACAGATCTAAGAAGCTCAGAGAACACCAATCAGGATAAATGTTAAAGAAATTACACTTAGGCATATAATTCAAAATACAGAAAATCAAACATAAAGAAAAATTCCCCAAAGAAGCCAGAGGGAAAAACACCTTACCTATAGAGAAGCAAAAATAAGAATTATATCTGACTTCCTCTCATAAACCATGCCAGCAAGAAGAGAGTGGAGTGAAATATTTAAAGTGTTAAGATAAAAAAAAACATCTTAAAATTCTGTACCCTGCAAAATTGCTTTTCAAAAGTGAAGGAGAAATAGACTTTTACACAAACCAAAATGTAGGGATTCTTTTATTTTTTGGCCAGCAGACCTGCCTTGCAAGAAATGTTAAAAGAAGTGCTTTAGAGAGCAGGAAAATTCTATAGGTCAGACACTTGGATCTACATTAAAAAAGGAAGAAACCAAAGGAGAAATAAGTGAAGATAAAGTAAAAACTTTTATTTTTCTTACAACAAATACATTTATTCAAAATAAAAATAGCAACAATGTATTTGATTATGTATGTGTTTTTGTATACAGACACATATAATCAATATAGTTACATGTCTCTTAACAATGAGGATACTTTTTGAGAAATGAGTCATTAGGTGATTTTGTCATTGTGTGAACATCATAGAGTGTACTTACACAAATCTAGATAGCATAGCCTACTACACACCTAGGCTATTTGTTATAGCTTATTGCTTCTGAGTTACAATTCTGTACAGCAATACAGTATCATAATATTATGTTGATCAAAACATTATATAAGGCATGACATTGTGTGTGTATGTGTGTGTGTGTATACATGTATATATTTATATGAAATAAATGAAAACAATGACATAAGGGATGGGAAGGAAGAATTAGGAGTATTTTGTTATTATAAAGTATTCACATTATTCATGAAGCAGTATAGCAGTGTAGTTACACTATATTATAGTTATTTAAAAGTGAACTTGGATTAGTTGTAAAGATATATTGCAAACTCTATGGCAAAAACTATAAAAAGGAAAAAAATTAAATATAACAGATACACTAAGAAAACAGAGAAAATGGACTCTCATAAGTTTGTCAGTTAAAACCACAAATGGCATAAAAAGACTAGGAGATAACAGGAACAAAGGACAAGAGCAATGAATGGTAAACAGCAATGAATTTTGTAGACATTAATTAAATGACATCAATAATCACTTTGAATGCCAATGGTTAAAATGTGCTAATTAAAATAGACACATTGCCAGAATGGATGAAAAAAATGAGATCTAACTATAGGTTTTATAGAAGAAACCCACTTTAAATACAAAGACACATCTAGATTAAAAGTATATGGATGGAGAAAGACATACCATGCTAACACTAATCAAAAGAAAGTGGGAGTAGCTAAATTAATTTCAGATAGAGCAAATAAAGCTATCAGGAATAAAGCATGGCATTGCACAATGATAAAGGAGTCACTTCTCCAGGAAGGCATAACAATCCTTAGTAAGGTTATGCCTAACAGGGCATCAAAATATGTGAGGTAAAAATGGATAGAACTGAAAAGAAGAAAAAATGAATCCAATATTATACTTAGAGACTTCAACACTCTTCTATCATGAAAGAGCAGACCTAGCAAACAAAAAATTAGTAAGAACACAGTTGAGCTCAACACCACCAACAATCAACTGTATATGATTAATATCTATAGACAGCTTCATTCAACAACAGCAGGATACACATTCTTCTCCAGCTCACATGGAAAATTGGAAAATTAACCAAGGTAGACCACATTCTGGGCTATAAAATACACCTCAGCAAATTTAAGAAAATAGAAATCACACATTGTCTGCTCGAGGACCACAATGCAATTAAACCGTAAATAAATAGGAAGATAGGTGAAAGCCCCCAAATACTTGGAGATTAAACAATACACTTCGAAATAACACATGGTCAAAAAAGAAATACCAAGAGAAATTTAAAAATATTTTGAGATAAATGAAAATGAAAACACAACTTATAAAATTTGTGAGATGCAGCAAAAGCAGTGCTTAGAGGGGAATTTATAGCATTAAATTAGCATATATTAGAATCAGAAAAAAGAAAGAACCAAAATTAATCATCTAAGCTTCCATTACAGAAAACTAGAAAAAGAAGAACAAATTAAGTCCAGAATAAGGAGAAGAAAAAAATGAACATTAGAAGAGAAATCAATGAAATTGAATTCAAGAAAAAAAATAGAGAAAATTTAAGAAAACAGAAGCATGTTTTTAGAAAATATAAGTAAAATTAAAAACCTTTGCCCTAGCTAACCAAGGAAAGACAAGACACAAATTAGTAATATTATAAATGAAAGGGGGCATCACTACCGATCCCATGGACATTAGAAGTATAATAAATAATGATTATAAACAATTCTATGTCCACAAATTGATAGCTTAGATTTAAATAACCTATTATTAGAAAGATAAAATGTACTAAAACTCATATAAGGAGAAATTGACAATTTTAATAGGCTTATATTTATTAGAGAAATTTTTTTTTTTTTTTTTTTTTTTTTTTTTTTTTTTTTTTTTTTTTTTTTGAGACGGAGTCTCGCTCTGCCGCCCAGGCTGGAGTGCAGTGGCCGGATCTCAGCTCACTGCAGGCTCCGCCTCCCGAGTAGTTGGGACTACAGGCGCCCGCCACCGCGCCCGGCTAGTTTTTTGTATTTTTTAGTAGAGACGGGGTTTCACCGTGTTAGCCAGGATGGTCTCGATCTCCTGACCTCGTGATCCGCCCGTCTCGGCCTCCCAAAGTGCTGGGATTACAGGCTTGAGCCACCGCGCCCGGCCGATTTATTAGAGAAATTGAATCAATATTTAATAACTCAAAACAGAAAGCACCAGCTCCAGATAGCTTTACTCGTGAATTCTATCAAATATTTAAGGGAAAAATAATACCAATTCTGTAGACTCTGTTTCAAAAGTAGAAGCCCAGGAAATATTTCCTAACTCATTCTGAGCAGCCCACATTACATTCATACCAAAATCAGACAAAAAGACATGACAAGAAAAGTAAACTGTGAACCAATATTCTCATGGGCATAGATGCAAAAATCCTCAGCAAACTATTAAAAAAAATTGAATCCAATAATGCATGAAAATAATTATGGACCACAGTTGGCTGGGATTTATCCCTGGTATGCAAGACCAGTTCAACACTTGAAAATCAATTATTATAATCTATCACATCAGCAGGCTAAAGAAGAAAACTCACAAGACCATATCAATAGCAGCATACAAAGTATTTGATCAAATCTAGCACCATTTATGATAAAAACTATCAGTAAACTAGAAATAGAGGGAAACCTGATAAAGAATATTCACAAAAACTGATAGCTAATGTCATAGTTGATGGAGAGAAACTCAAAGCTTTCCCACTAAGATTAGGAACAAAACAAGAATGTGGCCTCTCACCATTCTTTTCAACATCATACTGGAAACCCTACCTGATGCAATAAGACAAGAAAAGGAAATAAAATATATACATGATGGGAAGGATGAAATGAAATTGTCTTTTTCACAGTGACATGATTGCCTATCTAGAAAATAAAAAGAAGAAAAGTACTCCTGGTACTAATAAATAATTATACCAAGGTTGCAGGATAAAGGTTAATATACAAAAGTCTATTGCTTGTCTAGGTAGCAGGAATGAACAAGTAGAATTTGAAAATTAAAACAAAATACCGTTTATATTAACACCCCCAAAAATGAAATCTAACAAAATATGTACAAAATCTATATGAAGAAAACTACAAAACTCTGTTGAACTAAATCAAAGAAGGACTAAATAAACAAAGAGGTATTCATATTCATGGATAGAAAGATTTAATATTGTGAGATGTCACCTCTTCCCAACTTGATCTATAGACTCAACACAATCCTATTCAAAATCCCAGAAGGTTATTTTGTAGATATTGACCAACTGATTCTCTGATTTACACGGAGAGGTAAAAGGCCCACAACAGCCAACATAATATTGAAAGAGAAGACCAAAGTTGTGTCACTGATTTCTAGACTTATTATAAAGCTACAATAATCAAGATGATGTGGTATTGTCAAAAAAAAAAAAAAAAAAATAGACAAGGCAATGGAACAGGATAAAAACCCCAGAAATACACCAATAAGAATATAGTCAGGGCCAGGCATAGTGACTCACGCCTGTAATTCCAGCACTTTGGGAGACTGAGGCAGGCAGATCACGAGGTCAAAAGATGGAGACCATCCTGGCCAACATGGTGAAACCCCATCTCTACTAAAAATACAAAAATTAGCTGGGCATGGTGGTGGGCACCTGTAGTCCCAGCTACTCAAGAGGCTGATGCAGGAGAATCACTTGAACCTGGGAGGCGAATGTTGCAGTGAGCCAAGATCACACCACTGCGCTCCAGCCTGATGACAGAGCGAGACTCCGTCAAAAAAAAAAAAATAGTCAGATGGTCTTTGATTGAATACCAAAGACCATAAAATAGTAATAAATAATCTTTTCACAAATGATGCCGGGACAACAGAACATCCACATGACCAAAAAATAAAATAAAATAAAATAAAATAAAATAAAATCTAGACACAGATCTTACATTCTTCCCCCGAATGAATTTGAAACCACTAAACTCTTAGAAGACAGCACAGGAGAAAATCAAAATGACCTAGGGTTTGATGGTAACCCTTTAGATATAATGTCAAAGGCATGATCCATGAAAGAGCTAATTGATAAGCTGGACTTCACTAAAATTAAAATTTTCTGTTTTGCGAAAGACACTGTCAAGAGAATTAAATGACAAGTCACAGGCTGGAAAAAAATATTTGCAAAAGACATATCTGATAGAGGATTGCTATCCAAAATATATAAAGAACTCTTAAAACTCAATGAAAGAAAACAGTGACCCAGCTGAAAAAAATGGGCCAAAGACCTTAACAGACGCCTCCCCAAAGAAGATATACAGATAGCAAACAGTCTATAAAAAGGTGCTCTGTTCCGTATGTCATTAGGAAAATGCAAATTGGAGCAGCAATTAGATACCTCTACATACCCATTTGAATGGCTAAAATGGATAACACTGACAACACCATATGCTGGTAAGAACATGAAGTAACAGAAACTCTCTCTCATTGCTGGTGGGAATGCAAAATGAAACAGCCAATTTGGAAGATAGTTTGGGAGTTTCTTACAAAACTAAACACACTCTTACCATACCATCCTTCAATCTCACTGCTTGGTATTTACCCAAAGGACTCAAAAACTTATGTCTAAAAAAAAAGAAAAAAGAAAAAAAAAAGAAACCTGGACATTGAAATGTATAGCAGCTTTATTAAGAATTGCCAAAACCAATATGTTCTTGAGTAGGCGAATGGATAAATAAACTAAAAGCCTGGTACATCTTGACTTTGGAATATCATTCAAGGCTAAAAAGAAATGAGCTACCAAGCCATAAAAAGATACATAGAAAACTTAAATGCATATTATTAAGTAAAAGAAGCCAAATTGATAAGGCTACCTACTGTGTAATTTCAACTCTATGACATTCTGGGAAAGGCAAAATGATGGAGATAGTAAAGAGATCAGTAGTGTCCAGTGGAAGACTGGAGGGAGGCAGGTGAACAGACAAAGCACAGAGGATATTTAGTGCAGTGAAACAATTCTGTACAATACTGTGATGCTGGATACTCATTAGGCATTTACCTAAGCCCATAGAATGTGCAATACCAAGAGCGAACCCTCGTGTAAACTACGGACTCTGGGTGGTGACGATGTGTTAATGTACGTTTATCAATTGTAACAGATGCATGCACCACTACAGTGTGGGCTGTTGGTAATGGGAGGTTGTGCATGTGTGTGGGAAGGGGGGTGCCTCGGAAATCTCTGTGCCTTCTGCTCAATTGTCTGTGAATCCAAAACTACTCTGAAAACTGAAGTTTATTTTGAAAAAAGAATAGTGATAAAGTGGGCTTTCAAATACCACATATTAAACTGTACTTTAAAGCAAGTATAATTAAAGCAGTGTGGTGTCGGGGAAAAAAAATGTAGAAAAACCAATTAAAAAGAAGAAAATCTTGAAAGGATCCTAACACTGTGACAGCGTTGTGATAGGTGCCTATTGAATATTTAGTAATAAATGAATACAGCTTAGTACAGCGTTAGAAGTATAATTTCAGGAGAGTGGGTTACAGAAAATTACTCTACAGGTAGGTCTGGGGCAAATTGTAATCATTTAATTTTTAATAACGCTTAAATTATTCTCTCACCCTGTACTATTGCCCAAATACACATACACACATATACAGATGGATTAGAAAGTTATAAAATGACTTAAAAATACCAATCTCTGCATGTTGATTAAATGTTCATGTTAAATCTAAAAATGAAGGGAGGCATCAAAAAGAGGAAAAGCTTAAAAGATTTGCCTACATAAAAATAAACACATAATGAATGTCAAATTGCTAAAAAAAAAAATTCACTATGTTTGAAAAGTTGATTTTTCTTGATAAGTCATATAATTTAATATGGAAATATCAATGATTTTGGGGAAAAAACTGACTAAAGGAATAAATAAGCCATACTCCAAAGAAGCAGTCTACGTGGCCATGGCATCTCTGCTTATGTCTAATCCCCTTTGACTAGAGTGCAGGACTGTGTGATTAAACTGAGCAGGAACTAACCTGGGCTTCACAGTGGCCGCCACCGTATTCATTCAACTGCTGAGTGGAAGAGCGGTCCTGGAGCAGGGTCCGCTCCTCTTCCAGCTCAGCCTGGCCAGCCTGGCTTCTCCCTTCCTTCCTCAGAAGACCAGAGACGATGATTTAAGAAATAAAAGTTGGAAGTGTCTTCTTTTAAGTCAAATTACAATATTAAATGTTAGAAAGCACTGAGATCCAGTTTTTACTGGAAATACCATCTATTGCCATTATTTGCCAAATACAAATACCCATTAAAAAGTCACGGCTGGGCGCGGTGGCTCACGCCTGTAATCCCAGCACTCCGGGAGGCCAAGGCGGGCAGATCACCTGAGGTTGGGAGTTTGAGACCAGCCTGACAAACATGGTGAAACCCCATTTCTACTAAAAATATAAAAATCAGCTGGGCGTGCTGGTGGCACCTGTAATCCCAGTTACTTGGAAGACTGAGGCAGGAGAATCACTTGAACTCCGGAGGCGGAGGTTGCAGTGAAATGAGATTGTGCCATTGCACTCTGGCCTGGGTGACAGAGCGACACTCTGTTTAAAAAAAAAAAAAAGTCATGATCTTTGAGAAAAATTAGAGAAAAAGATAAGGTAATGTGAAACAATTTACTAAAATAATTCACAAAAAAGTAACAATTTAGAAATCACTAATGACAACACCATAGCATATAAAATTATAGTTTCCCGGGAAATATTTATATATGTATAGATATAGATATATGTATATGCATATTCACATAAATAATACATATATGTGTATATCAATATATGTATGTTTCTTTTTTAAATGTGATATTCTAATCTATTTACTGTTTCACAACTTTTTCAACTCATATATTATAAACATTTTCTATTTAGAAACAATTCTACTCCTCTGCATTTTAAATGCCAAATAATACTCCATTGTTTGTGCAGACCATACTTTTTTATTACCTCAATCATTATTGGGTAGTTAGATCACTTCCAATTTTTTGTATTTGATACAACACTGAGCTGCCCGTAGTTTTGTTCAACATTCGTGAACACACGTGAAATTTTCCTAGGATAAACTCTTAAGCCCTTAATACATGTTGCCAAATTATCTTCTGAAACCTTCTATAATAGACTCTCAAATGAAGCGGGAGGGATATTTCTGAAGTCAGTGCATATAATACAAAATGCTTGTCATCAAAATTGCCCTGGTGCATCTTTTAAGAAGATACAGTGTTGGAAATTGACATTCAGTAATTCATTTGTTCATGCAATAACTCAAACACCGTTTATTGAGTAATTACTCTGTGTCAGGCACGGTGCCAGGAGATGGAGATGGGACAGACACAAAACTAGACCAATATATTCACTGTAAAAATCTATTCTGGTGGAGACAGATAACGAAAATTAAGCCTAACAATCACAAAATTTCTAAAGCATTAGAGGATGATAAGTAATATAGAAAAAAAAAAAAAAAAAAGACTAGGCAGGGCTAAAAGAGAAGTATGTTGGGAGGAGGGTGCCATAGAGGTTTAGATGGTCAAAGGAAGCTCCATTGAGAAGAGGTGACTTGAAGAAAGTGAGAATTGAGCTATGCAACTAGCTGGTGAAAGGGCATTCCCAGGAGAGGAAACACCATGTATGAGTTGAGAAGGAGGCACAACTGGCATGTTGAAGGAACAAAAAGGAGGTTGATGTGTCCAAAGACCAGTGTGTGGCAGGAAGAGTAAAGGATAGGAGGAGACCAGAGAGGTGAGCTAGGCAGGGCATTGGGTGGATACGGACTTTTTCCAGAGAAAAATGGAAATTGTGGAGCATGTTCAGCAGAGGCATGACTTGAGTGACTCCTGTTTTAAAGGATCTCTCTGACTGCTCCTTGGAAAACAGATTGGAGGGTACAAGGTGGGGGTGGGTAGCAAGGAGAGCCATCTTTGCAGTTCTTATGCTAGGAGCTGTTAGGCTTTAGGGGACATCTGGTATGAGAATGGGTCGTTAAACACGAGTCTCAGACCCAGCCCTTGGGATGGTCACACCACACAGACCCAGAGAAGAAACAGCTCTGGGGAGAAAGCAGCGGGACCTCCCTTTAGGTGCTCTCTCCTGAGCACACACCTGGAGGGAAATGACAGGTGGTAAGGCAGGCTCCAGGTACATCTTCCTTCCTTCTTTCTACCTTTCTTCTTTCCTTTTCTCTTTCTTCTCTTCTTCCCTCCCTCCCTTTCTACCTCCTCCCCTCTCTTCCCTCCTTCCTTCCTTCTTCCCTCCTGTATTAGTCTGTTTTCACACTGCTACAAAGAGCTTCCCAAGACTGGGTAATTTATAAAGGAAAGAGGCTTAGTCGACTCACAGTTCCGCATGGCTGGAGAGACCTCAGGAAACTTAAAATCATGGCAGAAGGTGAAGGGGAAGCAAAGACCTTCTTCACATGGCTGCAAGAGAGAGAAGTGCAAGCAGGGGAAATGCCAGATGCTTATAAAACTATCGGATCTCCTGAGAATTCACTATCACAAGAACAGCATGGGGGAAATTGCCCGATGATCCAATCACTTCCTTCCCTCCACATGTGGGGATTACAATTTGAGATGAGATTTGGGTGGGGACACAGAGTCAAACCATATCATCTCCCTTTCTTCCTTCCTTCTTCAATTCCTTCCTTCCTTCTTTCCTCTCTTCTCTTGCTCCCTCTCTTCCTTCCTTTCTTCATTCCTCCCTTCCTCCCTCTCTCTCCTCTTCTTTCTTTCCCTTCCCTCCTTCCCTCCCTTCCTTCCTCTCTTCTTCTTTCTTTCCCTTCCCTCCCTTCCTTGGTACCTCCCTTCCTCCTTCCCTCCCTCCCTGTCTCCTTCTTTCTTTTCCCTTTTTGGGGGAGGGGTGTGGTGGACAAATGCACAGTTAAAATTATGTAAATCAAACTTGTCAAATATATCAGCCTACTGTAGCAAATTTCATTACTGCTCATACCTGCTTATACTTACCCCAACCATGAGTAGAATGTTGTCGTTACTGTTGTTTTAATCTTTGGATGTGTGTAGACAGAATGTTAAGTTACTGACAATGCTATAGGCATTGCTTTGTTTGTTAGTACAAGGGAACATTTTCCCCAGCTTCTTGGCTGTCCATGTTTCTGTCCTGAGTTGTCTTTCCTGCACTTTGCAGGCATGGAAACCTTGTTCCACACATTGCTTGGTGCCCTGTCCAGGGCTGCAAGATGCACTGTGTCTCCTCTGCCCAGCAAGCCACAAGCCCCTTCAGGGTGAGAGGAGAGCCTTCCCTTCCCTTGCTCCTCCCTTCAACACAGGGAGCTGGAGCTGGACAGCCCCACAGGCACTCAGTAAGCACACACCACATAGATAGGTTAACATGTACCTTTGAAAAGGTGGATCAGGGGGATTTTGTAATGATGCGGCAGCGAGGATGCTTTGAGGATGGAACTTGGGATCTTTCAAGTTCTCAGTAGGGCTACGATCCTTCCTGGACTCTAGTTATATCCTGCAAAGGTGTAGGAGATGAGCCAGTCAGGTGCCATTCTGGAGAGGTTGCTTGTCGACTGTTCCTGAACACAATTGCTCATTCACAGCTGTCACTCCCTGAGCAGCCACATTTCACCAGGTTAGGGGCCAAGTGCCTTACACTTGTTACCTTATGCAATTCTCACCCTAAGCCCATGATACCGCAATTTTTATAATTTATCATTTACAGGTGTGAAAACCAAGGTGGAACATTTTAGGGACTCCCAGCTAGTAAGTGGAGGTTTCCTTTCCTGCCCCTTCTTTATTCCATTATGGACAGAGCTGACTGTATCTCTGCATTCACTGCAAGTCTGCATGGCTCCCTCAATCTTTGATCCACTTCTTTCTCCTGAAGGGCACTGAAATACTGGCTGTTTATGGCTCCTGAAACTCGGGATGAGAGGACCCAGAGAGCTCTTTTCACCAAGGGTGTGGCCTCAGCAGCTTTCATTCCTTCCTGGCCCCAGCTGGCTCTGGGCTGAGCCCGCTTCAGCCGGGAGCACCATGTAGAGATGAGTCTCAACCTGGAGTCTGCCATTTGTTTCCAGTCCTTCATTGCCATTCCAAAGAGAGGAATGACTGCCCGACCCTCTATCTGGGGCAGACTCAGCCCAAAACCGAGGCTCCTGGCCCCTTCCCCACCTGGACACTAGCCTCGCTCAGCTCCTTAGCAGTTTGAATCCAACCCCACTCTTTGGCACTTAGCTGATAAATACAAGGCTGCCTTTTCCAAAAATGTTTCTGAATAGCCAAAGTAGAAACTTTATAATTTCGAAATAGTATTCAAACGGCTTTAAAGACACATCTAGGCCTATGTTCTATTTTTGTCTTGGGGAAATTCTAGAGATACATGGATGGATGGATGGAAGGATGGATGGATGGATGGGTGGATGGATGGATGGGTAGGTGGGTGGATGAATAGATGGGTGGATGGATGCATGGGTAGATGAATGGATGGATGAATTGATGGGTGAGTGGAAGATTAATGAATAGATGGATGGGTGAAGTGGATGGATGGATGGATGGATGGATGGATGGATGGATGGATGGATGGATAAATGAATGGATGGATATGTGAATGGATAAATGAATGGATGGATGAGTGGACAGACGAATGGATGGGTGGATTAATGAATAAATGGGTGGGTGATTGGATGGATGAATGGATGAGTGGGTAGATTTATGGATGGATCGATGGGTGGACAGATGGGTGGGGGTGGGTGGGTGGGTGGATGGATGGATGGATGGATGGATGGATGGATAGATGGATGAGAGAATGGGTACATGGGTGGATGGATGGATAGGTGGAGAGATGGATGGACAGATTGATTTCTCACATTGAACAAGTACCAACATGGGCAAAAGCAAAGCAAGAGGCACCAAAAGCATGTTTTATTTTGGGTGAAAGGAAAGTCCTTGGAAGCACAAGTCCAGGCCCCCAAAATCCTTGGATTGCATCACCATTCTGGGAACAGCAACACGTCCTTCAGCTGTCTTATATTCCCTTCTCCAGCAAGGACATAAGGACACGATAAATACTTAAGCTGCAGCAAGAAAATTTCAAGTTATTCTTTTAAAAAAACTTTATGAGAGAGCCATTTGATAATGGTAGACATCAGCCCCTAAGTAGAAAGAAATCTACTTTTCAGCATTTAATTCATACAAATCTTCCATTTTCAATAAACATTAATTTAACACAGACAAAATGGCTATAGGGTGACAGAATCTCGTCTCTCTTTGTAAAAGATTTTTAAACAAAAAGCCACGTTTATATCTGTTTGCATTCTAGGGGCCTGAAGGCAGGTGAGTTGTTGGGATAACCCCTGTAATCTGCTCCAACTTTCTAGTGTTATAGAAGAAACAATATTGAGGAAATGTCCTAGATTTCCTTTTCTAATTTTTTCTATCTTTGCAACATTAAGTAATATGAATTTTCTTCCAAAATTGCAGAAATTTTTCTTTAAGGCTAGGCGGGAAGAGTGGAAATAAAAGTCAAATCTAAATCCTGCAAACATATACCTGGAGCAGGCGAGAGACCATTATTGCTGGTGTCTGTCGTCAGCTATAGAATCATTAACATGAAATACCTTTTGATGAATGCATTGAAAAAAGTGATTATATATTAAAGTATAAAAGTCTATTCCTGCATCATTTAAATTACTTTACAATGCTGATTAAAATAACAGAACATTATAGCTTGCTTAGCTAAACATTATATTTCCAAATCCATTTCCAATTGTTTCCCTTCAATTTGAACAATTTTTGAGCAATTTTATTGCTATTCATACCTGCTTGATTTTTTTATTAGAAATTAAAATACACAGGTTTTTTATCAATGTTGCAAAGTACTGCAGAGTTTAACTCTTTTGATGCCATTCAGAACCTCAAATCACAGGGAGAAGCAACTTTTTTTCTCTCTTAATTCCAGGGGCTTGAAGAAGATATTTAGAAATATCAAAGCAGAAGAGCCTCAGAGATCATCTGAACTATTTCTGAGTTTTTATAAGGGAAAACTGAGACTCACTTGGGATAACTAACGTGTCTAATATCACAATGGAAATTTGTAATAAAACGACAAATTGAGTCAAGTCTCCTGATTCACCATATGAGATTCTTTTGACTCTAAGAAACTTTCCTCCACAAAGTTCCCAAGAAAGAATGGATTAGCCAAATCAATAGAAGAATTTCTGAGGAAATTGTACTTGTGTGTTTAAATATGTGGCACTTGTTCGTGCCACGGTTTAGTGCAGTGGTGGAGAAAAGAATCCCTTTGAATGATACCTGATTAATGTGTGTATAAACCACGCAGGCCTATAAAATAGTGTGGAATATGGGACAAGCTATCTTGATGCCAAGCTAAGGAATGGACCTGTGTGTTACCCAGGATGAGCTCCTTATTCTAAAACCTTTATCATAAGTGCAATGAATGACTGCCTTTGCTGATTATTGAAACCTCTGTCCTGCTTGTGGCAACACCCTTAGCACCAAGCACAGAGCCTCACACAGAGAATGTGCTCAAGAACTCTTCAGCAGACAAATGAATGAATGTCCCTTTATCAGGTGGAGGTTTGGGGTTTCCAGCAACAAAAATAGATGCTAGTTAACGTTAGGAGGATATGGATCGGTTTAGGATATCAAAGCAAAGGCTGAATT
The DNA here is from genome assembly GCF_024542745.1 of Macaca thibetana thibetana. NCBI lineage: Eukaryota > Metazoa > Chordata > Mammalia > Primates > Cercopithecidae > Macaca > Macaca thibetana. The sequence continues at coordinate 51,144,565 of NC_065596.1, read as the reverse complement.
AACAAGGGGTCCTGGAAAGGTTGGGGGCTGAGCAGCTCCTGGCCTCTAGACTGCAGAAAGTAATGAGGTCTCTTTGGGCATCCTGCTGGGATAAACCCTCTTCAATCATTTCCCATCTTTGTCTTCCTCATCTTAACATTCAGGCTCCAAAGAAAGAGAGTCCAATTGGCCGAGCTTGTATCACACGCCTGTCTCTTGGCAATGGAGTTCATGAAGACTGTATACATGGGAAAGGGAAGTCAGGGTACTAGTATTAGAAGAAACAATGAATTGTGAGCAGACAAAAACATCATCACAGATCCACTGTACACTTGAGCTTCTCCTTCTCCTGTAGAGTGAGGGTAGCAATACCTAACTTGCAGGGTTGTTATGGGAATTGGAAATAGAATTAGAAGAGTCAGAGTGTAATTCCCTGGCGCATAGCATGGGACCTATCACAGCTGGTTTTGTGTAGGGGCAGTGAAGACATGGTTTACCACAAGTCGTGGTTTTCCCAATGCTGATTCCTGAACTGTGGCCACACAGTTCCTCTTTCAGAGGTGTTTGACAACACACACTTCCATGTGCAGATCTTACTTACTGATGCTACCTTCATCACAACATTTCTTCAGTCCCAGCCATAAATTGAGTTGTGGAAGGCCCAAGTCATGCCAAGATTTTAGGATGGCTGAGGCTGGAATCAGGTGGAGCTGAGGCTGGGAAGCCAAAATGGGATTGGACTGGAGCTGGACCTGAAGGTATCAGAGCAGTCAGGATCCTGATGTTTGAAGCGTGTGATAAGCAGAAGGTCATGACTGAGGATTTCAAGACTGACCCCAGTTTGCCAGACGCCAGATACAAGGCCACTGATAGATTCCCTGGCAGATTTCAAATGGACTCAAGAGCCTAAAGACAGAGACCTTATGACTCCATGTAGAAAGCCTGGGACTGAGCTGCCTGTGGGTGCCTAGCCAGGTGCAGGGAAAAAAAAAAAAAAAAAAAAACTAACTGAAAATTAACTGATATTCTAAACTGAGCAATGAATTTGGAGACTCAGATTGCAAGAGTAATGGGAACAATGAAAAGAAGATTATTCCTTGGGACTCAGTGCAGTAACTAATAATTATTGGACACTTACCATTTGCTGGGTCCCCTGCTAGGGCGACAGGACAGAGTAGTGACTAGGGGCACAGACCCAGGATTCAGAGGTTTGAATTCTGGCTCTTCCACTGAGTGGTTGTAGGACTTCAGGCCAGTCTCATAACCCACCCTAAGTGGGGATAGTAGGAGTAGTTTGTGCCTGTTGGAGCACTAAATTAGATGATTAATGTAATGTGCTGGGTCCAGAGCCAGGCACTGAGGAGGTATTCAATAACCATTAATGATCTTATTGTTGTCGTGTTGGTTGTTAAGCCTTTGGTCATGCCTTATCTCATTTAGTTCTGAGTGTCTGAGGCAGTGCTAGGAAGGTGTCATGGGAGACAGGCATGGTGGGAGCTGAGGCCTGACATGAATGGGGCTAACTCAGTGGCAGAAGGAGTGGGAACGGGGTTTGTCAGCAGTTGGGATGAGCAGTGACGCCCCTTAGGTGCAGTGAGGGTAACCATGACTTGAGAGATGAAGTCCTCAAGGGCCCCCAACCCCTTCTCCCCATTCTGTGGCAAGATCTCAGCCAAGGTGCATGGAGTGGTTGGGTGGGGGTTCAATTCTAGGAACAGAGGGAGAGAAGGTCAGGTCAGTAGGCCAAGTGGAAGCATGAACAAAAGAGGGGAAGTTGATTTTGAAGGAGGCAACAAGGCCTGGAGCATTGAAGGAAGATTTGAACAATGTTTATGAGTTTTTAATGTCATTTTTAGTGACTTTTTTGTATCCTAACTCATTAATCAAAGAAATAAAGAATAATTTTTTAAAAAGGACACTTCATTTAAGAGTTAGTAGTTGGTAGATGGGAGGGGGAAGGAAAGGAGACCAGAGTGGAGGAGAGAGGGAAACTGCTGGGAAGGTGTACCTGGGGGGATGCTCTAAGCCCGGCAAATGAGTGCAGGGGAACTGGAGGTAGGGCGGGTCCAGCGACCAAAGGTGAAGCTTGGCCTATAGAGGCACAGGCCTGGGTTGGAGGGACTCTCAAGAAAAACAGGAATGGGAAATCTTATAGTAACGTCACCAATGACACAGTCTCAAAAGGGCCTTTGCACCTGATTTTTCTTCTTGAATCCAAGAAGTTTCGTCTCTTGCCTCACTTCTTGCCTCTGCATCACTCAGAGATCAGGGCTGGTGACAAGGGCCAGTGGCAGAGGCAGTTTGTTTGAGGAGTTCAGAATGCCTCTCCCCAAAGCAGGAGGTGTATCTAGAAAAATGAAGCCTCTGATCTTTCTTCTGTGTATCGGGCCTCAGGCTGCTTCCAGGAGCCCAGCCATGCCTGGAACACATTTCATGAGCGTCTAGGGGTTAACGCTTCAAGGAGAAACAGGGGAAGTTTTGCTGGTGTACACTATGTCATGAGAATGGATCTAACCAGTGAGTAGGAAGCTCTGAACAAGAACTGAAAAACCTGCACGATTTTCAACTCAGGAACCCACACGTACCACCATTTTCTTCTACAAGAAACCTCAACAGGTTACAGATACATAATTTGAAAGAAAACAACCTTAAGTAATGTACCATTCTAGTTAGGGCTAAATTCACATTTGAAAATATTATTCAACTAATTAAAATGGAATTAAATGAATACAGTGTTAACTGTGTCTACTGTTTAGCATAAAAAGTTGTTAAATATATCATACTCTGTGTTCCAAACTGGCGGCAGATTTTAGCAATGTTTAATTGTAAGAAATAGCCATGTACTACTTAATTACATAACTAGGTGGAACATAAAAATCACAATTACGTGAATTATATTAAATAAAATATGTTAAAAATAGTTTGTTTTTCGATGGTGGAATTTTATGGACACTATAATGAAACTGAAGTACATTTTTAATTACCTAATTATTGCTATTTTCAAAGTCCATTTACACCATAATTGTTCCTGTTTTCATAGTCCAAAGAGTCCATGACAGAGAGACTCAGTGGGATCTAAAATAAGGATTCATTCTTCAGACAACTCCAGCTCATGGTTTCCCTCTATCTTTACAAAATCAGTCTCAGATACATTTTACATTGAACATGCATTCAACAGGTAATTGTGTGTATGAAATTGCTGGGAATGGTAGTGGGTTGCAGAGATGAGGGAGGGGTAGATTTCCAGCCCTCAGGCAGCTTATAGTCTAATGACAGAGGTAAGATGGGCTACAGCAGACACAGATGGGAAGCATGGTCAGGAGTTAGAGGGACACACCAACTTCCCTTGAGTGGATGGATGCGTGACTGTCAGCTGCTGGACCCCGAGGAGTAGGCAGGACTGGACTAGCCTGGGCTGGGGCAGGGGCAGTGGTTAGGAAGGGCATCTCAGGCTCCAGCAAGGACACAGAGGAAGGAAAAGCAGGTGGCATGAAGTGTTGTGAGGCAGAGCAGTCCAGCAGTGACTGCCATAGGCAAATGGGGAAAAGAGATTCAGTGGCAAAGCCAGCCCAGGCCAGCCAGACCCTGGGAGCCAGCGGGGTGATTCCAGCAGTGAGGAGGGGAGTATGGGGCTTCAGTCAGTGCATTTGGGGTTCACCATGAGCCCTTCAGCCTGGGGGTGACAAAGCAGGAGTTGCAGGACCCTGAGAACTGGAAAACAACAAGGTCAGTGACAGAAGCAGAAGGATCAAGGGAAAGGTGATTTAAGTGAAAAACAATAAATTTGCTTCTGGATTGAGGTGGTTTGAGGTTATAGAAAGGCATCTAGGTTGTATATTTAGAAAACCCCATCATCTCAGCCCAAAATCTCCTTAAGCTGATAAGCAACTTCAGCAAAGTCTCAGGATACAAAAGTAATGTGCAAAAATCACAAGCATTCTTATACACCAGTAACAGACAAACAGAGAGCCAAATCATGAATGAACTTCCATTCACAATTGCTTCAAAGAGAATAAAATACCTAGGAATCCAACTTACAAGGGATGTAAAGGACCTCTTCAAGGAGAACTACAAACCACTGCTCAGTGAAATGAAAGAGGACACAAACATACGGAAGAACATACCATGCTCATGCATAGGAAGAATCAATATCATGAAAATGGCCATACTGCCCAAGGTAATTTATAGATTCAATGCCATCCCCATCAAGCTACCAATGAGTTTCTTCACAGAATTGGAAAATATTGCTTTAAAGTTCATATGTAACCAAAAAAGAGCCCGCATTGCCAAGACAATCCTAAGTCAAAAGAACAAAGCTGGAGGCATCACGCTACCTGACTTCAAACTATACTACAATGCTACAGTAACCAAAACAGCATGTTACTGGTACTAAAACAGAGATATAGACCAATGGAACAGAACAGAGTCCTCAGAAATAATACCACACATCTACAGCCATCTGATCTTTGACAAACCAGAGAAAAACAAGAAATGGGGAAAGGATTACCTATTTAATAAATGGTGCTGGGAAAATTGGCTAGCCATAAGTAGAAAGCTGAAACTGGATCCTTTCCTTACTCCTTATATGAAAATAAATTCAAGATGGATTAGAGACTTAAATGTTAGACCTAATACCATAAAAACCCTAGAAGAAAACCTAGGTAATACCTTTCAGGACATAGGCATGGGCAAGGACTTCATGTCTAAAACACCAAAAGCAACGGCAACAAAAGCCAAAATTGACAAATGGTATCTAATTAAACTAAAGAGCTTCTGCACAGCAAAATAAACTACCATCAGAGTGAACAGGCAACCTACAGAATGGGAGAAAACTTTTGCAATCTACTCATCTGACAAAGGGCTAATATCCAGAACCTACAAAGAACTCAAACAAATTTACAAGAAAAAAACAAACAACCCCATCAAAAAGTGGGCAAAGGATATGAACAGACATTTCTCAAAAGAAGACATTCATACAGCCAACAGACACATGCAAAAATGCTCGTCATCACTGGCCATCAGAGAAATGCAAATCAAAACCACAATGAGACACCATCTCACACCAGTTAGAATGGCAATCATTAAAAAGTCAGGAAACAACAGGTGCTGGAGAGGATGTGGAGAAATAGGAACACTTTTACACTGTTGGTGGGATTGTAAACTAGTTCAACCATTATGGAAAACAGTATGGCGATTCCTCACGGATCTAGAACTAGAAGTACCATGTGACCCAGCCATCCCATTACTGGGTATATACCCAAAGGATTATAAATCATGCTGCTATAAAGACACATGCACACGTATGTTCATTGCGGCACTATTCACAATAGCAAAGACTTGGAATCAACCCCGAATGTCCATCAGTGACAGACTGGATTAAGAAAATGTGGCACATATACACCATGGAATACTATGAAGCCATAAAAAAGGATGAGTTTGTGTCCTTTGTAGGATGCAGCTGAAAACCATCATTCTCAGCAAACTATCGCAAGAACAGAAAACCAAACACCGCATGTTCTCACTCATAGGTGGGAACTGAACAATGAGATCACTTGGACTCGGGAAGGGGAACACCACACACCAGGGCCTATTATGGGGATGGGGGAGGGGGGAGGGATTGCATTGGGAGTTATACCTGATGTAAATGACGAGTTGATGGGTGCTAACAAGTTGATGGGTACAGCACACCAACATGGCACAAGTATACATATGTAACAAACCTGCACGTTGTTCACATGTACCCTAAAACTTAAAGTATAATAATAAAAAAAAATTTAAAAATTTAAAAATTTAAAAAATAAAAAAATTAAAAATAAAATGGGCAAAAAATCTGACATACACCTCATTGAAGAATATATACAGTTGGTAACAAATGAAAAAATGCTAAGTATCACTAATCATTAGAGAAATGTAAATTAAAACCATGACGAGATACCATCTCACATCAGTCGGAATGGCTACTATTAAAAACTCAAAAAAAAAAAAACATCCTGGGGAAGTTATGGAGAAAAGGGAACACTTACATACTGCTGGTGGGAGTGTGAATTAGTTCACCCATTGTGGAAAGCAGTGTGGAAATTCCTCAAAGACCTAAAAGGAGAAGTACCATTAAACCCAGTAATCCCATTACTGGGTATATGCCCAGTGGAATATAAATTGTTCTGCCATAAAGACACATACACATGTATGTTCATTGCAACACCATTCACAATAGCAAAAACATGGAACCAACCTAAATGCCCATCACTGGTAGGCAGGATTTAAAAAAAAAAAAAATGAAGTACATAGACACCATGGAATACTATGCAGCCATTAAAAAACAAACAAACGACAACAACAACAACAAAACAAAACACGAGAGCATGTCCTGTACGGGAACAAGGATGAAGCTAGAGGACATTATCCTTAGCAAACTAATGCAGAAATGGAAAACCAAATACTGCATGTTCTCACTTTTAAGTGAGAGATAAATAATGAGAACCAATGGGCATAAAGAGGGCAACAAGAGACATTGGGGCCTATGTGAGGAAACAGAGTAGGAGGAGCGAGAGGATCAGGAAAAAGAACTATGGAGAACTGTGCTTAGTACCTGGGTGAGAAGATGATCTGTACACCAAAGCCCTGTGACACAAATTTGCCTGTATTAACAAACGTACATATGTACCCCGAACCTAAAATAAAAGTTACAAAATAAAATAAAATGAAAAATTTAAAAAAATAAAAGAAATTAAAAAATACAAAGAAAGGCATCCAGGGTAGATGCTTGGAGGCATGTTTGCTCAGCAGATCGAGCCTTTCGAGCATTTTAAAACAAACAAAAAAACAAACAAACAAAACCTAGAGAGCACTTTCAAGCTTTTCTTTTTTCTTTTTTTTTTTTTTTTTTTGATAGCGTAGGAAATTTTGAGATAAAACCGTGAAATGTTAGGGTAGTCCCTTACTACACATACTGAGTTAGTATAATTTGTTAAAAAGCAAAAGGTGGCTGGGCGCGGCGGCTCACGCCTGTAATCCGAGAAATTTGGGAGGCCAAGGCAGGAGGATTACTTGAGGTCAGGAGTTCAAGACCAGTCTGGCCAACATGGTGAAACCCTGTCTCTACTGAAAAGATGCAAAAATTGGCCGGGCGTAGTGGTGCACACTTGTAATCCCAGCTACTCGGGAGGCTGAGGCTGGAGAATCACTTGAACCTGGGAGTCAGAGGTTGCAGTGAGCCAAGATCATGCCACTACACTCCACCCTGCATGACAGAGTGAAACTGTGTCTCAAAAATAAAAATAAAGAAAGAAAAATAAATAAAGAAAAATAAAAAGCAAAAGTTTCTCATTATGTATCATCAGGGGAATTCCAATCAAAATAAAAATAAGATGCAACTACACCCCTGTTAAAATAGACAAAATCGAGAACACTGACAATGCCCAGTGCTTCCAAGGATGTAGAGTGACGGGAACTCTGATTCAGTACTGATGGAAATGCAAAATGGAACAGCCACTTGGAAGACAGTTTGGTGGCTTCTTACAAAACTAAACATCCTCTTAGCATACCATTCTGCAATCCTGCTCCTTGATGTTTACCCACAAAATAATTTATGTCTCACAAAAGGCACATGGGGTGTTTATGGCGGCTGTAATTGTAAGTATTAACAGTTGAAAGCACCCAAGACTTCCTTCAGTAGGCAAATGGATAAGTAAAATGTGGTACACCCAGACAATGGAATATATAACTATAAAGACAGAAGCTATCAAGCCATGAAAAGACATGAGAGAATCTCAAAAGCCTATAACAAAGTGAAAGAAGCCAGTGTGAAAGGGCTACATACTGTATGATTTCAACTATATGACATTCTTGAAAAGGTGAACTATAGAGATAGTAAAAAGATCGGCTGGGTGCGGTGGCTCAGGCCTATAATCCTAGCACTTCAGGAGGTGGAGGCGGGCAGATTGCTTGAACTCAGGAGTTTGAGACCAGCCTGGGCAACATGGTGAAACTCCGTCTCTCCTAAAATACAAAAAAAATTAGCCAGGCGTGGCGGCATGCGCCTGTAGTCCCAGCTACTGGGGAGGCTGAGGCAGGAGAATTGAGTGAACTCAGGAGGCAGAGGTTCAGTGAGCCGAGATTGTGCCACTGCACTCCAGCCTGGGCAACAGAGGGAGACTCTGTCAAAAAAAAAAAATGAAAGAAAGAAAAGAAAAAAAATCAGTGGTGTCCAGGGGTAAGGAGGGAGGGATGAATAGGCAGAGCACAGAAGATTTTTAGGGCAGTGAAACTACTCTATAGGTTACTATAATGGTGCATCCATGTCTTTGTACATTTGTGTAAACCCATAGAATGCACAACATCAGGAGTGAACACTGACGTAAGCTATGTACTTTGGGTGGTGGTGATGGGTCAATGTAGGTTCCTCAGTTGTAACAAAGGTACCACCCTGGTGGGGGAATGTTGGTAACGGGGTGACTGCATGTATTTGTAAGCAACGGGAGGTATATGGGAAATCTCTGTATCTCCTGTGAACCAAAAACTGAAATAAAGTCTATTTAAAAGAAAAAAACGCAATGGAGGAGAGGAGCAGATTACGTGAAAGGAATGGGCGTGCTGGCACTTAGCGCACGTTTGGTGCCAAGTCCTCACTCTCCTTCTCTTTAGAGTAAGTCCACACTCTTTCTTCTGAGCCTTGAGCTGTCCCTGGAGTTTAGACAATTATCTTCCCTTGAGGATTTGAGAAAAGTTTTCAAATTGCAGACTATTTGGGGGGATTTTATTTTTTATTTTATTCTTATTTCTCACTCCTTACTTCTTCCTGCACTTGGAATGGTTAACTTGTGCTGAGTGTGGCCGCCAGGCCATCACTGCTAGAAAGAACAAGAGATTCTTGGCAGTAGTCAGAGAGCACCCGTCGGGACCAGTCCTTCTAATTCTCAAACCAAATGAGGTTGAACAAACCCGGGTTAGCTTTGGAGCTTCCGGCTGGTTGTTCCAAATCTTTGAAAGCTTTCTGTGCACTCTCTGTCATTCATGTCATCATTTAAAATATGTCTTCCTGGTAGAGGAAGGGTCCCAGCCAGAGGGAAACCAGAGGCTGCATGAGTCACTGTGGTTAAGACAGATCATTGAATTCTCAGCTGGTGTAACCTCATAGCTGGGAGGCCAGAGGGCCTGAGCCAGCCACGAGGAGCCAGCTTTGCTGATGGCGTGGTTCGGGAAGTGACTCTGCTCCATACCTGAGTCCTTTCCATAGGAAGTGAGCTGAGTGGAGACAACAGAGCAGATTGAGAAAGCAAGAAGAGAGTCTTTGATTCTTGAGCTTTATTCAGCCCCGGGAAAGACTGCATTCATACCTGGATGAGGCACTACACCTAAGTTGGCTGAACCTTATCACACTTTCACATCCCAGGATTAAGTGTGGGGGTCCTGAAGACCTGTCTTTATTCCCTGAAGAATCAGGCCTTCAACCCTCATCCATAGGCCATTCCCTCTTTGCCAAGAATGTAACAAAGCAGGAGGGGATTAAAATAAAATTTTTAAAAAGTTGGCAGGTACCAAATATTGATACAAAAATTAAGAAATTTAATTGGCCGGGCGCGGTGGCTCAAGCCTGTAATCCCAGCACTTTGGGAGGCCGAGGCGGGCGGATCACGAGGTCAGGAGATCGAGACCCTCCTGGCTAACACGGTGAAACCCCGTCTCTACTAAAAAATACAAAAAACTAGCCGGGCGCGGTGGCGGGCGCCTGTAGTCCCAGCTACTCGGGAGGCTGAGGCAGGAGAATGGCGTAAACCCGGGAGGCGGAGCTTGCAGTGAGCTGAGATCCGGCCACCGCACTCCAGCCTGGGCGACAGAGCCAGACTCCGTCTCAAAAAAATTAAAAAAAAAATTAAAAAAAAAAAAAAAAGAAATTTAATTGGTTGGCTCTACATCTCCAGTGTAGGTGTTCAAAGCATTTCCCAGACATTAGTCATTTGGGTACCACATTCAGAATTGTGGCACCATGTTATGTCAGTACTACCCTGTATTCATATTTTTCTTTAATATGAGTCAGGTCTTTACTTAAATAAATTTACTCAAGAAGGAAAATTGCTGTCACTCACTGGGAAGTCAGAATCATCTGTCACAAATTGTAAACCATACAAATTAATTCAATGAAAACATACTCATTAAGTTAGAAGCATCTGTCAACAGAGCCCATAAAATAATCTCAAGTAACATCAATGGTATATATGCATACAAGAGACATCAAAGAACATCAATGGTATAATTGTATACAAGAAATATCAATAGTATAAGTGTGTACAAAAAATATCAGAAAAAAAGAAATATCAGAAATAGGGTAAAGACGTGAGCTTTAAAAAATTAAAACTCTGAAGATAGCTGGTCCCAGTTGTGTTGTTTTAACCATAAAACAAAATGATTTTTTACATTAATAAGAATATTTATAGAAAAAGGTTCTAAGCCAGGTGCGGTAGCTCACACTTGTAATCCCAGCACTTTGGGAAGCTGAGGCAGGCGGATCATGAGGTCAGGAGTTCAAGACCAGCCTGACCTGGTGAAACCCTGCCTCTACTAAAAATAAAAAAAAATTAGCTGGGCATGGTGGCTCATACCTGTAATCCCAGCTACTTGGGAGGCTGAGTCAGGAGAATCGCTTGAATCCAGGAAGTGGAGGTTTCAGTGAGCCGAGATCACGCCACTGCGCTCTAGCCTAGGTGACCAAGTGAGACTCCATCTCAAAAAAAAAAAAAAAAAAAAAAAAAAAAAAAAGAAAAATAGAAAAAGTTTCTAATAGCCTTCTCTCTTTTCCATATATATTCTAAAATTAAATATGCCACTGTTTTGAATAAACCGACTCTGTGCAGGCAAGATATTCATGACGGGCTCAGCTCAAAGGATAATCTTGAAAGCAGTTTAGAATAATCATGGTTTGTATATTTACCAGCTCCATAGCTGGGAGAGTGGTACCTGCAGTTGAAAACTGAAATTTCACTCAAACATCAGCCTATGGAATGCTAGCCTTGTCTAAACATCCTTGTTCATGCAAACAATTATGTAATTAGAGTGAATTAATATTTTTGTGCTGAAGGAATTATATTTGAAGGTTTAAGTACATAATGTGACACTCACAAGGTGCTGTCCCCTATAACTTAAGAGTCCACAAATTTACTGCATTAAGATTATCTCATGGAAATGACTGTATACACAGGCATATAAACTTCCCCCACAAAAGACATCAAAAAGTTATTATAGGCTGGGCGCGGTTACTCACACCTGTAATCCCAGCACCTTAGGAGGCCAAGGTAGGCAGATCACCTGAGGTCAGGAGTTCGAGACCAGCACAACCAAGATGGTGAAATCCCGTCTTTACTAAAAATACAAAAATTAGCCGGGCATGGGGGCGCGTGCCTGTAATCCTAGCTACTCGGAAGGTTGAGGCATGAGAATCACCTGAACTCCAGCCTGGGCGACAAAGCGAGACTCCGACTCAAGAAAAGATATTATAGTTTTTTCTATATAAAGGATCGATAGTAGAGTTTTCTAATTTGCTTAAAAATACTCTAATAATTTTGGAGGAAGATCACCAAATTCTCAAAGAAAAACCTTACAATGCAATTACTTACAACTTGCATTCTTTATGATGGTGTATGTATATATGTATACAAGAAACATCAAAGAACATCAATGGCATAAGTGTATGCAAGAAATATCATTTTTTATGACGGTGTTACGTCTGGTCATCAAATCGTTCTTAAATATTTAAAATTATCCAATCTGCTGGAATACTCAAGAAATTCATTTTAGGCCTTTTGGGGGGCTCCCAGCCCCCACCGTGTCTCAAGCTGAGCACACAACTAGAAGCCCTAGCAGCAAGGCCCCTGGCCTCATGAAGACAGCACTTTCCTGCAAGAGGAGGGACCTAGTGGCCATGCTAAGGAGACAGTAACACAAGGCAGTGTGGTACAGAGGGATGAGTCATCTGAGATCATCAGAAAGGCTTTCCCAAGAGGCAGCTTTTTTTTTTTTTTCTTTTCTTTTTCTTTTTTTGAGACATAGTCTCCCTCTGTCACCCAGGCTGGAGTGCAGTGGCGCAATCTTGGCTCACTGCCACCTCCGCCTCCCAGACTCAAGCAATTCTCCTGCCTTGGCCTCCCGAGTAGCTGGGGCTACAGGCATGTGCCACTACATCTGGCTTTTTTTTTTTTTTTTTTTTGAGATGGAGTCTCGCTCTGTCGCCCAGGCTGGAGTGCAGTGGTGCGATCTCGGCTCACTGCAAGCTCTGCCTCCCGGGTTCAAGCCATTCTCCTGCCTCAGCCTCCCGAGTAGCTGGGACTACAGGCTCCCACCACCACGCCCAGCTAAATTTTTTTTTTTTTCTTAGTAGAGACGGGGTTTCACCATGTTAGCCAGGATGGTCTCAATCTCCTGACCCCATGATCTGCCTGCCTCAGCTTCCCAAAGTGCTGTGATTACAGGTGTGAGCCACTGCGCCTGGCCAATTTTTGTATTTTTAGTAGTGACGGTGTTTCACCATGTTGGCCAGTCTGGTCTTGAACTCCTAACCTCGGGTGATCCGCCCGCCTCGGCCTCCCAAAGTGCTGGGATTACAGGCATCAGCCACCGCACCCGGCCCAGGAGGCAGCTTTTGAATGGAGACATGAGGGACTAGGACGCATCCAGCCTGTGAAAATCTCTGTATGCATGGCTGGGGTTAAGGGGCAGAGAGAGCTGGTGGCACAATGTTGTGGGCAGAGAAAAAACAAGGACAAATGCCCAAGGTGGAACTCATGTGCAAATCTTAAAGGAACAGAAAGAAATCCAGTGGTGCTAGAGCAGGGCGACGGGGTGAACAAGGGGGAAATGGAGCAGATGAGGTCAAAGAGATGGGCAGGGCTGGAGGATGAAAGGCGAGAACTCGCTTCCAAAGGACAAACATTTATTTCAAGTGCAAAGCAAATGTTGTGGATGGATTTTAAGAAAAGGAAGGTAGTAATCTAATTTACCTTTTTAAAAACAAAACAAAACAAAAAAACAAACAAACAAAAAACCCTAGACTTTATTTTAGAGCAGTTTTAGGTTTGCAGCAAAACTGAGCAGAAGGTACAGAAATTTCCCGTGTGTCCCCTGCATTCTACATGCACAGCCTCCCCTATTATCGACAGCCCCCACCAGACTGGTACTTTTAGTTACAATTGATGAACTGCACTAACACATCACCATCACCCAGAGTCCATAGGTTACATGAGGGTTCACTCTTGGTGGTGTGCATTCTGCGAGTTTAGATCAATGCATAATGGCATGTATCCACCATTACAGAATCCTGCAAAGCAGTGTCACTGCCCTAAAACTCCTCTGTGCTCTGCCTGTCATCCCTTCCTCCCCTCAACCCCTGATAACCACTGGCTTTTCACTATCTTTACAATTTTTCCTTCTCCAGAATGTCACACAGTTGGAATGATACAGTATGTAAAGCATGTAAAACACAAAACAATAAACTCCTTGAAGATAACATAGGAGCAAATCTAGATGACCTAGGGTTTGGTGAAGACTTTTTAGATCCAACACCAAAGGCACAATCCGTGAAAGAAAGAAATGATAAGCTAGACTTAATTAAAATCAAAAATTTCTGCTCTGTTGAAGACACTGCCAAGAGAATGAAAAGACAGGCCATAGACTGGGAGGAAATATTTGCAAAGGATATTATCTGAAAAAGGCCTGCTATCCAAAGTGTACAAAGAACACTTAAAACTCAACAATAACAGAATAAACAATCCAGCTTAAAAATGGGTCAAAGACCTTAGCAGACACCTCACCGAAGAAGATAGAGATGGCAAATACCTATATAAAATGATGTCCTATGTCATATGTCATTAGTGAGATACAACTTAGAGCAACACTGAGATGTCACCACACATCTATTAGAATGGCTGAAATTGAGATCACTGACAACACTAAATGCCGACAAGGATGTGGAGTAACAGGAACTTTCATTCGCTGTTGGTAGAAATGCAAAATGGAACAGCCACTTTGGAAGACAATTTGGGGCTTTCTTATAAAACTAAATATGCTCTTATCATGTCATCCTGCAGTCTCACTCCTAGATATACCCAGGAGAATAGAAAACTTATGTCTACATAAAAACTCACATATGGATATGTGTAATAGGTTTATTAATAATTGCCAAAACTTGGAAGGAACTAAGCCATCCCTCAGTAGTTCAATGGATAAATAAACTGGTTCATCCAGACCATGGAATATTGTTCAGAGCTAAAAAGAAATGAGCTATCAGCCATACAAAAAGGCCTGGAGAAAACTTAAATGTATGTTACTAATTGGGGTGGGGAAAGCCAGTGTGAAAGGGCTACATGCTGTATGATTCTAACTTAAACCTTTATAATTTGTTATAACATTATTTTCTAAAGTGTCATGGTCCATTGGGAATTTCACTCCCCATGGTCTGAGGTAGTGGGATTGTAATCTGGCAGAATTGCTAATTTTTCTATTAATTTTACAGTCTTTGCTGCACTGTGACTGCCAGGAGGTTCTTACTTGCAGAAGGACCTCTGCAAGTAAGATGCATGTTTGTACCAGTGCCTTAGAAAGGCTGCATCGCAGAGTGAGATGTGCGTATCTTCAGGCTCTAAAGACTTAAGGGAAGTTCTTCACAGCTGACAGTAAGGCCTTTATGCTTTCACCATATGTATGAAATCAGTGTTTCTGGATTGGACCCCAAAAATTCATTAGTTTTCTGTTCTCAGACAAGACACTTCTCCAAGTGGAGCTTGTTTTTCACTGCCTGTGGAGAGACAGGTGAACAAAATGATTCCGCGTCTTAACCTATGACCTCTGTATCAGAGAATTAATCAGTAGCTACTGTGAATAAATAAACCTCTAAATCCAAAGGGCTCAACACAGCAGAAGTTTATTTTTCTTATCAAGTCCAATCAGTGATGGCGGTGAGAAGTTTGCTTCAAGCACTATTCAGCGACTTAGCTTCTCTCTCTCTTGTGATTTTACCCTCTTCTAGAGCAATTCTGGCCAGTAGAACATTCTATGGTGATGGAAATGTTCTATACTTCCTTGTCCAATACAGTAGCCACTAAAGATGTATGGCTATGAAGCATTTAAATGGTGGCCCGTGCAATGGCAGAACCGAAATTTTAATTTTATTTAATTTTTTAAAGAAGAAAAACATTGAAGAATCTTTATTATCTCATTTCCAGACTTATTTTATGGTATTTAAATTATGGAAAGTAATTAAGACAGTTCTATTAGCACATGAATAGTCTACTGAATCAATGGAACAAACAGAATAGAAAGTCCAGAAGCGAATATATAAGTGTATAGATATATATATATGTATACATATAAAATATATATGTATATTTGAAATGTATACTGAATATATCTGGAATGTGTATAAGTATATAACTGAATATATATGGAATTTGATTACGTTAAAAATATATATATTCAACTGATCTTTGGAAAGATCAATTGATCAATTGATTATTTGATCAATTTGATCAATAATCTTCAATTGATCTCTTGGAAAAAGATCAATTAAAGACGATTTCTCTCACCATCTATTTACCTTGCCAATGCCAAGGTGGATGGATGGTGGAGAAAATCGTTTTCAACAAACAGTGGTAGAACAACTGGATATCTGTATGAAATAAAAATGGAGAGACAGATTTAAGAGAAACCATAACTATGCCATGTTGGTATATGTTATTTTTGTCAAACTGATTACTGAAGTGAGAAGCATCGGCTGCAACTTTAGGAGGAAGGAACAGAGGCCTGGAAACATTAAATAAAAACACAATAATCACATAGCAAGGAAATGCCAAAGGCAAGATTGAAACCCAGTTACCTGTCATCCAAAAGTTGCCCCATGATGGTATGGGAGACTTGCAGGAGGAAGATAAAGAGATGAATAAGTGAAGGGCGACAGGCTGTAAGTCAGACAGGAAGCTGAGGTCTCTCACTGCCCCTTGTCTCTCTATATATGTATTTTGGGTCTCATCTAACTTCAATTTCACATTTTATTTTTATTTCGTTGGGTTGGAGAAGGGAAGAAATCAAGAGTACTTGGGGCTGTGATAGTTCTTTGCCTCCCATTTTTATTTCATTTAAATTAATTCAAACTTAAATAGCCACATGTGATTAGTGGCTATTAGTAGCTAGAGTCTTGGCGCCCTCTCTATTCACCTGGCAGGTAAGGAAGGACGATCACAGGGTAGGTTTTTAAAGGGCCAGTCCAAGAAGTGGTGCACTTCACTTCCTTTTCCTTTCCTCTGGCTAACACTGAGTCACATGGCCACACCTCACTGCAACGCAGGCTGGGAAATGTAGTCTAGCTGTGTGACCAGAAAAATGAAGAAACAGATTTTGGTGAGCACATAGCAATATTCATGACTCCAGGACTGAAATTTCAATGAAGGCTGAAATGTGCACCACTTCCTTTTGAGGCAACTACAGAAAGCAACAGGCAAATCCACCAAAAGTAGTTATAGAAGAACAGCATAGATGCCAAACTAGTTAAAATGCCTAATTACAAATGTTTATTATCACCAGCAGTAACAAGACTAAGATTAGAGATGTGTATGCTCAACTATGTATATTCACCCAACATTTGTCACATGCCTACTTGGTATCAGCGACTATACCAGGCACAGGGGATGCCATGATGGACAAGACATTATCTCCAAAAGATAATTTTAATTTAACATGGCAGGTGTAGCATTAGAGGTAAGGATAAAGTGCAGTGAAAACTCAAGAAAAGGATGCTGAATTCTTTTGGTGGTGGACAGAAAGCCAATCCAGGCCACGGTTTCCAACAGATATGTGCATGTGTATGAGTGCAGTTATACACATACCTTGAAAAACACTTTTTTTGAGACACAGGAGTGTCAATGAATGGGTGGTGGGGTGTCTTCAAATCAAAATCAATAAGAAACAGATGCCATAACTCCAACATGGATGTGCAGTTCTTCTTATGTCAAATTGGTGGCTGACCTAAATCCACTCCCGGCCTCACCCATGTGTCCGAAGTCGTCAGAAACACTCCACATTCCCTCTACAGCATCACCACTATATCATCCAAAGGTTAGCTGGGCACATTGAGTAGAAATCACTGTCTCTCCTCCAACCTCCCTTGGAGCTCCTTCTTCACCTCCCTTCTCCCATGTTTTCCCCTCTTCCATGTTTTGTGGTGAGTTATTTACACATCTACTCCCTGACACTAAATGGTGGCCTGTCGCTGGGCTTCAGTGTCCATCAGTTTATTACCTTAGCATTAACATGGTATCTGGCCCACTAACTATGGTGCACTTCCTGGTGGCTTGGTGACTCAGAATCCCTTCACCTTACTTTCAATAATAGCATTCTAATGTCCTTCTGAAAGGTGAAAGGTTTACCTCGCCCTCTGTCTTGGGTCTTGTAAGACTGCAAGCCAAGGTGTCAAGAATGGGACCTTTGCAACCAGCCTCTCTTCTCCCCCAGGACTTTGAATCTGGAGTACAGTAACATGAGGTCAGGAAGTGGTTGGAGCTCATGCTTCCCTGACAGTGCATGTGGTTGAATTTGCCTGGACCCCAGCTATACCTTGGTTGCAATCTATTTTAAGCCAGGGTCTTTACCCTTCCCATCCATTCTTTGAGCCTCATAGAGATTTCCCATGAATTTTCTTCATCTATAGCTAGACTGTAAGAATTCCAATTTATAGAATGTACATCTGTAAGTGCATATGGAACATGTTACTAATGAACGTCACAGAAGACTAAATGTAAAATCCCTCTTTATGGGCTAGTAGAATCTGTTTTACATAGAAGCAAAATGAAACACATCCAGTATATATTGGAGTCCACAATGGGAATGGGTTCAGTCAAACGCATGTGACCAGATGTTATTTTCAATATGCTTGAAGATATTTTCACTTGACTCTTGAGATGAAAAGAGACAAGTAGGACTGAGACTTGGTACACACTTCACAACCTTCCTAGACTTGGAAAAACTTTCAAAGGCTCTGGAGTAAAGTCAAGGTTCCCATCTTCCTGTTCCCCAGTGCTAATTAGAATGGATTCTTCCTTCCTTCAGGACCTCCTGTCCCTCTCCAGCTAACATGCTTTCCGGAATATTTTACCCTTAAACGTCTCCCGCTCAGGACTGGAGCTTCGGGTCCTTTGCTGTATCTTCTACGGGGCTTAGCACAGGGACTTCCTTCATAGGAGGTACTCAGAAAATATTTGCTGAATTGAATGGAGTTAATTTGAATTATTGAATCCAGGTAAGTGGCCTTGGTAAGTCCATTAGCTTTGTCCTGGGAATCTCATCTCCTGTCCTTCTCCATTTCTATTTTGCCATATAAACATGACAGAGAGTGATTCAGTAGTCTTCCTTATTCACTTCAGAGGGTTAGAAATGAGATGTGAAAATGACAGCAAGAAGACATGTCAATAATACCCATGTGGGGTCAGCAAGTCTCCCGCTGCCTGCCCAACCTTCGCAAGAAGAAAGCCATCAAGGCCACTTGAGTGGATCTCACACAATTCCCTTGACTCAAGATGACCATGGGGCTCAGGAGGTTGGCGGCTGGGATTTCTGTTGAGAGGGCATTAGAGATTCTATGTCCCAGTCACACTGATGGAAGCCCTGTTTCTCTTGGACATCTGAGCCTGTAGATTTTTCCTCTGCTCATCTCGTGGAGCAGAATTTGTTTTTGGTGTACACTTAAAATATTCGGGTCAGCTAATAAAATAATAAGAATCAAAGGCTTATCAACTCATAAAATATTGTCTTTAAGGCTTATCTGACACTGTTGAGCCCTCTGTATTTGTGGGGCCACAAGTGTATACCTTCTCCCAGGTAGGTCTGTGAATGATGGACTCTAATTTTAGTTCTTATAACATGTGTGTGTGTGTGTGTGTGTGTGTGTGTGTGTGTGTGAGAGAGAGAGAGAGAGAGAACTAAATACATAATGTACATCTGAAAAGTCACCAAAGGCAAGAAAAAAAAAGTAGGCATATATTTAGCTAAGTGTTCTGTGGATTTTTTTTTCCTTTTGAAAAACTCCAGTACAAGTGTTCAAGCCAAGTAGAAGCCTTTTGCTCCAGTTATTTATTTATTTTGCTCTCTCCTTTGGAAAGCGATGCACATGTATTATGAAAAGCAAATATTATACTCTTTATTGTCAAACAAAGTTTATAAGGTTCGTGTGTCAATGATGGGGCCAAGGACCTCACACAGAAAGTTTCCTGTCCTGGAAGAATTTCTTATGGAAGATAAAATATGGGAAGTGGGGGAAATGCTGACTGCCAGTGAATAGAATCCGCCCACTCCTAATGGCACCCGTGGGGTTGGATGAGCTCAGGCCTTGACTGTCCTAGCCGGAGCGGGGGTGGGGGTGATGGGGGTTCTTCCCTATAGACTAGCATGGGCCACTCAGTGAGGGGAAGGACCACAGTGGAAGTTGAAGGGTGTTTACTTAGAGGAGGCTACTTGCGTCCAACTCCTTGCAGCTCTAACATCCAGATGTATGCGGCAACCAGGCCTTTGGACACAGGAAGTAGAAGCAAGGTGATGAAAAATGAAAGGCATTCTTTGGCCTTGGAGCACACAGGCATGGAATCCAGTAGGAGTACAGTTACTATTTACAGGAAACTGGCACGGAGATATAACTTTCGCTAGACACGTTGGTGCCATTGTGTTCTGGCACCATGAAAAGCATTAAATAAGGTTTTAGCATTTGTCTAAACCATGCTGTATGCACTCTACTTTCTGATATGTATTGCTTTCTCCAACGGGGAGTTTCACTAAAGTCCCTCCCTGGGGAGTAGAGAGCGGGAGTTATAGTCAACCATGGTTAATTTGTGCTTTGTGCTTTGTTTATCCAAACCATATGTCTAGATGGTTGTAATTCTGTGTCATTGGCTGTGTAATGCTCTCTGTGCTAAGATATCTGTAAATAGCAACAGCTCAATGCATAATCACGTTGGTATTCTGAAGGGGGGAAAAGGAAGTTTCAAGTGACGTTTGCTGTGAAGACAACCACTCCAATGATGTCTCCATCCATGTCTCCCAGGACATAATCTCTTATGTATTAATCATGCAGATCTCTGTGGATGGGATAGGACCTCACAGAAGCCAGACGTGGTGGGTCAATGCCACCTCCAATTCTAACACTCTAGCCTTAGGGCTGGAGGACACTCCAGATCGTAAATCATATCATTGCTATTCAGCAGCCCCAGTAAGTAGTTTGAGTACCAAAGAGAAATCCTTTTATGTTGATGCTAGAAACAATTAAAAACAATAAAGCAAGGGGAATCCACCAAAATTTTCTTTTATAATATTTTCATTTAAAAACCTTGATTCACCAGCTTTCTATCAAGAGAAAACATTGGGCTCAAGGGCTGGAGGTGATAAAGTCCAATATGAATTTCTTAAATGGCAAATTACCAGTTAGGATGAACACACAAAGGCTTCAGCTTTTATGTACAGCCTAAAAGCCCCAGGGCCCCTGCTCCCCCTGAGCACCCAGGAGCAGCTTCTGAACACTGCAGTGTGCTGGCTGGAGGTCTCTGGGGAAGAGGAGGCCATATCTGTGACTTATGGTAAGTTCTACCGCACCCTGACTTCAGCAACCTCCTAAATCAGAAAAGGGGGTGTTAAAAAATGTTTTTCCTTCATGCAAATGCTGCCATTCATTTAGAAGTGAGGCCATGTTACTTCAGGTGCCCATAGAGCATGATCATTTGAGCATCCTGAATTGCATTATAGGGAGCCTGGCCCCAGAGTCAGCCTCAGACCATGGAGATGTGACAATCTCTTTGAAGTCCTGGGGAATGAAAGGAGTGGTCTGCAAACAAGCCTAGGAGGATGAGCTGAATATATTTCCCCAGCCTTGCCAGAGACACTGCAGTCCATAGCTGGCTCACATTGTCACACATATCTCACCCCGTCACACTGCCCAACAGTCTTGGTGCATTTTGTTCACCAACCCTTTTGCCACAGCAACATGTTCAACCCATCTTATGGCCTCAAACTCCAATCTTGGCATACAGCCTTGTCTTGCACTTTATGGAAAAATGAGAAGCCATCATATAAGAACAGGAGCATCTCTTTCTTGCATGACAGAATCTATCAGCCCATCTGCGCTTCCCCATCCTCCCCCACCTTCCTCCAGTTACAAAGGTGAAGTTCGCCCTTCTCCTTCCTAAGGGGCCTTTCCCGTCCTGCCTTCTGAGGGTTTCCATCAACAGATACTATTCCTTTGCCTACAATTTCCACTAGTCTCCCATTCTTAAAATTCATTTCCTTTGCTCTCACTCGGTTTCCTACTGCTGTTGCCTTATCTCCTTACCCTTCCCAATCTGGCTTAAAAGCAGTGTGTCAGCAGGGCAAGGCGGCTCACACCTGTAATCCCAGCACTTTGGGAAGCTGAGGCAGGCGGATGGCTTGAGGTCAGGAGTTCGAGACCAGCCTGGCTAACAGGGTGAAACCCCATCTTCACTAAAAATACAAAAATGAGCAGGGTGTGTTAATGGGCTCCTGTAATCCCGGCTACTTGGGAAGCTGAGGCAGGAGAATCGCTGGAACCCGGGAGGCGGAGGTTGCAGTGAGCCAACATTATGCCATTGCACTTCACCTGGGCAACAGAGCAAGACTCCATCTCAAAAAAAAAAAAGCAATGTGTCCATATTATGCTGCCCCCAATTCCTCACCTCCTTTCAATCTTCAGCCCACTCTTTCAACTCCTTCAATTCCACTTCTTTCCATACCATTTGATATGGTTTGGCTGTGTCCACACCCAAATCTCATCTTGAATTGTCACTCCCATAATTCCCACGTGTTGTGGGAGGGACCCAGTGGGAGATAACTGAGTCATAAGGGTGGTTTCCCCCACACTATTCTCATGGTAGTAAATAAGTCTCACAAGATCTGATTGTTTCATAAGGGGTTTCCTCTTTTGCTTCGTTCTCATTTTCTCTTTGCCTGCCACCATGTAAGATGTGCCCTTTGCCTTTTGCCATGATTTTAAGGCCTCCCCAGCCACGTGGAACTGTGAATCCATTAAACTTCTTTTTACTGGTAAATTACCCGGTCTCAGGTATGTCTTTATCAGCAGCGTGAAAATAGACTAATACACCATTCCATCAGAACTTCCCTGCTAACCGCTCTAAATCCTGTATTCCATTCTTGCCTTCCATCTGAGCACCAAGCACTAGTCAACATCTCTAGTTGAACACCCTGTGGGTAAGGTGACCATATGTCTTCATTTGCTCTGGGAAGTCTCTATTTACATGTGGTGTCCTGGCATAAGTAGTCACAGCACCCCTTTCAGACTCAAAAACATCTTAGACAATAAATTTTAAGGTCACATATATTAGCAGATACAGGCATCTGTGATTTGTCTGTCCAATCTATTTATTTCCTTATTTTTATTTTATCTTTTGCTTTTAGAGAACTATCCCTTGCAGATACCTTTTCTTTTCTCTTTTTCTTTTCTTTATTTATTTTTATTTTTATTTATTTATTTATTTTTGAGATGGAGTTTCTCTTTGTCACCCAGGCTGGAGTGCAATGGTGCCATCTCGGCTTACTGCAACCTCAGCCTTCCAGGTTCAAGCGATTCTTGTGCCTCAGCCTCTCAAGTAGCTGGGACTACAGGGGTGTGCCACCATGCCTGGATAACTTTTTGTATTTTTAGTAGATACGGGGTTTCACTATGTTGTCCAGGCTGATCTCAAACTCCTCACCTCAAGCCACCCACCCGTCTCAGCCTCCCAAAGTGCTGGGATTACAGGAAGGAGTCACCGCGCCTAGCCCAGATACTTTTTCAAAGTGGTCTGGTCATATGATAGATTTACCCAGAATCAGATTGGTATAAAGAGAGGTACTGAGTCAAAAGTGGGTCAAGATAATTCACACCCAACATATTTTGCTGACACAATTTGAGGAGGGAAAAAATCCCTATTTTCTCACTGGGATTACTACACTGGTGGAATAGAATAGAAGCCTGAGGAGACTGGGACAACTCTGCCACCAAACTTAGGGAGAGCCTGCTAGAGGAGAAGGGCAGCACAGTGAAGGCACAGCTTGCAGCAACAGAATGGGGAAGAAAGACAGGGTGGGAGGGAAAAAGAGAGAGATTCCCAGTGCCAATGTTGAACTCCCAGGGCTGAAAGGCTGTTCCACCTGTGGGCTTTCTATTGCGTACCCCAAAACTTCTTTTTCACTCAGTAGAGTTGAAGGTAGGTTTCTCTCACTTAATGACAAGACACTCAGGATCTACACAAGCATGCCTTGAACTCAGTTCTTGGCAGTCCTGTCCCTACTGTCCTCAAATCTGTTTCTACTCCACCCTTCAAATCTCAGCAACCATTCAGTTTCTTTTGCCAGAAACCTTGGAATCATCTTGGACATCTTCCCTTCTGTAGCACCATCATCAAATCTTACTGATTTATTTTTATCACCAACACATGTGTAAACTCTAGTTCCTTCCCTCCATCAGCACAGACCCCCAACAAGTCCATAAAACCATCATCTCACCTGGGCAACTCAACAGCCTCCCATTGGGTCTTCCCATGGCCACTCTCACTCCCAACATTCTCCATGGAACATCTAGAGTCATCTTCTTAAACTTTAAATCGGCTCATGGCGCACAAGGCCATGCTTCACTGGGGAGCTGGAAGGAGAGTAGAGGGAGCATTGCCAAGTTAAGTAAGCAGACATTATTGAAGTTCTTGTAATTCCTGAATTCACCAATAAAAATTATATTTGAGGCTGGGTGTGGTGGCTCACACCTGTAATCCCAGCACTTTGGGAGGACAAGGTGGGCAGATTGCTTGAGCCCAGGAGTTGAAGACCAGCTTGGGTAACATGGTGAAACCCTATGTCTACAAAAATTACAAAATTTAACCAGGCGTGGTGGTGCATGCCTGCAGTCCCAGCTACTCCAGAGGCTGAGGTGGGAGGATCACATGAGTCCCGGAGGTGGAGGTTATGGTGAGTTGAGATCACACCGCTGAACTCCAGCCTGGGTGACAGAGTGAGACCCTGTCTCAAAAAAATAAAAAATTATCAGAGACAATATCAGCATGGTTCCCAAGAATATGCGTCTTATTTTTCAATCTTTATTTGCTTTATTTTGTTTCAATCAGAAGCTTAGGGTCAAACTTTCTTCCTTGAGCTGGGATATTTGAACACTGAAGGTTACTAGCACCTTCCCATGGGCAGATTGCAGAGAGCAGTGATCAGATTTAAAATAAAAATCTCTACCGATGCTGCCAGGATGTTAAGCAGAGCCTGCACAGAAGGATCATACATGGGTCAGTGACTGCAGGGTCATTTGTAGACCCCGGTATTTGAAGTTTCCTATAGAACCTTCCTGGAAGTCAGTGTTCTTAAAGGAGGGGCATGCACTATCTCACCACTCTACTCTTAGATCCTAACCTCTCTCCATCTCCTCCTTCCTCAAAACAGACCTGTGGGTTCGAAATTTGATTGAAACGGAGTCCAGTAATATTGGTCCGACCTGATTAGGATACTGTCGGGACCCAGTGGTTTTAGAAGGGAGTTTTATAGAAGGAGATATGAGAAGGGTAAAATTAGAGGGGTGCATGCATGTTCCTGAAAGAGAAGACTAAACATTGTAAGGGTGCCATTGCCTCAATTTGTGTATAAGTCTATTATAAATCTAATCCAAATTTTAGTAACGTTTTCTTTGAAACCTGACAAAATGATTCAAATGTTGTCTGGAAGAATAAATGAATAAAATAATCAAGTAAAGTTTGATCAAACAGAAAGATTAGAAACATCTGCACGGACATTAAGATAGATTCTAAAACTACGACAATTAAAATGGAATGTTATTGGACGAAGGATGGGCAGGTAGAAAGAACATTAAGAATCTATTCTGTAATAGGAGAGCTTTTTCAAGTCTCTGGGGGAAATGATGCGGGGACAACTGTGAAACACTAAAGATAAATTGATTCATCACTGCTTCACACCACATCCTAAAATAAATGTCAAGCGGATTATAAATTTAAAAATACATATACAAATGAACTAGAAGGAAATATAGGTGCATGTTTATCTGATCTTGTAATGGGAAAATCTTTTAAGTAGTGTATTACAATAAAGTAAAATATTGATGAAATTGATCACATGTAAATTCAAATATTCTGCCATGGCTATATCTAAGAGCAAATAGGAAACTGGAAAAAGAAACTTGCAATGTATGTAATAAAGGGTTTATATTCTTAAGTCTCTGAAATGTCAACGTGGATAAAAGACATGATTAGAAAATTCACAAAGGAAGTACTAACAGCAAAAATATAAAAAATGTTTAACTTTGCAAGCTGTCAAAGATGTGCAAACTGAAACAATAGTGAAACACACATTTTCAGCTATTACACTGACATTTTCTAAAAAAGAAAAGATTAGGCAGAGCCTGGGGAAACGGGCACCCACAGATTGCCAGGATGATCCTAAAGTGATACAATTGTTGTAGAGGGTAACTTGGCAAAATTCTTAAAAATATGCAGAGTTCATTTACACAGCAATTCCTCTTCTAGGAATTTATCCTCAGAAAATAATCATAAATAACTGCAGAAATTTATTTAAAAATGTTCCCTGGAAGGTTGTTTATAAAAGCAAAAAATTAAAAACAAAATAAACATCTGAAAATATGGAGCTGCTTAAATAAATTATGGTGCATTATAATCCAAGGTCATAAGAAAATCATACTGAGAATTATTTAGTGACTTCAGAAAAGGTTCACAATATATAGTTAAATGGGGGAAAAAGTTGCAAAACCATTGGTACAATGGAGTCTCATTTCTTTTGTTTTTAAAAAATGTATGTATGTAAATATATGCATAGAAAAAGACTTTAAGAGGATAACCAAAAAGTTATCAGTGATTATCTCTGGGTGGCAAAGGTATTGGTGATTTTCATTATTCCTCGAATATTCTGCAGTAAAAATGTATTACTTTTTGTAACAAGATTCTTAAAAACATTAACTTTTATTTAAATTCTGCAAAGAAGTCAGGTATCAAAAAATGGTCTTCAGGAAGCTTTTATGGGGAAATTCTTACAGCCAAAAATTGGGGAATTGCTGGGGAAAGTGGTCAGACCTGAATGCAGCAGAGTTAGGAGAGGACAACCCACCTCTCAGGGACACAGTCCTGGAGTCAGCAGCCCCATCACGACCCCTGCTTCCCATCACTACTCCTTTTAAGACTCATGGGGTGGAAAAGCGACATGGACTAAAAATAATAATAACGAGGATGATCACAATAACAATGCATATGATAATATATTAATAGAAAACTGACATATATTAAGCACTTGGTATTTTCCAGACCCCGAGCTAAGTGCGATACACATAGTATCTCATTTAAAGCTCACAACAGTCCATTGAGAAAGAGATTATTGCATGGGCTTCATAGAGAAAGAAAACTGAGACTCGGATGGCGGGATAGTGATGTGATTCTCCCACACTTCCAGCTCTCAGGAGGCTGAGGGGAATTACAAACATATCTGAGTCTGATGCCAAAGCCCCTGGCTGATCTACATTGATTAGGTGCTTACAGGAGCATTTTTCCAAACCCACATGCCCCGATCCCGACTTCACCACCCAGGCCTCCATTTCCTTTGTGATTCAGCCTCGCATTATGTAGCCTGACTCCACTGTGAAAGATTTGTGGCAATTGCATGATGTATGAGGTGCCATTTGTAAAAATATTATTTAGTGTAAAACATGATGTTTTTTCTCCTGATTTACAAGTTGGATTTATAAATCTGCACTTCTCACTATCTGAGTTATATATCTTGCCTCTGATTTATAAAACTTGCCTATAAATCTTCCCAGCAAAGTTTTGATTCAGAAATCATTATTTTAAGAATTAGATTTAGTTAAAACATTCAGCTGCTTTATAGGGGAGGAAATGGATTTACATAACTCCAACCGGAGCTTACGGATCCTATAGCAGCTTCACAAGTCGTGCCTAGGAATTCCTAAGGAAAATGTTTTGATTTAAGGGCATTCACTTCACACTTTAGCTACACCTGACTGATTTATATCACCAAAGTCATACAATAATGATCCATTTTATAAAAATCCCACTTTTCTTTAATTCCAGACCCTGATTTATATGCCCTGATTGGGTCTCTGTAATGCTGTCCCAGTCACAGGCTCCTCTGTCCTAGAGCTGGTCTTGGGGAAAAGGCCTAAGAATCAGGGATGATCAGCATAAAGGGAAATGCCACCTCATTCTTGGCTTATCTCCCTTATTCCAAGGGAGCCAAAGCAGGTTGCCTCCCGCCCCTGAGCTAGAGCCAGCTAAGCCTGGGGGAGCGTCTGTAAGATGCCACAGCCTTCTCCAAGAATGTGGTGGGTTCTCTCCATCCCTGTTGCTCAAATGAAGAGGGGTTGCTCCCACGTAGAAGAAATCGCCAGTCCAGAGAATCAAGGACATGTTTGATGAGTAATTGCTGGCTGAAAAAAAAATCAATGAATAAATGAATGCTTTTTAAAGAGCAGAGGCCAACAAGCAGTGATCTGACAGATAGTATAAATGAACGAAAAGGGAGGGTGTGTGAGAGCCTGGTCCAATCTGAACAGGGTGGCTGTAGCTCAGCTCCACCTGGCTGTGATTACGTAGGATTACTTGCCCAGTATTCCCACAGGTGACTCTCCAAGACAATCCTGAAATTCAAATGCTTATTTTAAATGCCTTATTTTAAAAATCAATGTTGTACAGGTTTAGTTTAAAATAGCAAAATACATACACTTTAAATGTACAGGTCAGTGGCATTTGAACAAAGTACACACTCATGCAACCACCACCTTGATCAAGATATAGAATGTTTCTATCTTTACAGAAATCATCCTCTTGCCTCTTAAAGTCAATGACCTCCATCCCACCCCCTGCTAACCACTGGCCTCATTTCTATCTCTACAGATATGGTTTTTTTTTTTCTGTTTTAATATAATTGGAACTTAATATACATTGAATCATACAGAATGCATTTGTTTCCTGTCCTGTTTCTTTCACTTAGCATGCCTGTGAGATTCATCCACGCATGTATCCAGTGTGTGTTCCTTTTTATGGCTGAGTAGTATTCCGTGGCCTAAATGTATTCTAGTTGTTGATTCATTTCCAGTTGGTGGACATTTGAGTTATTTCCAGACTTAAAACTATTATGAATAAAGCTGCTAGGAACATTCCTGGACCGGTCTCTTTATGGACATATGTTTTCATTTCTCTTGGGTAAAAACAGAGGAATGGAGTTGCTGAGTCATTTGGTGAGTGTATGCTTAACTCTCCATAAAGCTGCCAGACAGTTTTCAAAAGTGATTTTGCCATTTTACACTCCCTCCCCTCCCCAGTAATATATGAAAGTTCCAGTTGCTCAACATCCTTAACAATGCTTGGTCTTGCCAGTCTGTTTAATTTTAGTCTTTTAGTCATTTTAGTCATAATTTTAGTCATTTAGATATAAAGTGGTATCCCATTTTAATCTGCATTTTTCCCAATAACTAATGGAATTGAGCATCATTTCATTCGCCCATTGGCCAACTGTGTCTCTTCTTTTGTGAAATGCCTATTTAGAACTTCTCTTATTTATTAGTTATTTGCCTTCCACTGTTGAGTTGTAAGAGAACTTCGTAAACTCCGGATACTAGTCTTTGCCAGATATGTGCATTGCAAATACTGTCTTCCAGTCTGTGGTTTGTTATTTCTTTTTCTTGTCAATGTCTTCGGCAGGGCAAGCAATTTTAATTTGATGACGTGCAATTGGTCATTTTTCTTCTTTAGTTAGTGCTTCTTGTGTCCCTAGAAATATTTGTCTACCCCCAAATTGCAGTTTTTCTCCTATGCTATCTCCTAGAAGTTTTATAGTGGAAGGCATTATGCTCAAACCTATGACTCATTTCAAATTAATTCCTGAAAACGTGAGCAAAGGATTGAGGTTCATTTTTTTTCTACACAGATACCTAGTTCTTGTAGCACCATAGAAATCAGGAAGTGTGAGTCCTCCAATTTTGTTCTTTTTAAAGATTGTTTCAGCTATGTTGCTGAAACATAGCTCTTGCATTTTCAGATCAGTTTAGGGTAACTTTGTTAATTCCTACCAAAAAAAAAAAAAAAAAAGGCCTACTGAGATTTTGTTTGGAGTTTTGTTGAACCTATACATCAATTTGGGTACAAAGAACATCTTAACGCTATCTAGTCTTCCCATCCACTAAGAGGACATATCTTTCAGTTAATTTTAGATATTCCTTAATTTCTTTCAAAAATGTTTTATAGCTTTCCATGTAGAAATATTGCACAGTTTTCATCAAATTTACTCCCTTCTCATTTCTAAATTTTGTTTTCTAAATATTTGTTGTTCATAGAAATTAACTTCATATATTCATCTTGTATTTTGTGACCTTGCTAAATTCATTTTAGGGCTAGTAGTTTTTTTGTAAAATCCTTAGGATTTTCTATACAGATAACCATAACATTTGTTAATACATTTTTATTTCCTCCTTTTTAATATTTCTGTCATTTTTAAATTCATTTGCTTATTTATTTTGCCTTATGGCATTGGCCAGGACATCCAGTACAGTATTGATGGGAAGTGAGGAGACTGAACATCTTTGTCTTATTCCCAGTCTTAGAGGGAAAGCCTTCAGACTTTAAC
The DNA here is from genome assembly GCF_024542745.1 of Macaca thibetana thibetana. Lineage (NCBI taxonomy): Eukaryota > Metazoa > Chordata > Mammalia > Primates > Cercopithecidae > Macaca > Macaca thibetana. The sequence goes on along the minus strand of NC_065596.1, from coordinate 51,114,904 downwards.
CATTAACAGTGATGGTTGCTGTATGTTTTTCATAGATGCCCAAGATCAAGTTGAGAAAGTTTCTTTCTATATGCAATTTGCTGTGTGTTTTTCATCATGAACGAGTTTTGGATTTCATCAAATTCTTTTGCTGCATCGACTGGGATTATTATATGAATGTTCTACTTTATTCTATAATGTGTGAAATTGATTAATTTTTCCATGTTGGAACATCTTTGCAATACTGAGATGCAGTCTTCATATACTGCTGAATTCAGTTTGCTAATATTTTGTTGAGGATTTTGGTTTGTGTGTTCATAAGAGATACTGGTCTGTAATTTCCTTTCCTTCCAATGGCATTGTCAGCTTTTGATATCAGGATTGTGCTAGCCTAATAACATATGTTAGGAAGCAATCTCTCCTATATTTTTGGAAAAAGTCTGTGTAATATTGATGTTATTGCTTTTGTAAATCTGTGATAGTATTCATTGGTGAACTCATCACAACATGGAATTTCTTGTATGGGAAGATTTTTATGATAAATTCAATTATTTTATGTTTTTCCAGCTTTACTGTGCGATATGTTACAAATAAAAATTACATATATTTAAAGTATACAATCTGATGTTTTGAGACATGTATATATCATGAAATGATCCCCACAATCAAAATAATTAACATATCCTTCACCTTACACAGTTAAGTATTTTTTCTGTGTGGTGAAAACACCTAAGATTAATTCTCTTAGCAAATTTCAAGTGTATGATACAGATTAATTTAGTATTGTCACCATGCTGAACATTAGCTCTCCAGGACTTATTTATCCCAAGTAACTGAGCCTTTGTGCGCTGTGACCAACATTTCCCCATTTCCCCAACCCCAGCTCCTGACAGCCACCATTCTACTCTCTGTTCCTATGAGTTGAACTGTTTTAGTTTCCACATATAAGTGAGATCATGCAATATTTGTCTGTCTGTGTCTACCTGGCTTATATCACTTAACATAATGTCCTCCAGGTTCATCCATGTTGTCACAAATGATAGCATTTCTTCCAATGGGTGTGTGTGTATCACATTTTCTTTCTCTCTCTCTTTCTTTCTTTCTTTCTCTCTTTCTTTCTCCTTTCTGTTTCTTTCTTTCTTCCTTTTCTTTCCCTTCCTTTCTTTCTTTCTCTCTCTTTCTCTTTCCTTCTTTCTTTCTTTCTTTTCTCTTTCTTTCTTTCTTTCTTTCTTTTCTTCTTTCTTTCTTCTTTCTTTCCTTCTCTCCTCTCTTCTCCTCCTCCTCCTCTTCTTCTTCCTCTTCCTCTTCCTTTTCCCCTTCCCCTTCCCCTTCCCCTTCTTTTTAATTTGAGACAGAATCTCACTCTGTCACCCAGGCTGGAGTGCAGTGGCATGATCTCTACTCACCGTAACCACCAACTCCTGGGTTTGAACAATTCTCATGCCTCAACCTCCAAAGTATCTGGGATTACAGAAATGCACCAACACACTCGGCTAATTTGTTTGTATATATAGTAGAAAAGGGGTTTCAACATGTTAATCAGGCTGGTCTCAAGTGATCCACCCACTTCAGCTTCCCAAAGTGCTGGAATTACAGGCAAGAGCTACCGTGCCCAGCCACATATTTGTTATTCATTCATATGTCAACGTATGTACGCTTAGGATGATTTCATATCTTGGCTATTGTGAATAATGCTACACAGGGGTGCAGATATCTCTTCAAGTTACTGATTTCATTTCCTTTGGATCTCTACCCAGAAGTGAGATAGCCGGGTCATGCAACAGGTCTATTTTAGTTTCTAGTTAGTTTTAGTTTTTTGAAGAAACTCAGCACTGTTTTTCCATAATGGCTGTACCATTTACATTCACACCAACAGAGTACAAAAGTTCCTTTTTCTCCACGTCCTCATCAATATTTGTCATCTTTTGTCTTTTTGACAATAGCCATTGTAAGAAAGTGTCAGGTGATATCTCATTGTGGTTTTAGTTTGCATTTCCCTGATGATTAGAGACAGTGAGCACCTTTTCATACACCTGTTGGCCCTTTGTATGTCTTCTTTGGAGATATGTCCATTTAGGGCCTTAGCTCATTTTTAATCAGGTATTTGGTCTTTATTGTTAAGTTGTTCGAGTTCTTTTAAAATTGTGGATATTAATCTTTTATCAGATATACAGTTAGCAGATATTTTCTCCCATTCCCTTAGGGATGTCCTTTTACTCTGTTTATTTTTTTCCTTTGCTGTGATGAAATTGGACCCTTATCTCACACCATACACAAAAATAAACTAAAAATGAATTAAAGACTCAATTGTAAGACCTGAAACTATGAAACTCCTGGAAGAAAACATAGGGAAAAATCTTCTTGACATTGATCTGGGCAATAAGTTATTGGCTATGACACCAAAAGCACAGGGAATGAAGAGCAAGCAATAGGTAGAATTGAGTCAAGCAAAAAGCTTTTGAACAGCAAAAGAAACAATCAATAGGCTGGGCGCGGTGGCTCAGGCCTGTAATCCCAGAACTTTGAGAGGCCAAGGTGGGAGGATCACCTGAGGCCAGGAGTTCAAGACCAGCCTGGCCAACAAGGTGAAACCCCATCTCTACTAAAAATACAAAAATTAGCCAGGCGTGGTGGCGCATGCCTCTAGTCCCAGCTACTTGGGAGGCTGAGGCAGGAGAATTGCTTGAACCTGGGAGGCAGAGGCTGCAGTGCACGGAGATCATGCCATTGCACTCCAGCCTGGAAGACAGAGTGAGACTCCGTTTAAGAAAAAACAAACAAACAAACAAACAAAAAACAATCAACAGAGTGAAAAGGCAATTCTTTTAATACATTGGAGAGTGTTCAGTTTTTTATTGTCTCTTGATTCAGTTTTGGAATACTAGAGTTTTAAAGTAATTTGTCTCTTTCACCTAAACTGTTAAACTTATTTAACAGGCTAAAGTTGATTGCTATATGTCTGTATGATAATATCCCTGTTAAACTTATTTAATAGGCTAAAGTTGATAGCTATATGTCCATATGATAATATTCCTCATTATTTCTTACTATTATTATTGCTTCTTATTATTCTTTAAAATATGCATATATTTTTAATTCTCCTAGAAATGTATTAACATTCTACAGGATATATATTCATATTCCCACTTGCACTTCTAATACTGTTTGTTTTCTTTATTTTTTCATTAATTTGTCTTGCTAGAGATTTACTAATTTTATTAAGTTTTTTTCAAAGAACCAACTTATGGCTTTGTTAATTTTCCCATGTGAATGTTTACCATTCATTGATGTTTGCTCTTATCTATATTAATTCTGTCCTTTCTTTGCTTTGAACTTATTTTCTTTTTCTATCTCTATAAAATAGAAACTTCAATAATTGGTATTAAACCTTTTTCTTTTCTAAAATACATATTGAAAGCTATACATTCTTTTCAAAGTATTGCTTTAGCTGCACCCTGCACCCAACAAAGTTTGAAATGTAAACTTTCATCTTCATTTGCTTCACATGTTTTTAATTTATCTTGTAATTTTCACTGGCTTCTGAGTTATTAAAAACAATTGTTTTATTCCAAAATGTTTAGAGATTTTCTAGATATGTCATTTATATTGATTTCTAATTTAATCCCATGTGGTCAGAAAATAACTCTATATGACTGCAATGTTTTCAATTTTGTTGATATTTATTGTATGACCTAGAATATTAGCTATTTTGGTGACCATTCCATGTGCATTTGAAAATAATATGTATTCTGCAGGTGTTTGTGGTAGTTCTATAAATGTCACTTGTGGATATTGTTATATTAAACTTGATATCTTCATCTATGGCTTGTATATTTTTATTAATTACCAAGAGAGGAATGTTAAAATTTTTCTGACTATCATTGTGGCTTTGTCCATTTTTCCCTTTATTTCTTTTAATAATTTCTTCACGAATTTTTTTTTTTTTTTTTTTTTTTTTTTGGTGAGACAGTCTTGCTCCGTCACCCAGGCTGGAGTGCAGTGGCACAATCTTGGCTCACTGCAACCTCCACCTCCCAGGTTCAAGCGATTCTCCTGCTTCTGCCTCCTGAGTAGCTGAGATTACAGGCATGCACCACCACACCTGGCTAACTTTTGTGTTTTTAGTAGACACGCGGTTTCACCATATTGGTCAGGCTGGTCTCGAACTCCTGACCTCAAGTGATCTGCCCACCTCGGCCTCCCAAATTTCTGGGATTACAGGCATGAGCCATTGTGCCTGGCCATGAATTTTGATGCCCTGTGATTAAGGGTATACATATTTAAAATTGTTCTACCTTGTTAGTGAATCGTTCCTTTAATCATTGTATAATGCTTGTATTTGTCTCTTACTCTTTGTCTTGAAACCCACCTTCTCTAACGCCCATATAGCCATGCCAGCTTTCTTGCTCTTATTGTTTGCATTGCATGTCTTATCCATCCTTTTACAGTCAATGTCTTGTTATTTATATTTAAAATGTGTCTCCTACAGATAGCATCCAGTTGGATCTCACTTTTTTCCCTAGTCAAAAATCTCTATTTTCATTGGGATGCTTAGTATATCTGCATCAGTTGAGGTTTAAGTTCATCTTATAATTTGATTTCCATTTCCCTAGCATGTTTTATAAAATTATTTCTATTGCTTATTTCCTGTATTCTTTGATAAATATTTTAGATATCCAATACGTCTTCTCTTTTTTATACTTAATTTTTTGTGTGCTTGATGTAGGGCTACTAAAATGTGATTTTTAAGTTATCAGTCTATTTAGAGTCAATATTATGCCTCTTCACATTTCACACTTCCCTTCTGACACTTCATACTTCCTGTTTTACAATAATTATTTTTCCCAGGATATGATTTGTTTTACCTCCTCATATCCTTCCTATAATTGCTATCCTATTTTTTACTCATCTATATATGTTAAAGGTCACTCTACAGTGTTATTATTTATGTGATAAGTAATTAGTTTTATTGTGAGTAATTTAAATAAATTATGAGAATAAAAGAGAGGCTTTTATATTTATAGACTCATTTCCAATTTCTGATGCCCTTTATTTTTTACACAGATCTAACTTTTGATTTGCTGTTATTTCTTTCAGCCTGAATGACACTATTCACTATTTCTTTTTTGCAAGCATCCTAGTAATAAACTTCCTAATTTTCTTTGTCTGAAATTATCTTGATTTCATCCTCACTTTCAGAAGCTATTTTTGCTGGATATAGAAATCTAAATTGACAGGATTTTTCTTCATTTACAGTTTACTTTTATTCTTATTTTTTGGAGACAGAGTCCTGTTCTCTCAGACTAGAGTGCAGTGGTGCAATCACAGCTCACGACAGCCTTGGCCTTCTGGGCTCAAGTGGTCCTCCTGCCTCAACCTCTCAAGTAGCTGGGGACTATGGGCATGTGACAAGATGCCCAGCTAATTTTTAAAAAAGAAAAAAATTTGGAGATGGGGTCTCACTATGTTGCCTAGGTTTGTCTTGGACTCCTGAGTTCAACTGATCCTCCTACCATGGCCTCTCAAACGTTTACACTTTTAAAATGTAATTAAATTGACTTTTAGTAGCCTCCATCGTTTGATATGAAAAGTCAATAGTAAGTTATTTTTATCCTTTTGTTTCATGTCTGTAATATGTGTTTTCGATATGGCTGCTTTCAGTATTTTCTTTGCAATTTGACTCTGATTATTTATTTTACATTTATCTCGCTTGGGATTGACTTAGATTTTTGGCTTTGTTTTTAATCCAAAAATTTTCTTCTTGTTTTTCATTCAATTTGTTAAGTTTTTAGTCATTGTTTTTCCAAATGCTGGTTTGCTCATTATAATTGTTTTCTGAGATGCAAATTTCATGTATGTAAAAGCAGTAGTTCTCATATTTTTTGGTCCCAATACTTCTTTACACTATTTAAAATTTTCAAGAACCCTGAAAGCATTTGTTTATGTGGTTATAGCTATCAGTATTTATCATATTAGAAATTAAGCAGAGAAATTATTAAAAATATGTATATCAACACACATAAAAAAGAATAATACCATAACACATTAACATAAAAAGGTAGACTTACTGAAAAAAATCAAAAATTCTTAGTGAGAAGAATGACACACTTTCACAGAGTGCTTTTCATGGCTTCACAGAAGACAGCTAGAGTCTCTTATTTGTTTCTGCATTTAATCTGTTGTTATATCATTCATCTTGCAGTCTATGGAAAACTCCACTATACACCTATGAAAAGATGGACAAGAGAAAGGCATATAATATCTTAGTTATCATAAATATAGCTTTAGTAGTGCAGATTTTATGAAATAATCTTGGGGACACTCACACTTCTGAAAACTGTTATTAAGCAATTAAATATTTTCACACAGGTCCATACGGTTCTGTTTATTTTTTTAAATTTTTTTTTTCTGTAGATGTGATTGAAAAATGCTATTGATTGATAAACAAGATCCTTCTTTCTCTGCCCAGTTATAATCTTCTTCTGTTGGGTTCATCTGGTAATGTTTTTAAAGTTTCAGTTATTATAGTTTTCTGTTATTGAATTTCCATTCGGTTGATTTTTTGTATAGTTTACATTTTTCTGCTCAGATTCTTTTTCTATTCAATCATTAAAACCATATTTTTCTTTAATTCTTTGAAAATATCATACTTGTTTTAAAGTCTTTGCTAACTCCATCATAGGAGATACCTTACATTTAGTTTCTTGATTATATTTTCTTTAGCCCTGAATCACATTTTCATGTTTTTATTTTTGTATGCCTAAGTGATATTTGATCGAATACTGCACACTATAGATTATATGTGGTAGAGAATGTGGATTCTGTTATCTTTTCATAGGAATGTGTGCACATGTTTAGTAGGTGGTTCAGTTGCTTGCACATCATCTAGTAGGCTTGGTTTTATGATTTTTAAATAATAAATGGAAAGCCCAAGGTATTTCCCAAGCCCCTCTAACTTGACAGGACTCAAACTGCAGACTCTTGTTGGGGCTTCAATTTGGACTCTGTTGGGACAAATCAAGAATAGTTCTTATACCTTAGACACAATTTTCTGGTGTCTTGAAGGATGCCTGAGATGTTAACCATATGCTCAAGAGATCTCTTCACTCTAATAAGGTTGAGAATCAAGCATCCAGCCCCACCACATTGCCTGTCCTCCATCACTGTCAAAGCTTTAGTCTCTCTGCTCTGCTTTCAATCTCCCAACAGCTTAACTCTGGTAAGCACTAGGTAATCTCCTCTTCTCCATGCATGTGCAGTCTGGTTATCAGTCATGGACTTGAAGGGAACCACCTACACACCTCCCTTTCTCCGATGCGCCATTGTGCAGATTCCAGCCATTTGAAGTGACTCAAACTCTGACCTCATTCTCCTCAGCTCAGCATGCCCACCATCCTCTGCCCAGATATCAGCTTGCTCTGCTGTGATTGTGCTACTATTACAACCCAGGCAGGGGACTGAATGACCAGAAGGCTCCTCACATGAGCTTCCCTTCTCTCTGGGATCACTGCTTTGTGTTATCTAATTGTTATTGCCCCAAATCAGTTGTCATATATTGTGTCTAGTTTTATAGTTGTTTATGACAAGAGAACCAGTCTGGTACCAGTCACTTCATCATGGTTAGTTTTTCAAAGAGTAACATTTTTTCAAAGAGTACTCATTTTTCAAAGAGTAGCAACAAAACTTTAAAAATTCAACACCATACAAAGCCAAACAAAACACATCTGACCATGTATAGCCCATGGACCACCTGTTTGTAACTTCTGGTCTACACGCTTGCTATTCAAAGTGAAGTCTTCAGGGAACCAGCCTAGGCCTCACCTGGGAGCTTGTAGGAAATGCAGTACTTCAAGTCTCATTCCACACATATATATTCAGAATCTGAAATTTAACAAGATATTCAGGTGATCTTACATTCATTAATATTTTCAAAGCTCTATTCAAAAGTTTCTGTATTCTCTATCCAGGTTTTCACAAACTAATACTAGGAATCACCAGAAGTACTTGCTAAAACCCACATTCCCAGGTGCTTTTCTGACCCACTGAATCAGAACCACTAAGATGGTAACTCTTATCATCAGGGACGTTTGGGGAAGACTGAGCTATTCCATAAACCTGTGAGGATCACTGGGCCCTCATACCTCACTCTGATCAGGCAATCTGCCCTGTCATACCATCTTCACTTGATGCCTAATAGACAATTATTCAAGGGATGTAAACTACATAGATAATTAAGTGGGTAATTTCATTTCCCCAGTGGACTTTTAGGCCATATTTTTGAAATGCGTGCTTCTCTACTTAGCCAGTGACTTTCCTCTCACACATGGCAAGGCTAGTCGTCTAGTCTTCACTTAAAATTTGTCCCTTCCAGAAGAAAGCTTTAGTATTAGGGTTCTTCAGAGGGACAGAACCAATAGGATGCATAGATAGATAAGTGAGAGGTTATTTATTAAGGGAATTGGCTCATATGATTATGGAGACTGAGAAGTCCCACGACAGGCCATCTGCAAGCTGGAGACCCAGGGGTGCTGGCAGCATGGCTCAGTCCAAGTCCAAAAGCCTCAGAACCAGAGAAGCCAGTGGTGTAACTTGAAGTCTGAGGCCAAAGGCCTGAGAACCTGGGGCAGGGGCTGCTGGTGCACATCCTAGAGTACAAAGGCCTCAGAATCTGGAGTTCTGATGTCCAAAGGCAGCAGCAGATGGGTGTTTGAGGTCTAGGAGACAGAATCTGGAGTTCTGATGTCCAAAGGCATCAGAAGATGGGTGTCTCAGTTCTAAGAAAGAGAACCTGGAGTTCTGATGTCCAAAGGCAGCAGAAGATGGGTGTCTCAGGTCTAGGAGAGAGAATCTGGAACTCTGATGTCCAAAGGCATCAGAAGATGGGTGCCTCAGTTCTACGAGACAGAACCAGGAGTTCTGATGTCCAAAGGCAGCAGCAGCAGATGGGTGCCTCAGGTCTAGAAGAGAGAATCTGGAACCCTGATGTCCAAAGGCATGAGAAGATGGGTGTCTCAGTTCTAGGAGAGAGAACCTGGAGCTCTGATGTCCAAAGTCAGCAGAAGATGGGTGCCTCACTTCTAGGAGAGAGAAAGCACAAACTCACCTTTCCTCCACCTTTTTGTTCTATTTGGGACCCCAGTAGATTGGATGGTGCCTGCTCACATTGAGGGTAGATCTTCCTATCTCAGTCCACCAATTCACCCTCCAATTTCCTCCAGAAATACACTCACAGATGCACTCAGAAATAACGCTCTATCAGCTATCTAGATATCACTTAATCCAGTCAAGTTGATGCCTAAAATTAACCATCACACCCTCCTAAACCAACCTGTCTGAAGCCTTCAATGAAAGGAAAGATGCACATGTATCTATAGCTATAACTACTGACTGTTTATATGGATTAAGAGAAGTATAATACTTTATACCTGTCATTGATGGATTTTTTTTCTCCACTGCACTTAGAAGAACCACAACCCCAAATTCCTTAGTCTGACCTTGGCACAATTCCATGCTTGGTCCCTAGTAATTTCTAATCCATGTTGGTAACTCAACCTACAATTATACTGTTACATACTTACAGACATCACTTAAAACAAGTCTGTGGGATTTTTGACATAGTCACTCCTAACTATCATCTATCCACTCACCCCTGTGTAGACCAGGTCCCAATGTATCACACCAACCCATGCATGGTATCCTATATCATATAATGCCCTGAACTTTCCCGGGTCAGAGGGAGGTGAGCCCTGCAGGCTGGTATTATAGTGATGCCCGCCCTGCCGCCTGCGTATGGGATGAGTCCTCTCACATAGCAGAAGCAGAGGAGGTGGGGGCAGATGCATGTCCCAACGACACAGGATACCATCCTCGGGGGCTCTGTGCCTCCCTTGCCAAGGTCAGACTTGTTCAGATGATATGGGGGAGCAGTGGAGTGGTGTCCATCGAGCTCTGGGAATGGGAGATGGGTCCCCTCTCTGTGACCTTAGGAAGCTTATTTAACCTCGCTGACTCTGTTTTCCTCATCTGCATCTGGAAACTTGATGTAACAATATCAAATCATGATTTCTCGTGTGGAAAGCACTTGGAGGAGGGCGGTTTGCACTGTGGTTGCTTTACCCTGAGGGTGGTCATCAGCAAGGCCTTTTGAAAGTAGACTTGAGCTTTAGGTATTAAGAACCTAAAACATATGCATAACTTTTGGCCTGGGATTTCTCTCCATTTTTAGGTCTGTGTTCCAAGGAAATAATCAGTGATATGTTCAATATTTGCATTCAGGCATATTATTTGAAACTTTATATATAACAATCACAGTATATGATATGGTTTGGATCTGTGTCCCCACCCAAATCTCATGTCAAATTGTAATGCCCAGTGTTGGAGGTGGGGCCTGGTGGAAGGTGATTGGCTCATGGGGGCGGATTTCCTCCCCGTGCTGCTCTCTTGATAGTGAGTGAGTGCTCATTAGATCTGGTTGTTTAAAAGTGTGTGCATCTCCCCACTCTCTCTCTTCCTTCTGCTTTGGCCATGTAAGACGTGCTGGCTTCCCTTTTGCCTTCCACCATGACTGAAAATTTCCTGAGGCCTACTCAGCCATGCTTCCTGCACAGCCTGAGGAACTGTGAGCCAATTAAACCTCTTTTATTAAACAAGAAGATACTTTAATAAGAAATTTTATAAGAAATTCTTATAAATTGTTCACTCTCAGGTATTTCTTTACAGCTGTGCAAGAATGGACAATATAAAGTATGTCAGTATAAAATTAGCCTACATCCAAGTACGGAAGATTGCCCAAATTGTGATTTATCCACATGATGGGATATTTATACGGTCATTTAAAATCTTTTTTTTTTTTTTAATTGAGACATGGCTTGGCTCTGTCCCCTAGGCTGGAGTGCAGAGGCATGATCTCAGCTCTTTGCTGCCTCAACATCCCGGGTTCAAGTGAGGCTCCCACTTTAGCCTCCCAAGTAGCTGGGACTACAGGCACATGCCACCACACTTGGCTAATTTTTGTATTTTTTGTAGAGACAGGTTTTTACCATGTTGCCCAGGCTGGTCTTGAACTCCTGGGCTCAAGACATCTGCCCACCTCAGCCTCCCAAGGTGTTAGGATTATAGGCATGAGCCACTGCTCCTGGCCTAAAATCTTATAAAGAAAATTTAATATCATTGGAAAATGCTTACAATACAAAGCAGTCAAATAAATACTCTATGTAATTTGTTATATATGTATAAATACATAGGAAAATATTCATGGTGTTATTATCTCTGGATGACAGTGTTGATTACGAGTGATTTATTTATTTTTCTTTATTGTAATGTTCTATATTTTTCAATTGTTGCAAGTCAATATACAATTTAAAAAATCTTACTTACAAAAAAATGTTGGAATTAAAGTCTGGGGGTCTGGATTTGAGTCCAGGCCCCAACAATGGCTGTGCAACCTTTAGTAGGAGAAAGCTGAAAAATGGGAAAAACTTGTCTCACCTTTCTCATCGGATAGGCAAGAAACTAAAATAAGATAATGTGCACAGGAGTCATGTGGAAGGAAAATGGCAAAAAAGATAGAGGGGCTATTGCTCATATGAATCTGACTAGGAAACAAGAAGCTACTCTTAAAAGAAATATTGATGCTTACAAGGTTTCAGGTCACCCCTATCTCCTCCAGCCTATCTTTAAAAGAGACAAAATTCAAAACAAAACAACACAAAATCTCATGCAGAAGGTTCTTCTGCCTGGTAACAGAGTGCTTCTGTGTAGTTAAGACATAAGCTACATCTGACAACTGCACTATCAGATGGGAGCTCTGGACATGCGAGAATCATTGCTTCTGTACTGTAAGACCTGAAAGAGCCCCCCAGCCAGCCACCAGCCTTGCAGAGGATTACATGGGGTCTCCATACAAAGCTGGATGCTTCAAGGTATTTGCAGTCTCAAGAGTGCATTCCCTGCCTCTGACAGAGTGGTAGGGGCTGTTACAACCCATCCTGGGGTGTCCAAGAAGACACTCAGCATTCATTGCAGGTAGTGTGGCCACAGTGCAGCCACATTGGAATCCATTTGCAATATTTATTTAACTACAAAATATAAATGTCCTAAGTCCCAACAATCCTACTTCTCTGCAGCAACTCTAGGGACATATTTGCTGATGTGCATAAAATGGCTGGGCATTCCTTTTAAGTACTACATGATATTCCAAAGAAGAGCCATGCTAAAATAGTATTCAGACCCCAGAGACTTCCCTTGTTGTTCAGCATCTCGAGTTAAGCTGCAATGAAGTGAATCGACATGTCACAACATCGAAAGTCTCCAAGAGTTTGTTTTTTGTTTTTTCAATTTAAAAAAAATTATGTTGCTAATCAGAGTATACACTATCAAATCACTTATATAAAAATAACTCAAAACATTACAATTCTAATTTCTGTGGGTGTATAAGGCACAGAAAAATGTCTGGAAAGATTCATACCAAATTGATCATATTTATTAGACCTGAGGGTATGGGAGAATGTGGAGGATGCAATCTTCCTTACCTGTATTTAAAATTATTTTTAAAAAGAATGTGTTCATGTATTACTTGTGCAATCCACATAAATTTGGCAGTAAAAATTAACATAGCTGACACAAAATGATTATGAATAGTTGACCATTGAACAAACAAATAAATATAGTCATTCAAAGACAGGTTTCTCATTGTTGGAGAAAGGATTATAAAATTGGAAAGGGGAGGAGGAGACAGAATACGCCCTAGGGTGCTGGATTGAAATTGAAGGTATAAGTAAAAACTCATGGTTTAAAAAGGGACAGAGGAAGGGAGGACAGGAGAGAGAGTTAGGGAAGTCAGGGGAGAGAAGGAAAGAGATAAAGAAATTATTCGTATGTATATGCACAGAGGACCTGGAAACAATGGAACTCCACTGGCAATGAGCATACTTAGCATGGAGGCATTGGTTTCTATGTTATTCTCCTGTAAGAGAAAACAGGGCCACTTACAAAATGGTCATTGAAGGCCTGCAACTGAGAAAGCACAAGATGAGCCTGAAACTTCTAGTGCCATAAAGTAAGGAAATGCTCAAAGAATAACAGGGACATATCAGAAGGACAAAGAAGCCAGTTTGTAGAGACTCCCACTGGCCAAATATGAGACAAATTTAGCCCAAAAATAAATAATGATTGAAAATCATGATTTATTGAATGAAATAATCATCCACCAGTTACATGGATATAAATAAATAAGTGAAAAAGAAGGAAAAGCTCTTCCTTGCAGTAGAAAGACAATTAGTAAATGTAGAAAGAATACTATAATTTGAAAAATTTCCTCTTGGCAACTACCATCATCATCCTTGAATCAACCAAGAATCGTCAATGGATATTAAAACTACTGAGGGGATGTTTGAGAAATAACAGGGGATATTTACATAGTCTTGAAATATCTCCCATAAGAAGCTTACTTATTTCAAAGGAAAAGGATATTTTCCTAAGAATGGAGAAAGCTGGAACACCACTGTCACCAAGACATTCAGGTTAGCAACTCCAATCATGGGACAAAGCTACATCTTGTACCCCCTGACAGGAAGAACCGAGGAGACCAAAGCACCATTTTGGTGGCATTTCTGGCACAAATGCGTTAACGCAAACCTAATCCTCATAAAATATCAGGGTTTAAAAAACCAAATTGAGGATGATCCACACAGTAGCCGGCCTCCAGCCCTCAAAAACATCAATGTCGTGGAACACAGAGGAAGATGAAGGCATAAAAGGAGGCCAAGGAGAGATGGGCACCGAAGGCAACTCAAGATATGCGATTTCCTTCTATCACTAAGGATAGTATTAGGATAATCAGCCTCATCAGAGCAAAATCTGTAGATGATGGGTTATCCTATCAATATTAAATTCCTGATTTGTGTGTATTTTCTAATTTCTGTGTTTATGGAAGTGTGCATCTTTGTTTATGGGAAATGTATGCTGAAGTATTCATGGGTGAAAGAGCATCAGGTCTGCAGTTAATTCTTCAACGGTTCAGAAAAATTAAAGTGTGTGTATACACATAATTACAGAGTGTGTGTGTGTGTGTGTGTATTACTCTGTTTTCATGCTGCTGATAAAGACATACCTGAGATTGGCTAATTTATAAAGGAAAAGAGTTTAACGGACTCACAGTTCCACGTGGCTGGGGAGGCCTCACAATCATGGCGGAAGGTGAAAGCTATGTCTAACAAGCCAGCAGGTAAGAGAAAATGAGAGCCAAGTGAAAGCAGAAACTCCTTATAAAACCGTCAGATCTCGTGAGACTTACTCACCACCACGAGAACAGTGCAGGCAAAACCTCCCGCACGATTCACTTACCTCCCACTGGGTCCTGCCTGCAACAAATGGGAATTACGGGAGCTACACTTCAGATGAGACTGGGTGGAGACACAGCCAAATCATATCAGTGTGATACATAAAAAGAGAGAGGGAGAGAGAAAAGAATAAAAGCTGGTAAAATGCCAACAATTAGGGAATCTGATGAAGAGAATATGGGAATTCTTACAACTTTTCTGTAAGCCTGAAAATAAATTAAATTAAAAAGAAATGGCGGCCGGGCGCGGTGGCTCAAGCCTGTAATCCCAGCACTCTGGGAGGCCGAGACGGGCGGATCACGAGGTCAGGAGATCAAGACCATCCTGGCTAATACGGTGAAACCCCGTCTCTACTAAAAAAATACAAAAAACTAGCCGGGCGAGGTGGCGGGCGCCTGTAGTCCCAGCTACTCGGGAGCCTGAGGCAGGAGAATGGCGTAAACCCGGGAGGCGGAGCTTGCAGTGAGCTGAGATCCGGCCACTGCACTCCAACCCCGGGCGACAGAGCGAGACTCCGTCTCAAAAAAAAAAAAAAAAAAAAAAAAAAAAAAAAAAAAGAAATGGCAAGTTTAAAGGCAAAATAAAGGGGTAGACAAAACAACTTGCATCAAGCAACCAGGGACTCCAACCAAGATGTCAGAGTCAACAACCTGGCCAATACTGCGGAGAAGCTGTGTATACAGAATACTCAAAACCCCGGGGCCAAGGCCAGGAGCAGCAGTCCCTGCCTGTCATCCCAGCGCTTGGGCCCAGGAGTTCCAGACCAGCCCAGGCAACAGAGCAAGACCTTATTTTTACAAAAAGAAAATGTTTAAAAGACTAGCCAGGCGTGGTGGCTTGTGCCTGTGGTCCCAGCTACTTGCGAGGCTGAGGAGGGAGGATCTCTTGAGGCTGAATGGTCAAAGCTGCGGTGATCCATGATTGCACAACTGCATTTCAGCCTGGAAAGTCCAGCCTGGAGAGACAGTCAGACCCTATTTGGAAAACAAAAAAAAGAAAAAAAAAGAAAAAAAAATCTGAGTTCAGGTTCAAATGTCGGCCAAGAGAAAGGACAGTAAGATCTTTCAAAACCTTCATTTCTAAAACAGTACTATGAATCCTAAATCAAAGGACACTGGGGTGATGGAGCAGGTTTTGAGTAGTTTTGAGTAGAGAGCAGCTAGCACTGAGCCAAGCCCCTAGAACATGCTCACGTGATGAGAGTGTAGCTAGTCTCTCCCTGCTTGCTTGCAGCCCCCAAGCCCATCACTGAAATACACAGGGAGGTGAGGGCCTCGAAAACCTGAGACGCTAAGAGTAAGCACAGAGTGGGTAAGGAGCCTCTGTTTCGGGGCCAAGTCTGTGACCCGTTGGGTTGCAGAAGCTTTTTATTGAATAAAGTTCCAGGGCTTCAGTGATCCATCAATGCTGCACCTGCAGCCCGAGGATGTAGGAAAAGCTAGGTGTCAGCTGATTCAGAGGGGCAGGATAGCCAGCCCAGTGCCTGAAACGCATGGGCCTTTCCAGCGCTGCTGAATCTAGCTTTGGAAAGTTGGAGGACTGATATAAAGACGGTCCCAGGCTGCTGCAGTCCTTGGCACTAGAGGGCAGGCCAGCAGGTTCCCAGTCTGCACAGGTCAACTAAACAGGGACTTTGGCACCAACTGTAGAGTGGCTGCTGTCAACTTACACGCATGCGCGCGCGCGCGCGCACACACACACACACACACACATTCTCCAGAAGGAACCTTAGTATATAAAAAATAAAAAATTCATAGAATCAAAGAAGAATTGCATTCTTCAGGCAGTTTAACTCTTTCCCCTTGGGCAGGAGAAGGTTCACTTTTGACAAAACCCCTAATACGCCTCCACTGAGACCTGCTGTCACAGCTCTGGGTTTCAGTATCCACAGTTCAGGATGGAGGGAGAGCCCAGAGATAGGGCCAGACAGGCCTCCGCCCCTCCCTCTGGCAGTTCCTCCATCTCCCCGGCCCCAGCTTCCTCCAAAGTGGCATATAAAGACAGCATTGTCCAGTTCCTCCTGTCATCATGGAGATAACAGATAACACGCAGCATCCTAGAAGACACTCCGTGGTCAATAACTAGCAGCAATGACTGTGATTATCATCCACATTTGCTTCCTGGGGATATAGAAATATATCCTCCCTGGAGCCTCGGTTCTCCTGGACACAGAGAGGGACATGAGCTGCTGCTATGAGCTGTTCCTGGCACAAGAGTTCCCAGGCTGCACGTGCCAGGCACACAGCACATGCCCAGGACACACCTGTTGAGTGAGCACATGGACAGGCACAGCCAAATCTTTCTGACATCTTAAAAGCACTGAAGGAAATTCTAAGTCCTCTTACAAATATATCTTTAAACACATCTATGAGCATGACTTTCCTCGCCCCTATACCTGCAAGCAGACATCGTGTTACCCTTGAGTCTAAATCATCTTTTCCCTTTTGCGTTGCAAAAATTTTCCCTGACAGCCAACAGAACACATTCTTCTTCTAATCGTTGGTTTACCTCTCACAAACGCTGGTGGATCTCCCCATCTCTAATCCTCACCCGCTCATTCATTAACTATCAAGTGTGGCTTTTTGGAACAATTATATTCTGTCCTGCTGTCAGCTCTATCCACACAGGTAGAGGATACATCCCAACTCCTTACACAGGATGTAAATTATTGCTGGCATACCAGTACCTGAAAAATGATTACACCCAGTGCACAGTTAAATAATGGATGCTTAGCACAGTGCATTGTAATAAGCAAAAGATATGAAATATCTACAATTCTAAGTGGAATATGCTAAGTATTTTTTTGTAATAAAACCGTTTTGGGGGAAGACAGGCTATTGAATCATGGTCTCCAGAAAAGACATCCATGTGTCAGTTCATTTGCAGAAGCCGGCGGGCGCTGTCATCTCATCTGTGAAGTGGGGACAAGAATCATATTTTCAATCAAGTAGAGGTACTGCTTAGCACTGAGCCTGGCACATAGTAGGTGCTCAGTAAATGGCAGTAACTGCTGTCATCTGAGGAATGGCTGCCTGGTTAGGCTGGCAGTAGGCTGGGGCAGTGTCTCCTCGTGGGAAGAGCAGCTGGAGTGCTCATCACCTTGATGTACCTGTGGTCAGGTTTAGTGTCTGACCACAGGGAGGAGCAGGCACAGCGCCCTGCCCTGCCCCACCCACCTTTCCACTGGGAAGCTGAGGGTAGAACCTGCTTTGTCACCAAACACGGTAGAAGGTTCCGGAGGGCTGGGAGGAAATGGAGTTAATGGTGGCTCTTGAAGACTTCTCTGCCTTGGAAGCCTTCCAGAAATAAAACCCTGGAACTCAGTGCAGTGCTCAGGCCTGGGCAGTAGGGGCCTCTTCCTGAGCCCCATGCTCTACAGGGCCCTTCTGTGATCCTTGTCTCAGGACAAGGAATACGCAGATACAGGGGACATGCCTGCCTGGGGCCTGCATTCTTCCCATTTCAAAGCATGCTCTAGTCCCCTTAGGAAGTCCATTTCACAGCAAAGGAAGCTGAAACCCAGAGGATACCGATTTCCCTGCAAAGCAGATGTGGTCTTGCTAATTCCAAACCAGTTGTTCCTTATTCCAAAGCAGTTCTGGCCTTACCCTGCCTCCTGCTCCCTTGTGACATGGGTGCCCGGGATCTTTTGCACCTGTGCAACAGGCACCTCTTTGACCTCCTTCACAACAAATGAAACTGAGACCCAGAAGATAAAGGATTCACTGGGAAGCAGAAGAGATGGTCTTTGAAGCTGTTCCAGCCCCACCCTCTCCCCACACCTCCCAACCGTCCCGTGATATGGGTTCCTGGGACCTTTGCATCTGTCCAGAGGGCACTTCTTTGGCCACCTAGACCAGTCCATCTGGTGTTCTCAAGCCAAAGCCCCCAGAAGATGCAGCAGGCTGTGCTGAGTGGGAATGAACTTTCCTACTCTCATTCCTGCCTGGGGAGGTGGAGCGGGACCTACCACAGAGCCAGGGCTGACAGCAGCAGAACTATCTAGAACACTCACCCCGGCATCCTGCCCACTGCAGCGCTGATGCTGGAGCAAACCGCCTCCGCTCACAGGGCTTCTCAGCAGAGTCCCCTCTGCAGTCCCCACAGGAGGTCTGGAGCTCGGGTGGTTTCCCAGGGCCGGAAGTGCATGGTTTTCCTCTGTATCACTAAGCACCCCAGAGCACTGAGGCACAGGGCGTAGTGCTGGGGTGCTGCATAACCTGCAGATGTTTCCAACCTTCTAAGTCTCAGTGTATAAATTTGTTTCCTGAGGCCATGATACTAAACATGGTGGCTTAAAACAACAGATAGTTATTTCTCACTGCTCTGGAAGCTGGAAGCCAGAAATCAAGGTGTCTACAGGGTCATACTCCCTCAGGCTTCAGGGGAAAATCCATTTCTTGACTTTTCTGGCTTTTGGTGGCCTTCCTGAGGATGTGACTGCATCCCTCTAATCTCCGCTCTGTCTTCACACCACCATCTCTCCCTATGCCAGCTCCCCCATGTGACTCGTGTAAGGACACATGTCATCGAAGTCAGGGCCCACCTGGATAACTCAGGATGATGTCAGCATCTCCAGACACTTGATTCACTTGTATCAGGTGATATGGTTTGGCTCCATGTCCCCAACCAAATCTCATCTTGAATTATAATCCCCACGTGTCAAGTGCGGGACCAGGTGGGAGTCATTGGATCCTGGGGTCGGTTTCCCCATGCTGCCCTCATGATAGTGAGTTCTCAGAAGATCTGATGGTTTTATAAGCATCTGGTATTTCCTCTGCTTGCAACCCTCTCTCACCTTCTTTGTGAAGAAGGTGCCTGCTTCCTCTTCGCCTTCCGCCATGATTGTAAGTTCCCTAAGTCCTCCCCAGCCATGCAGAACTGTGAGTCAATTAAACCTCTTTCCTTTTTAAATTACCCAGTCTCAGGTATTTCTTCACAGTAGTATGAGAATGGACTGACACATTAGCAAAGACCCCATTTCCAAATAAAGTAAACATTTACAGGTTCCAGGGATCAGGATGTGGACATATGTTTTTGGGGACCACCATTCAGCCCACTACTGTGTCCTCAATTATAAGGCACAAATAATAATAGTATTCGCCTCACAGAATTATGGTGAGGATTTAACAAGACAATGTATATTAGACAAGTGCTGAAAATATTCAGTATAGATATTTTAATTTTCTCTGCACATACATTTAGGTAAAAAAATAATATATAGATCTTGATAATGGAGTCCTAGTGCACGTCAAACATTGACTTGCTTAGTTTAATCGAAACCATCTTTAAATGTTATTTGCATATTCAGGGTGAGGTATCCTTGTGCAAATCTCAGGACAAGGTGTTCCCAGGGACAGGGGTAGTCGGGGTCATTAAAGGGTTTTTAAATATCACTGATGAGTCACTTTCATTGTACTAGCAAAATAAACAGTTCAAGTGCAAGAGCTAAGGTTTCTAAGACACACAAGGACTTTTCACAGAAAAATGCAGCAAATGGATCAAGAGAAGAAAAAGAAAGAACAGGATTTTTTTTTTTAAGATTAACAAAAGGAAAACAGTCATAGATGTCTTTGGCAGAGAAATGGCTGAACGCTCGAAGTTGCATCTCAACTGTGTGGCCCTCCACAGGGGTTAACAGAAAAGCCGAAGGGCCTGAGAAGAGCAAGTCTCCAACAATATGTGCAAAATAATTATTAATTTTTTAAATCTTGGTAGAGATGAAGTCTTGCTAGTTGCCCAGGATCATTGCACCCAGACGCAAAATGATCATATATGTAAAAAGCAATAGTCTGTGCATGCATGAGTACGCTTTCCTGTGCACATATAAGCATGGAATGATGACATACTTCTACCTCGCAACCCGGGTGGAAAGGGCCAATCCCTCTCCCCCAGTTCACTGCTGTCCCTTCAGCAAAGGGACAGGAATGAAGAGGGAATTTTACTACTTCTGTAATGTGTGGCAATTTCTCAGCAAAGATGGCAGCAGGATTTGCCAGTGCAATCTCAAAATTAAGGAAATTTCACATCCAGCTGTCAAAGGCTGTCAAAGGACAGCTGGGTGTGACTAAGGCAGAGGAGCTCCTGCTCTTGTCTGAACACTACTCTCCTCCCCACCCTCATCTACAGAACAGATTGGCTCCCGGACAACTTCCCATAGTCTCTAATTCTGCTGTAAGGGTTTGGGTACCTTACCAGGCAGGTCCTGGGCACCTGATGGATTTTGAATGGGAGACTGAGTGACCTGCTGACCGGCCAGGCTCCTGAGACCCACTGGCAAATAGCCTGTGGTCTTAGCATCCCCTGTTCCATCCACTTGCACGAGGACAAAATGAAGAGCTTCAAGGCCCTGCCTACTTAGGGATGCTGGGCACCGGGATGCTGGGCACCAGGGTGCTGTGCCCAAGGGTGCACATGCTCTGGTCCCTGGCACGGCTGGGCCTGCAGAGGAGGCAGGAGTGAGTCACCACAAAGCTATGCTGCACAGGTGCAGTGAAACTGTGATACGCTGGGAACTGAGCCCAGGCTGGGCTGTGGGCCCTGGCGGAGAGGGGGCCAGTCAGCACCAATCCCCAGGGCTGAAATATAAAACACGCTATGGCTCGCCCTCTCTGAGAGTGCACCGGCTTTCCTATTTCTGAGGCTTTGTTTTGCTACAATGGATGCATTTCTGAGTTCCTGTCTTTGTAAACAGATACCATTCAATGCAGCGGGTGATTTTCAGGCCATCCGTCTCTCTGCTTTCCCACATTTTGGAGGAGCAGAGTTCAAGTTCTAGTTCTCGCCCTAAGCAATTGTGTGATCCATATGGGCCGAGTCACCAGTCTGGGCTCTGACCTGCTCTGTGAAACTGCAGTCAATGGGACTGGTGCGTGTCCAAGGACAGCGGGAAGCAGCATGCCCTGAAGTCACCCATGAATCCTCTGTCATTCCCCGGGGTGCCCTGATGCTGATGGACGAGGCCACACTTAGATTCAAGTCTGCAAGGAAGGACTGTAGCATCTAAAAGCTATCACCCGGCCAGCATCTCGAGAAGGTGGTGCTGGGGCAGGTGCCTTAGCAGGAGTGGGGAAGGAAGGAAGTCACTTCAGTGAATGATAATGAACTTTACCCAACGTCCTCCTAGCTAGAGGAGAGTCTGGGTTTCCTTTCCGGAGACTCTGATAAGACGAAGAATCAGCTTATGGTTCCATGCTTTCCCGGCTCTCTAGTGACTGGAGGAGGGAAACGAAGGAGATGAGGTTTCCATGGTTGATCATTGGGGAACGCCAACCAAATGTTGCAGTGTTTTGAACTCCCTAGAAACCCCTCTGCAGTAGGCAATGGTGAATCCAAATAGCACACATCTGGGGGCAGTGAGGACGGGCTCTGCTTGCTACTCACTGCAGGGGGACGGAGTAAGCTGTTCTGAAACCCCAGCTGCTGGCTGGAGGTGGAGGCAGCCTGGATGCTCCAGAAACTCCAGGCCTGCTTCATAACTCACCATGTTGCAGGAATGTGTCATCCTCAGAACAGCATCACTAAAGGCCTGGGGGATTTGCGTCTGCCTCAAAATCATACCCAGCCTTATTTTCAAATCACTGCGCTTACCACCAAGTGTTGTGCCCTTTCTTTTATGCAAGGCAGGGGCACCGGGCTAACACGACCTGAGCTCCCCTCCCGCTCAAAGCCACGCCACAGACACCTGTCACTACAGCTGCTCCCCAGGTGGCTGTGTGTGGTTTCGGCTGGTGTCACAGTCACTCAGGGACCCCTGGGGTTTCTGGGGTTTCAGCTTGCCCTAAGACAGGCATAGCAGCAGCAGAGGGGTCCGCAAGTGGGAATTTTGTATCCTTCTCTGCAGGGAATGGGGAATCCCTTGTCCTTAGAAATCTGGGTGCATCTCATGTCCTCTACATCTAAAAGAACCAGGTAAGCCCCCCCTTACTAAGTGCCAATCCTGTCCAAGTTTTGCTCAGGGGCTAGTGTTGGGGTGATGAGTGAGGTGTTTGCAGTCTTGGGAAGAAGCTCAATGTGACCGTGTAACAGAAGGTGAGATTGCCCAGGGCAGGAGGGGACAGTCCGGTCATTGGAAGGGGAGGGGTGCGGGGTGCAGGGGATGCAGCAGGAGAGCGCAGCGGTGGTGTCAAAACTGAGTGCAGGGTCATTCTCCACCAACACAAGCATGCAGACTCAGTCCCCATGTTCAGCCTCCCCGAGGCTCAGTTTCTCCCCTTCTGTGAAATGAGATTATAAAGTGACTTTCCCATTGTAGGACTGCCGCGGGATGGAGAGAGACAGGCAACACAGAGGAATCCACTCAGGGTCTGGCTCCTGCACACCCACCACGTTGGCCTTGCTTTTAGTCTTTCCTGCCTGGTGAAGAATCCCTTTACATCTCATTAGAATCCAACACGCCCTCCGTGCACATGCCTGCCGCCTGGCCGCATCAGCTCTCTCGCTGCGGGGCCCTTTCCCAGGTGCAGCAGAGAGAAAGAGTCAGGTTCCAGGTGCTCCCAGGCTGGGGCAAGACTCACCTGTAAGCAGATTGCAACATGAAGTAGTGACAGATGTTTGCCCAGAGGGCCTCAGGAGTGACTGTCTGTGCCTGGGGGTATTCCCCCGGGCATATGAGGCAGAGGCACTCTGATGCTGTAACATACACAGCAAACAGGAACAGAGTATGTTCATTCTTTTTTATCATATATGCCTTCATTTTCCATTCATTCATTATTTCTTGGTTATCTACTCTGTGCCAGGCACAGAGAAGTTTCCCAATAAGGGAACAGCCCACCATTCAGAGGAAGTGATGGCTCGGAGGGGCCTTCCCTACACAGGGTCACTGATCTGCCCGCCTGTCCTCACAGCGCCACCATGGGCCTGAGGCTGCAGCTCTCACTGGGGTTCACGCCACTGGACGGTCTGCCTGGCCGATTCCTGTGTTCCCTGTCTCGATCTCCATCCCACAGCATTGTCCTACTCACAGCACCAAGGACAGGACTGGACACGTTTCAGGTGACTGAAAGCAAGGTGACCATGGTGGGTGTGCAGGAGCCAGGCCCTGAGTAGTGAGTTCCTCTGTGTTTTCTGTTCCTCTCTATCCCACAGCAGTCCTGTCGGTCAGTCTTGTTGACGGCTGTGGCCTTTGGTGTGGGGAGTGCTCCGGGGAGGGTGCTCCAGAAGGGGTGTCTCCTTCCTGGCTTCAGGGAGCACTTTGTATGAGAGCCAGAGATGGCTGCACAGAGGCCGTTATGGAGAACGGACGTTGCAAGCAGAGGGAAGGATGTAAGCCAAGGCACAGAGGGTTGAACTACTCAGGGCAGTGAGGGAGCAGGACGGTGCCGTGGGGAGCTGTGTGCTCAGTAGCTAAGCCCAGACACCGGTCTCAGAGGAGGGGCCTGGGAAAGCCACCCAGAGTGTCTGAGCGACTCTCACTCCCTTTGGTGCGTTAGCCTGAGTGTTTTGAAGGCAGAGCTGAGGCAAAACAGTATGTGTGAGTAGTTTATTCCGGAACATGACCCCGTAAGCAGGGATGAGGGAAGGAAGCACAAAAGCAGCAGATGCCCAGCCATTTGAAGGACGCACCATCAAATTCACCACTGCTGTGGGCAATGGGGCTCCACCCCAGGACCCCTCTGGAGGACCCCATGAAATGATTCCAAATTATCCACTCTGGGGAAGGAAGGCTTCTCCGCTGTTGGTCAGGCTGGCCCCAGGACCTGCTAAGTCACTGCAGTTCAAGATTGCCTGGGAGCACAGACTGGGCAGGTTGCACGGGGTGGCTACGCTGCAGTCTCAGACCCTCCTGGGGAAGACACGAGGGGCTTGTCTCTGGGCCTGACCTGCTGCCTGCTCTGGTTGCTTCTGTATGGACTGACGAGTGCCTCTGCAGAGTGGTCCCTATAAAAAGGCTTGAGCCTGAGTTGGGGCTGAGAGTTCTAAGTCGGGCATGAAAGGAGATCTGACTAGGGATTTAGGGAAAAGCAAAAGCCATCAGTCCCAGCTGTCTGACATGGGTCTTTGCCGAGGGCTAGATTTTCCCAAACTTGGAGCCAAGCATTCCAGGGCAAGTAACTGATTTGGGAAGTGCAAGGGAGACAGGGAGGAGACTGGGTGAAGGACGGCACCCAGTTAAGGGGGTGAGACTGGGGCTATTGATAAAGTGGATGACTGCAGCTTAATCCCATGAGAAGACTCCTGGAAACATGCACCCCAGGCTTATTCGCCCCTACAAGAGGTGAGGAGCTGGGGTTCAGACCCATCCACGGTGTCTTACAACACAATTGCCAGTCCCTGCCCAAAGTCCCTGTCTGTCATTGGTTGGGAGCTGCTCCCAAGGGTATAAGCTCCCTGGCTCTCGGGGCCTGCCATGAGAGTGGAGTGGCTTTTTCAAGTTTTGAACAAAGCTCTCAGACACGGGAAGGCAGATTCCAGCTGTGCTGTCCAGTAAAGCCCTTGATCCAGGCCTCAGCCACCGGACATGGAACAGGACTGCTGCAGGCTATCTCGATGGCCAGGAGAAGCCACTGGCAAACACCCCTGCTCCAAGTCCTCAGCTCGGGAAATCGCCCTTCAGTTCAACAAGCACTTCCTATGAGTCTCTCACCGGCTTTGCTTTGGTTTTCTCCTCAGCCTGCAGCACCCTATCAGGCGTAAGAGTAAATGTTTATTTGCTTCTTGGATTACGGTCTGTCTCCCCGACAGATCTGATCAGCTCTCCAAGGACAGGGACTCGGTCATACTGTTTTATCTCAAGTGCCTAACACGGTGCCTTGTCCGTGAAAGACGCTCACATATCTGTTGAATAAAGGAAATAAGGGAAGGAAGGAGCGATGCCTGAGATTCTCGGAGACTAGCTGTCAATCAATGTAGTTTCCTGGGGAGAAATGCAGGTCCCTTGCCACAGCTTAGCATAAGTGCCTTCCTTTGGCTTCCCCTGGGCCCTAGGGCTGGCTTCCCAAAGCTGCTGTTCAGTGGCCTGGGGTGGGAGGGGGGATTCCTCTAGGCACCATCACAGCCATTTCCAGTAGAGTGAGTCCTCTGTGAGTCTTGGCAGATCTGAGATCCATGCCCTATCCTACCTCCTCTATCCAACCCCAGCCCCACGGTCTTCCTTACACATAGTTGGTGGTGTAAAGTCACGGCAGTATTCAAAAGGTTAAAGCAGAGTGAACTGTTAATTTTAATGCTTTCTCTAAGCTTCAGTTTTAATAAGCGAAAATGATGTTCTTATTTGCAGTAAAGTGGTGTTATAAAATTCTGTCTGTCAAGCTCATTTTAAAACCATGGAAATAAATGATCTGACAAAATCAGGCTATTAGACAAGTGAGGAAGAGTGATTTCCATAAAAGTAGAGGAGCTGTTCCTTAATTTCACACTTGGTAGTCTTTTGGGTCGACTAAATTTTTAAATAAGTGATAAAATTATATTAGCGCAATTGCATTTTTATAGATTTTTTTGGTCATTGTACTCTTTTTCAATCCCTTTATTTTAACTCAAACTGTTCTGCTGAAAGGTTACTCTCAACTTATGTTACCTCGTAACAGTCTTCTGCCCACGACATGGCCTGAAGCTCGCAAATCCTCAGACTGTCCTGGTAGGGTCCAGTCGAAGCATGTGTCTGAGAAATGGCCATTCCCTGCTAGGCACATGGGCTGGGGTCTGCGGTCCTGGGTGCAGAGGCAGGGCAGGGAGGCCACTGAGGGTATCCCATGGGGCTGGGAGCTCACTTGTACCTGGGTGTCTGAGCTCACTCAGTTTTTGCTGGAAATAAAAAAAGAGAGAGAGAAATAGGAGGTCGTGTTCTCCAGAAACCCTCTTTCCTCCAACTGATGATGCTGGGTGTAGACGGCAGCTGTCACTGTTTGCTGAAGTAGCTGCGTTTAGGGAAGAGGAAAGAATGGTGGTTCTTTTGTGATCCGTCCCGTGCCCACCATCTAAGAACCCTCAAATCATCACATCTCCAGCCTGGGCCGAGGATTTTTGTCTCAATCACTAGGAAAATCTTAGAGAAAGCCCAGGATCCCAGGTCTCTTGTGCGACCGAAATATCACTGATGGGACAGACATGGGCCCAGTTGCGTGGGAGAGAACGCTTCAGACTTGACTTTTCATCACTAGAACAACTTCTATGATGTGCATCTTTCATACTTCC
Organism: Macaca thibetana thibetana; assembly: GCF_024542745.1. Lineage (NCBI taxonomy): Eukaryota > Metazoa > Chordata > Mammalia > Primates > Cercopithecidae > Macaca > Macaca thibetana. The sequence continues at coordinate 51,088,454 of NC_065596.1, read as the reverse complement.
TTCTGCACTGTCCTGTGCTGATTTTCCAGGTTAATTGTTCAGAGGGCAGACATGGGCCTCCTGCAGGCTCAGCCTTAGCCCTGAGCCATCTCCAGGGCCCAGCTCAGGGCCTGGGGTCTGCGTCCATTTGCTGCTGTGTTTGCAGCTAATTCTGAGACCCAGCCAGCAACCCCTACTCCCCACTGCAGCCCGAGTTCCCCTCTTGCTCTGTCCCACCCATTCCACCCCCACCCCAGATCTCTGCCAGATTCACCATCCTCGTCCATGTCTAGTCATCTCTTGCCCGTGGTGCCCTAAGTACAGCCAGACTGGTGACACAACATAAAGTGTAGTTTGGCAAATGACTGCCCCTCCTCTTGAGTGGTCAAGTCTGGGTTCAGAATCTGAGACCTGGGGCCGTGCGGAAGCTGGGAGCTCAGCCTTGACACCCACCCGATCTCTGGGCTCTGTCTTCCTGGCATGCATTGAGGAACTCTGGCTGACAGGCTATTCTCTGGGCTTCCCGGGGCATGTTTTTAAAACATGGATTCATTTCCGGGTAGTCTTTTTCCGGGAAAAATACGAGGCTCCTTAGTGGGAGAAAACGCACCTTTGTTGAGCATCTACTATGTGCCAGGCACAGGGCCAGGCTGTCAGAGTGCCGTCAGTTTGTTTATTTGGACAGGAAGGGTGTGGCGCTCACTTGGGAAGCACAGCCCTTGGAACAAAAGAGCATTCTGTCCCAGTTAGAGAATGGCCTCCTCGGGCCGGGCGCGGTGGCTCAAGCCTGTAATCCCAGCACTTTGGGAGGCCGAGACGGGCGGATCACGAGGTCAGGAGATCGAGACCATCCTGGCTAACACGGTGAAACCCCGTCTCTACTAAAAATACAAAAAAAATTAGCCGGGCGAGGTGGCGGCGCCTGTAGTCCCAGCTACTCGGGAGGCTGAGGCAGGAGAATGGCGTGAACCCGGGAGGCGGGGCTTGTAGTGAGCTGAGATCCGGCCACTGCACTCCAGCCTGGGCAACAGAGCCAGACTCCGTCTCCAAAAAAAAAAAAAAAAAAAAAGAGAATGGCCTCCTCTTCCTGAAACCCAAGTACGAGGAAAAAGGAGAGGCAGGCTGGGTTAGCACTTTGGAAGGCACTGAGCTTGAACTCGAAGGTTGTGAGAATCCACTCACCACATGCATTTTTAAAATTATGAATTTAGTCCAAGTTTTCTCAGCACTTTCTGTGTGCCAAGCACTGTGCTGGCTCCTATAATATTAAATAGAAGGCCAATTTGGAATGCAGGGCGTGGTGGCCGGGGAAGGATGCCTGCATTCCCCTAGAGGACCTTTCAGGCTGCACTCTTGGCTCAAGAGTAAGAGAGGCAACCTGGAAACTTATATCCTCCAGGGCCTCAGTCTCTCCATCAGTACAATGGGTGCTCAGGGTGCCCAAGGGCTCTTCCACCCCTGGCGTCCTGTAGGCAGAACATCTGTGGACATTAAGAAGCCGAGGACTGCAGGCTGGATCTGTGTGCCCTCTGCCAGCCACTGAACGCTGCTCTGATATTCAAGGGAGCATCTTCAGAACTCAGAAGTCAAAAATCACATTCTCTAGAGTCTCTGAGAGGCAATGCCTGAGCTTAGGGGAATGTTAAATTTCCAGCGTTTCCTGCAAAAGAGGAGGAAGCGCCGATAGGCAAAGCCCGAGGGGTGGCCTTGGAGGGACAGGGCTGTATCTCCCAAGGAAGGAATAAAGAAGTCCAAATTAGTCATGTTGTATTACTTCTTTTTATGGCAATGCTCTGAAAGTCTGCAAATGTCAGCATGTTAATTTACTGTCACTCAGTGATATTATTTCATCCTTTCAAAAATGTGTTTCTTGCATTTTCAGTAGCATACTCCAAGTGTTCTCCATCTCAAAGTTTCTATAGATAGTGCGACTACTTTCACTCTGACCGTTGCCAAAATGTAGAAATTCATCGTTGACTGCAGCCACATATACGTTACAAGTGGAGCTGGGACTCGGGTTTCCTGCTTACAGAAACCGGGGGAGAGGTCTGAATTTTCTCTGTGTTCTCGTTCTATCACCTCTTGTCCTCCGAAAGTGCTCTGTGGTTTCTCTCTCAAGGCACGTGCAGAGATAAATTTCATAGAGAAATGTTAAGCCGTCAGTCACGGCTGAGTTTGTATATGAAGTCAGAACCCTCCCTGTCTGCGAGCCCAGCCCCCTCCGCCCCAATGATTCTCCTATGGTGGCAAACTTATTTCAAAAATTCTGATGAAACACTTTGTAAATTTTGTTATTCTGTGATGATAATAAATCATTATAGCCTTAAACACTTCTCTAGCTTGGAGCCTCAGTCACAAATTATCTTGTCATTCTGACCAAAACATTCTCCAAAAAAGCTTGACAAGTGCTAAAACCCAGAACATGAAACCATGTGTTGTTGTGAAAGCAAGATTCAGAAATGTCAATTAATTAGATTAAGAGGCTACTTTTAGCTTTACCCGTGTTGCCAAATAACCCTTAAAATATGCATAGCAGTGGAAATCTACCTCCGCGGTACAGTACTTCTGTGCTGAGGGAAGACAATGGCTCGGACTAATGGACAAAATTGTTGTATCTGTCAGTCAGCTGCAAAGAATGATCTAGAAGCAAATGTCTTGCTTCTTTTTCCACAATGTGATTTCACGAGCTGGGTAAACGCTACCATTTATGAATTTGAAGAGTTCCCCCCTCCCACTCCACCTCTTAAAAATCATACACAGATCAAGAAAAAGAAGTCAAGTCTTTTTCATATGTCTTTACTAGTAAGATAGGTTTTTAATGTCTTTCTGTGCTTTTTTTTAAAAAAATTTGCATTTGCATTTTGAAGTTCACTTTGTAAAAAAAAAAAAAAATACATCGTGGAGAAATTATTTAAATTTTTTTTATCCCTGTTTCTTGAAAATCTTATCTTTAAATAATCTATATCCTCAATTTTATTTATGCCATAAACTGTTCCTATATTTTAATGGTCTGTTTGCTTTAAAAGGGGTTGTTGGTTTTAATAGCTCAGTTGCTATCTTTGTAAACTAAACTCCTTCTGACGAAATTCGAGCAGATCATCTCTGCCTGTGAGTGGAAGGCACATTCCAACCCCTGAAAAGGAAATTTAAGCCAAATAAATGTTCTGCCCAAATTAAAATACATAAAATGAATAGTTAACTCGGACAAGAGCTGATGGACGCAACAGTTGGGCGCGGACATGTGGGTGTCAAGAACACTGACTGCCAGGCAGGGCCTCAGGAGAGAAAACCCAAATGAAATTAATTTCCTGTAACCCCCATTGTCCATTCCTCAGGACTAATTGATGGCACAGACGTCTTGGGTAAGCAGAAATTGCCAGGGCAGACAGCATCGTGAAGGGTGGTGTAGGTCTCTGCCCTGCCGAGGTCTGAAGATGGATGGCTCAGAACTGCAGCCTCTGAGCCTGGACTTGGAGGTCCCCCATCAGTTCTCTAAGGGGCACAGGGACAAGAAACTCTCCTCCAAATTCTCAAGGCCGTTGAACCCACCTTGATTATATTAGAATCCATGTGGATTCTGGCACTAATTTTAGGACAAGTCATTTTCATGGAGGAAGGACAAAGAAATGGCAGGGAGTGGGGGAGTGGGGGCACTGGAAGAGAATTCTATGAAGCTTTGCAAAACTGCATGGAGCTGTGACAGCAGCCCCTCTCCTCTTGGCATTCATAGCCTCGCCACCCGCTGCCCACGGCTGCCCCCCAGCAGCGAGCACGAGGAGCTGCGAAGGCATGAAGGAAAGCTGCCTTCTCCCCAGCCGGAGTGCCCCCGTCCTGCTGGTCAGGGCGAGATGTGCCCTGTGGTAAGTGGGGGACTTACTGGGGGAGGGACTTCCTGCATGGGGCCACTTCCTGTGTGATGTCGTTTTGTGCAGGGCCAAGAGAGGGGGGACAGGGTGCCCTGCAGCAGGCTTCCAGGTTTCCATGTCTCACAGATCCTGTGGGTCCCCCCTGCTGCTCTCATCCCCACCCGTCTCAGCCAGTCCCACTGTTTCTAGCTAGCAATGAGGCAATTAATGAGCTGTACAGAAGCCCTAAGTTATCTCTGGAACTAGATGGGTAATAAACACATAAATAAGTAAATAATTAAATAACTAAATAAAATAAAACGGATGAGTGAGGCACCAGAGCTCTAGTCTCCACGGAATGAGTTGTATGGGGTAGCAGAAACAGCGGGGGAAGAGGGGGAGGCCCATAGCTCCAACCTTGGCTCTGCCGCTGACATGAAGTGTGTGACCTTGGGCAAGTCACTCCTCCTTGCTGGGAGCTCTCCCACTCGGTCAAAGACCCCATGTGGAATAGGTGCCAATAGGAGAGCATCGGGGAGATGGGAGCATGAATGACTTAATGCCGCAAGAGGCAGGAATATCCATACGGCCTCACATTCCTTCATCTTCCCAGTCTGCATCTGGCCAAAAGCTTCCTCCTGCAAGCCCTATGATTGTGGGGACATATTCCACCTGTGCACAGGGAAGCCATCCTCAGCCAGTGACAGGCAGGAGGTGGTGGACCATCAGCTGCCTTACTCTGGGGTGGGGCCACTCAAAGATGAGAGTTTCCCGCACAAACCTACAAAGGTTCCCGGGGACCAAGTACCAGTGGCCTATGGTGGCAGCCTGCTCCTTAATGCATTGGGAATTGGTTTCCTTTTGTCCCCCATCTGCCTCCTCTTCCCTCCTATCTGAACCCTCTGGGCTCCCTTATCAAATGAACTACCTGCCCTCAAAGCCTCATCTCAGTCCCGCTTGTGGGAAAGCCCAGCCTACAAGACAGATGGGGAGGAGTAGGGCCTGGGGTCAGCCAGAGAGCGGATGTCCTGTCTAAAATGGGCGGCTGCTGCCCAGTTCCAGCCACCTGCTGTCAGGCAGGAATGTGGCATCCAGAGATGCCAGAAATCTGACTGTTGTATGAAATCTCCCAATCTTCAAGATTTGGCAATGAATTCAAGTTTTGTGGGTTTTTCTTTTTTTTTTTTAAGAGGTGTGGCTCAAGCCAAACAAATCGGCAGGTCATATTCTGTCCATGGGTCACATTTTGCCACTTGTGCCAGGTAAAATATTCGCTGTGCAGTTCAGGTGCCAGAGACAGGGTCAGTCAATGAAGGTTCCTCTTTCTAGTAAATTCTGGTCTGCAGCCATAACAGGGTTTAGGAAGTCATGACCACAAGGACCAGCAGTCTTTGGGCAGAGAGGCCCACTCTGACTCTGGGGTGGGGGTCCCCAGCTATACCTTGTGGAGAGAGTGGCCAGGAGGTTCTCAAGGTCAGCATGGCCCACCCTGTACACTTCTGGCCCAAGGAGGAGGAGACACTGCCTGCCCCATCAGGAGAGCCTACTCCCAGTGGGTTACAAAATCCTATAGTCGGCCCGGTGCAGTGGCTCACGCCTGTAATCCTAGCACTTTGGGAGGCTGAGGCGGGTGGATCACCTGAGGTCAGGAGTTCGAGACCAGCCTGGCCAACATGGTGAAACCCCGTCTCTACTAAAAATACAAAAATTAGCCAGGCATGGTGGTGCATGTCTGTAATCCCAGCTACTCTATTTGGGAGGCTGAGGCAGGAGAATCACTTGAACCCGGGAGGCGGAGGTTGCAGTGAGCCAAGGTCGCACCATTGCACTCCAGCTTGGGCAACAAGAACAAAACTCTGTCTCAAAAAAAAAAAAAAAAAAAAAAAGAGAAGAAAAGAAAAGAAACAAAAAGAAAAGAAAAAAGATAATCCCAAAGCTTGGTTTCTCATCAGGATGCTCCCTATTGTAAATTGAAGTCCTTGAATCAGGTGCGCCACTCCTTGAGGAATCTGAGAAGGTCATACCAGGGCTCATTCCCCCTTTAGCAAACTGAGGCCAGACATTATTCAAAATGCACAGAGAATCACCTACCAGCCTGTTGCATCCTGGACTGGAACCCTAAACATATGGCTTGAACCTGACCTTCAGGCAGAGCCAGGCCAGCTGCTCTGGGCCTGAAAGCAGGTGGGACCACACCCGCTCTCACTATTGTGAAAGGAAAGCCCCTTTCCCCTGAAAGTTGCTGAGTCACACGAGGGTGGGTCACCCACAAAGGGAAAAGTGCCTGAGGCCAAGGCAGAGACAGAGTGAGGTGGGGTGCTGAGAAGGGTGGAGGGGCAGGTTCCCGGTGACATCACTGAGCACCCATGTCCAATTGGGCCTGAAGCCCCTTATCCTGGACTTCAGTCACAGGAGCCCAAATCCCTTTCTTTGCTTAAGATCCTGAGCAAATTCTTGCTGACAGCATCTTGACGAGCACCCCTGGCCCCTGAGCCTGGAGAAGAACAGGTGTCCTGTGAGTCACAGGTTCTGAAAAGCAGTGGAGAGCAACGTTTGTTAACCGGGATCCACCACGAAGGCCTAGAGGTGGACTTCAGGGAGCCCATGTCCCCCTACGCTTCAGCAAATGCATGTAGGTGCTTGCATCCACTTTCTCCTGAGGAGACAGACTGTATCTCTCAAAGGGCCTGCAACCCCTAAATGGTCAAGAAACTGGTATACGTAGCCTGGTCAACGTAATGAGACCCTGTTTCTACCAAAGAAAGAAAGATTAGCTGAGTATGGTGGTGCCTGCCTGTGGTCCCAGCTACTAGGGAGGGCGAGGCAGGAGGATGACTTGAGCCCAGGAGTTCAAGGCTGCAGTAAGCTATGATTGCACCAGTTGAAGTCCTTGAATCAGGGGCGCAACTCCCCGAGGAATCTGAGAAGTTCACAATGGGGCTTATTCTCCCTTTTGCAAGTTGAGGTCAGACATTATTCAAGATGCACAAAGAATCACCTACCAGCCCATTAACAGGACCCTTTTCATCCCAGACCATAACCCTAAACACACAGCTTGAACCTGACCTTCAGGCAGAGCCAGGAAAGCAACAGAGGAACACCCTGTCTCCAAAAAAAAAAAAAAAAAAAAAACAAAACAAAACAAAAAGTTGTGGTATAAAGTTCTAATAAATCCCCATCTGAGACACACTGGAATAGAATAAAATGCATTTATTTCGAAAATGGTCATGGTGATATTTTGCTTCGGACGATTCAGAAGGCACTCCCTAGGATGTGACAAGTGACACCATCAGTCTCACCATCTCAAAAGCAGCACCAGAAGGGACATCTAGGGACCAAGCCCCTGTAGTTTCCACCAAGGAGAGGGCCAGCCCTCCAATGCCCTCCCTTCTCTGCAAGCTCAAGTGGCATCCATCCTTCAAGGTCCAGCTCAAGCGCTCCTGGCCGACCCACTTCAAGTTTCAGGGTTTGAGCCTTGCAATTTCACTTTGTTTTCTGCCTAATCGTGTTCTTCATTCCTTGTGTGTTGTCACTGACTTGGCATGACTGCTGACTACATACATGTCTCCTCTCTCCAGCTTGACTCCAAACTTATGAAAGGCAAAGGCAGGTCTTAGGAATTTTCTTCTTGTTCTTGGTGACGACACAGGGCCTGAGGGCCTTCTCTCAGCCTGCACAGGTAAGATGAGAGCTCACCCTTGCCTGAGAATTGTGCAGGGTCCAGGAGACCCACCTGGGCCCCCACGTGTCTTGGGGAAAGCTCCTCAGACCCTCTCTCAGAAGAAAACCATAGGCCCCCCATGTTCAAATGGGTCATGGTGGTCAAGTCCCTTGCAGGCCCTGCCCTCACTCATTCTCTGGGAGTCCGGAAGCTCCCTCCATCCCCCACCACTCCTTCCCCTACCTGTGCCCCCAGAGCCTCCATCAGGCCTAAGCACAAGGCACCATCTCCTCAGCATCTCCTTGCTTCCTCTGCCCCCACTCCATCCACCCTTCCCCCATCTCTTGGCTGCTAGAAAGAGTCTTTCTGGTGGGTGCCTCACATCTCTGACTTTTTAGTCCCATTTAGGAGAATAAGCCCATTTTTTTTTTCCTGGACTTCAGAAGCTTTTTGTCCCCACTTGCCCCTTGGAAGAGAGTCACACAGGGGTGAGGGTAGAGGGCATTTAGAGAGCAGAGGCTGTGGCCAGGTTTTCAGAGCACCTTCTCCTTTGGGATCACTGTTGCCAAGCACTATGCTGAGCTTATTGAGAATGGGGATATTGAAAACATTTGAGAAGGCTGAGATGAGAAGCTGGAGAGAGCCGAGTGAAGGTAGGAGTCATCTGTTCAATGGCCACACCTTTGACAAGTGCAGTAAGAAGGCAGGTGATATGGTTTGATTGTGTCTCCACCCAAATCTCATCTTGAATTGTAGCTCCCATAATCCCCATGTACCATGGGAGGGTCCTGGTGGGAGGTAATTGAATCATAGGAGTGGGTCTTTCCCATGCTGTTCTTGTGATAGTGAAGAAGTCTCACGAGATTTGATGGTTTTATATGGGAGTTCCCCTGCCCACGCTGTCTTGCCTGCCACCATGTAAGATGTGCCTTTGCTCCTCCTTCATCTTCCTCCACGACTGTGAGACCTCCCCAACCATGTGGAACTGTGAGTTCATTAAACCTCTTTCCTTTATCAATTACCCAGTCTTGGGTATGTCTTTATTAGCAGTGTGAGAACAGACTAATACAGCAGGGAAATTGAATTTCTTTTATGTGCTCTCTTTCTCCCCAGGACCACCCACTGGTGCAGTACCCCCAGGAAAATCTGGGTTGGCAGGGTGCTTCTCATGAAACCAGAGCCCCAGGAGACCCAAGCCCTAGTCTCACTGAAACACAAGAGCCAAATGTCAAACTCCTTCCAGAACCATGGCCCTTTTGGAGATAGGGGTTGGGAGGGTTGGGTAAGGCTGTCACTGGGTGGATGCTCCGTGTTTCTAAAGCTGCTGAAAACGGAGGCCTGGCTGATCTTCCTGATTCACACTGTGGGGCCCAGGCCAGGACACTGATCCCCTAATCCTCATCTGTGAATGGGTATCACAGAGATTACAGCCCTTCTCCCTCCCAGGATGGCTAGGGAGACAGATACAAGAAGAAAGTAGTGAGGTGAGCTTGTGCCACCAGAGAAGAATATCAGGACACGACTCCTTGGTTTGAAAGCAACGTGGGAGAAGGCCTCTGCTTTCTTGGGTAACCAAAACATAAGGAAGGACCTCCTGTATGATCTCGGCTGGAAGGCTTGCTGGAGAAATGGGCTCTGAGTCTCACCTTTACGGCTGCCTCCCCTGGCAAATCCATCCACGTGCCATTTCAACACAGGGAGGGGAGAATTCCTGAGATCCCAGTTCAATAGACACAGTCTCTTGTGCCCCAAGCTCAGCACCCACTAGAGAGAGGGTGGGTTGGGCTGAGCGAGGTCCCCACAGGTGCTATCCCCAGTAACCCCAGCTTCACGGAGCAGCCCCTGCTGCCCAGCACGTCCACACATTGCAGGAAAGCCGCCTTCTTCTATCTTCAGCCACATGCACTTCTTTCTGAGGGCTGTCATAGCAGCCCTTCAAACTCATTTGACTGGGTTGCAGCTCATCACACTGTCACCAACTCAGTTTTCATTAGGCGGCTGCTTCTCTGTTAGCCTAGCCAAGCAGAAGAACTCAAACACATGCACAAATTAAATCGACATCCAAACTCCACCAATATACAAAGCAATTTAAATGATATTCATTAGAGCAATGACAAGCCCTGATGAGGCTTTCAGGAGCCGGGTCCTTCAGCTTTTGCCGACTCGGTTTCATGGTCACTGAGGCGGAACTCCAGCGACTGTACCTCCATTTTTTTTTAAACTAAGAAAATGACTCCTTCCCGACAGACACACCTATCTCATTCTCTCTCTTTTCCTCCCAGCTGTCTCTTGGCTCAAGTTTACCTAGTCCTGATTTCTGGACACAGGTATGGCCATGAACAAGAGAGTCACATAAAGGAAAAAAAAAAAGCAGCCACACTGACTTCTTTTTTCCATAAATGCTCCAATTAAAACAGATTTCAGTTTCTCATAATTTCATTTCACTTGGCCTGGGAGATCTCTAACTCACAATTATGTCGGTCATAAATGTGTCCCTGGATTCCTGCTGTGGAAGAAAAAAATGAAAGGAAATGTTGAAATGCAATAATTTAAAAACTTAACCCCCCCAAATTTAAGAAGTCATTCCGAAGTCCCATTTATATCTTTTAATTTTTTAAAAGAAAGCAGGATGGTCTCTTCTGCTGATGCCTGGGGCTTCGAAGGCCAGGACAGAGGCCTAATGGGGTCTGCAGCGGTGCCTGGGGCAGGGAGTCCCAGTACCCACGCATGGGGGCTGACAGCCATGCCGGCCATGGAGCCAAGTCTGTCTCCAAGTCGTGGGGCGCAAAGAACAGCTCAGGGACCGCCTGATTCATCACTGACTAAGGGCAGAGCAAGGTCACGACTACATCCATCAGATCTGTGGGCTTTGGAGTTTGCAGCCCAGATCATATCCACAGCAGGGAGAATGATCTGCAACTTCATACACCGATGCCTGCACTTCTGTTTATAATTTTATGCTCAAGGTTAATTATGTGTGTCCTTGGCTTTGATCAGAGATATTAGCATGTGAGAATGTTGTCTGTGCCCATATTGGCAGGATAAGGATTTTTAGAAATACTCATGAACTGGAAACACGCTTACATCACTGAGGTGTGAGCTCTTACCCAGGAAACTGATTTGTAAATCATGGTATAGAAAGCACTGTCCAATATCCAATGGAAATTTTTTCTTTTCTTTCTTCTCTCTCTCTCTCTTCTCTCTCTCTCTTCTTTCTCTCTTTCTCCTTCCTTCCTTTCCTTCCTTCCTTCCTTCCTTCCTTCCTTCCTTCCTTCCTTCCTTCCTTCTCTCTCTTTCTTTCTTTTTCTTCTCTCTTTCTTTCTTTCATCACAATCTGCAGCCTCAAACTCCTGGGCTCAAGAGATTCTCCCAGCCCCGCCTCCTAAGTGCCTGGGATTACAGGTGCAGGCCACCATGCTCAGCTAATTTTTATTTTTTATTTTTTGTAGAGACAAAACCATGTTGCCCAGGTTGGTCACTATGTTGCCCCTGGCCTCAAGTGATTCTTCCACCTCAGCCTCCCAAAGAGCTGGGATTACAGGCATGGACCACTGTGCCTGGCCTTCCAATGGAACTTTCTATGATTACGGGAATGTTCTGTGTCTGCTCTCCAACGAGTAGCTGCTAGTCACATGTGGCTAGTATGACTGACTGATGAACTAAATTTTAATTTAATTTAAACCTGGATAGTCATATGTGGCTAGTGTCTACTATATTGGACAGCACAGGTTAGAAGGTAAGTATATGTATCCTACTTCCTGAGTTGGCTAATTGTGGATGTTAATCTCTGGAAAAGGATCACCTTTCTTATCACCTTAATCATCAGGAATGATTTATTAAGAATATGTCTACCTGACATTATACAAAGGTTGCAGAAAAGTAGTATCTCTGATCTGCTACTGTTAGAACTTAATTTTTTTTAAACCTGGATTTTTGGACCAGAGGTGGGGCACTGACACCCCAGTGCTGAGCCTCCAGAAGCTGTGGACTTATCTAAGCCACCCCTGGTGTCCACAGCAGTACCTGGACTGAGTCATCATTAGCCTGTCTGGTACGGCTCCAGCCTTCATGGACTGTCAGGCCACTAACCAACCATTTGGCTAATCTATTGTCTTGGCAGGGCAGGGGATGTGGCTCGGAATCATCCAGAGCTTTGGGATGCAGGCCTTTGGAACCATGAAAGCCCACCGGTTCCAGGGTTCTCTGGCCTTTAAAATCCTCCTGGGGGTCGCCTCCTGTCAAATCCTTAGGGACAGAAAAATGGCGCCCGTGAGTCAAACAGCATCTCCCTCTGGCTTGTGGAAACTCAATGGAGTGCGAGAAAAGTAAGCAAACTCCCTGAAAAAAAAAAAAAAAAAAAAAACCTGGGTTTGATCGCTGCTCTGCAGTGACACCCGTAATCCAGCCCTTGGCTGCAACAAAGCTGCCACACGGCACGCGGGAAGGTGGGGTCGCTTCTGTCACAGATGAGGTTGTCTTCCCTGAAACTTTATGCTAAGACACAGTGCTGAAGCCCTACCCAAATGAGCCAGATTATTTCCAGAGCTAACTATAGTGTATTTTGCAAAGGCCAGTGAGCCCTGGCACTGCATGGAGGTCCAAGTCTGAGCACCCCTTCTGTGTTTTCTGAGGTCAGCTGAATGCTGAAAGGCATCCACCAGCACAGGGTCCCAGGAGAAAATGTATGTTCAGGCTGCCTTTGCCAAAGATTACACGTGCTCACTAATAAATCCCCAGGGAGAAAGAGGCTCATGTTTCCATTACCAAAAGAATAACTATCTGGCAGAGTAAAGATGGTAATTTCTCCATTAGCTAAGACGATAATAGCTATTATTTTAAAGTTAAAGTATTTATTATTAAAGAGCAGTGTTGGAGTTTGCATGTTTTCAGTGATTTGATTGCTTCCTCTAATACAAAGTGTATTATTTTCCTGCTAAATAGTCAACAGAATGAAACGCGATTGCAATTTTCCAATCTCAAAAGGACTGTGGCAGATGAATTTGAAAAAAAAAAAATCATTGGATTTATTTTTTTAAAAAATTTTTATTAGATGACTTGGAAATGTCTAAAGATGATCGTTTTCATCCCGGACTTGTTTGATGCAGCCTGGCTTCCTGTCAGTTCCTGTCTCTCTGCCACTCACGGGTTTCTGTCTTCAGAATCCTGCTTCCTCAAGATGGAGCTGGACGACTTAGGGGGCCTTTTTACCTCTCTAAGTATTTTGTCACCCCATCTGTGGAACTGTAGGTGGTCAGGGGTTGGGGATCAGTGAAGTCTACCTAGCTGGAATGGTCTGAACTTGAGGAAGGCACCACGGAGACTGCTGCCCGGAACTCAGCTGGGAAGGCTGTGGACATACCACCTCTGTCTGAGCGCAGGGCAGAGAAGGGCCTGTTTGGTGGTTATCAATATATATATTTTTTCCTTTTGCAGAATGAAAATAGAACAGAGATGCCAGGGAGATTGGGTCCTCATCATAACCAACCCTCTCTAACTTACATGTAAGGATTTTGGTTAATTATAGAATTCTTGCTGCCTAAAACTTAAAGATACATCACTGATATTTTTGCTAAATGTTGACTGCAGCGAATCGCTAAGATGTGGCATATTGATTTCTTGTTGTGAAGTGAGCTGTTCAAGCTCCATTTAAGATTTTCATCTTGCATGTAGCCCTGAGCACATCATAGCACCATAAATTAGTTAAATTGCACATTTATCACAAATGTTATTTTAAGATACTGCGTAAATGTGATGGTCGGAAGATATACAGTAGGACTGCAGCAAGCCGGGGCTTGGGCGGGGTGAGGTCAGGGTCACCTGTGCACCTGTGATTAAAACCTCCCTCCCTTGGTAACATCCCCCCTCCTCCCTGCACCCATTTAAAGGCCTGACTTGGGCGACCAATGCCTTCCCCCGTTCACTCTCGCAACAGCAACCACAGAACGTGAGCACAACTACAACAGACGCGGAAGTGAGACTTTACATCTTCCTGTCTTATCTCAGGGAAACCAGGGCCATTCTGGGCTAGGGGTGGAAGGTTCTTCCGGACAGTGGCCCAATCTTTAGCCAGGCAAAGGTTTGGTAACCTCAGGACAAAATGGCCCTGGATTTCCAAGTAGGGTGAGATCCCAACAAGTCATATCCGCCATGCTGCCTGGTTTAGGGGGTTGTTATTGTGCCAAGTGAGGTTTGCATTCATGCCTAGAGCCCTACTGCCCAATTCTGATGTTTCTCTAGAGGTAAAATTAATTCATGGACCCCCATGAATATGAGCAGTCCTTTCCTGGCTAAACTTGCCCAAGGTGTCAAACGAGCAAGAGAACCTGCGGCCTACCTTGGCTTGTAAATCCCCACACCGACCCCCAAATTGGAAAGCCCAGAAGATGATCCTGGGACTGGGGTGAGGAGGAGATGGGCAGTGTGTGTCGAGTCCTTCTCCCAAACTGTCAAGAGCGGGGTTCCGTCGTCACTCGTACAAATCCCATCTCCCTTCAAGCCACATGGGCCCTGGTGGTGATGGAAGTGTTGTCAGTTTAATCTGTTAGATGCAGGACTTTGGATTCTAATAAACCGATGCTATATTTAACCTGTGAAAAATTCAAGAGTGGAAATCTGGGCTCCAGGATGTGAAGATGCAGAAGGCACGGGAGGGAGGGTGTCTCTGTCCCCTGAGACGCGTTCTGTGGGGAGCCGGTCCAGGAGGGAAGCGTACGTGTCCTTCAGCTCCTCCCAGGTAAAGGTCAGTAGGACAAAGAATGGGCCAGAAAAGAACCAGGGCTGGCCACAGAAAAGATGGGGCCTGGCACAGGCCCTGCACCAGAAAGGGAACCTGCATTCTTCCCTGCCCGTCCGTAAAATCCACCTGTGTGCCCACATCCCAAGGCAAGAGCTTAGCTAGCACAGTAATCTCTATTTGCCAAAAGAACTCATTTTAAATTGTAGTGAGTTTCTCCCTAAAAACCCGGAGAAAGATGGAATGCCGAGAGAAAATAGAGTAGACAGAAAAATTTGGACTTCTCTTGAGAAAAAGGGGTGGGGATGAGCGGAAAAACCGTAGGCGTGTTGCCGAACATCTCTGAAAGGGCTTAATTTAAATTTTTAATAAAAGAGGTTTTTTTTTTTTTAAGTTGAGGTGTTTTATGTATTACATGGATGTAATACATCTCTCATTTGTATAATTCTAGGTTAGGAGCTATGATTCTGCATAACTGCAAGAGTAGTTTGAATATAGTAATAAAGGTATTTTACAATTTTACATGATGTTCCCAGCGTTTTGTTGGCATGATTTGCCGGGGCTAATAAAAGCTTGTGATTATCATATAAATGCTCTCCCCCTCCTCCGGTGGATGGGTTCAGTCTCCTCCCACAACCCCCCTGCCTGCTTATCTGTGGCTGTTTTAACACAGGAGGGAGAACCTTGGGACCCCAAAGTCTGTCTGACCCGACTGGTTCTGTTTCCCGCTGTTTGAAAATCCTGAGTCAACAGGAAGGAGTCACCCTTCCAAAGCTTTCTTTCCCATCAGCCTCCTCGACAGCGCAGGCCCCTCACCCCCGAGCATCCAGAAGGGAGATCAAACCCCAGCCCCCCCTGCAGGTCACCAGGTGTGACCGGAAGCTCTGATCTGGGGGTCTGGCAATATCCCTTCTGCACTGAGCATCTAACCTTATAGGCAAGTCTTCCTTTCTTGTGAATGTTTATTCTCGGTGCAGATCCTATTCAAGCTGCCTCTGAGTAAGTGCTCCCCGCTCTCCAAACGCCAAAGTTCACTAAAACTCCCCCTGATTTACGCACAGCTTCCGACTGCCAGCACCTGGCAGCCGCAGCAACCAGCTCCGTCATAAACAGATCGCATACAATTTAATTTTAATGTGCTCGTTAGTCGTAGCACATTTCAGACATAATTGTGAACGCAACACAAAATTATAGCAAAAAGACAATTTTAATGCTGCCGTAGAAAAAAGGGTTATATGAAGAGTCACATAATGGTGCTTCATTGTCAACAACCAAACAGGGCACAGAGTGTGTTACGGTGTCTGTGCTGTTTACATGCCAATATTTTATACAAAGGTTCTCATATGGTGTCAGCTGTCAGTTACTTCTGCAAATTAACTGCCAAAAATGGAGAAGAACAGAATCACTTGGAGAGCCGGTAACCACGGGTTACCTTTCATAAGCCTAAAGATAAAGCTGCAGTGTGGGATCTTGGGAGAATAATTAGGAAGAACAAAACAGAAAGTTACCAATTGAAATAGAAAGGCATCCTACAATATGGAATAGCAACCAAGAGGGCTTATAAATAAGTGAAAGAGGTTGGATCACAGAATGCCTCATGACTTTTAAGCAAAGTATTACAGTACAAACATTTTAAAGGCTTTATCAATGTTTAGGAAATACAGTACAAGTTCTTTTTTTTTGTTCTTTTTTTTTTTTAACCTTTTCAAATAGACTTAACCCTTTGAGCACTGAGTTTATTTTGAGCGTTCTTTGATTTCTAATAAATACCTTTAAAAATCATGTGCAAAATAGTTATGATGCCTGCCAGGGATGTTTTTCCCGGTCTCGTTTATTCAGACTGCTCAAAACAAATGATAATACGATGCTAATAAATATGTATAATTTAAACATGAACCTCTATCAATATAGATGTACTGTATAGCAAAACAAACTATCATACTTTGCTTTCAGATAATGTTTCTGTATACTTTATAAATGCTATCTGTGGTATCTTCTGTATAATTTACAATGTTTGCATGTAAAAAACAAAACCCATAGACCTTAAAAAAAAAAAAAGAAAAAAAGAAATATACACTATACATAGGCACAGCTTATGCCCAGAGCACAGCAGGTGCATAAAACACTGTTGCTATAAATGCAAGAAAAAGGTCATTTAACCACAATCACATTTTTTTCATAAGAGAGTCTGAAATCTATACAATATATACATCTATGTTTCAATGTGAAAATAATATTCTTTTAAATTTCAAGGCGTGTTATACCCCTGCAGACCTGCATAAATGGAGGTTCATATTATTCATTATAACTAAGCTGGTAAGGAGTTTAAAAAACAGAGCTTCATACATTATTATTATTTTATTTTATTTTTTAACCAAATTAATGCAAAAGTGCTTCAAAGTACTCAGAGGGCTAAAGATGAAAGGGTGAGAAACGCCAGCACACTCGAGTCTCGTGGAAAAAGTGTGCCTGATTTCGTTATAAATGCTTAATTAAACTGTTAGTGCATGCAGCTTGAAGCATCGGCAGGATGCTCACAACTAAATCCCATTTACACAAAGTTCCAAACACTTACCACTGCATTTTAACCTTCATAGTTTACCAGTAACAACAGCTGATTATGCACCTCTATTAAACACTGTACAGTTATACAAAACGGTCCAGCCCAGAGTGATTCTCTGCAGTTAAAATAAGAACATGTGCCAAGAACAACAAGTCAGAGGGGGGGGGCCTGAAGGTGCCTTCCACAGTTTCCCTCAAAGCAAACTGCAGTCCCTTCTGTCAAAAGCAAATGCTACTGCTTCTCTAACTCCGAGACATACAGAAGGTGGTCTTCCGGAGATTTCCCGTGTGTTTTGCTAAGGTGAAGTTTAACAGCATGCTTGCTGGCAAAGGTCCGATTGCAAAGTTTGCACTGATAGGAGGTCCCTAGGTCCTCCTCGGGGGAGGACGTCACCATTTTTTCTGACGGTGACTTGGTTTGTGCTATCTGACTGTTAATCTGTTCGGTGGACAGTTTGGATAAGTCCCGTAGCCGGAAGCCTAAGTGTGATTCTAGGTGACTGATGTACGTGGAAGGAGTCCTGATTTGAGACGCACAATCGTTACAAAAGAAGACGGGGTGGCCAGTGTCCAAGTTTTTGAGGAACTTTGTTCCACCTGTCCTTCGAAGCTGGTATTTCACGTTGGCCAGCCAGTGGCTGATGGTGGTCATGGACAGCCCAGTGAACCTGGAGATATGCATCCGCTCCTGGGGGCTCAGGTCTGACATGATGTACTTCCCTTCCGAGGTCTGCCGGAGGCTGGCGGCAAACTGGGCCTGGAGGATCAGGAGGTGCTGGGGGTTCCAGTTTGACTGGCGGCCCTTCCTCTTCTGGGCAGGCGTCGACTCCTCAGCCTCCTCCAGAGTGGCCCCATCAATGTCAGACTTCTCGGAGATGCTGGAAGGAGTGGAGGATTTTGACGTGTGGCTCTCTGTCAAGTTCTTCAGCATATCGGATATATCTGACAAGGCATTCTCGCGTAGCGGCGAGTTTGACATGAATGATACGACGGCAGATGTCTTTGCCGTTGTCACCGTGGATGAGGAGGTTGCCGGGGCTGTGGACGTGGGTGACAGAAGCACTGAACCCAAGGAGCAGCCTTTGTCACTCTTCCCTTTTGTCAAGTCTATGGGCTGGTCGTTGTTGACGTGGTAGAAATAGCGGTCGAGGTGGTCTGCCTTCTTGGACTGCAGGGGCGGCGGGGTGGCCACAGCGGCCTTCTCCGCCAGGCTGTTGCTCATCTTGAAAAGCATGCTCATGGGGTCCAGGGCAGGCAGGGAGGGCTTGGCGGCCTTGCCCAGGTGAATGTTCATGACTGACTGCAGGGCGCTCAAAGGGTTAACAAAAGGCTGTTCGGGCGGGTGGTCGGTGATGATGGCCGTGCTGCCACTCAAACTGCTGGACAGGGGCTTCACCAGCTCCTTCCCGTTCTCCACCGGCTCCGCCAGGGGGCTCCCATCCTTGCACCCATCCCGTGGGGGGCTGGGGCTGTTCTCCTGGCTTCGGAAGCCCCCGTCGCTGGACGCCTCCATCTTGATGGGCTCCCCGACTTCGCTGCTACAGGGGGAGGGAGTGGCCCGCTTGGGCGGGGAAAGCTTCCCATCCGGCTCCTTCATCTTCTCCTCCACTTTGGCAACTTTCTCAGTGACCTTTTTCACCAGCTCCTCCATGGCATGAAAGTTAGTCTTGGGCATGGGGGACGTCTGGCTGCTGGGTGGAGACACCAGGGTCTGGTTTTTCGTCGGGGAGACAATCTCACTGTTGCCAAACATGGGTTTCAGGGGCGTGCTCTTCCCCGACGAGCCCAGGGACAACTTCATCATGTTGGGAAGTTGGTAGGCGGCATGGATGCTGGGGTAGCCCCCCCAGCTAGGAGTGCCGTTCTGGGCCTTGTTGATTGCGGATGTCACTGTGTTTTCCAGGGATTTGAGGATATCGAGCCCCCCCTTGGGACTCTCTTCTAAGTCATTTTCAGTCAAGTAATGGTATTTGGAAGAGATGTCACACTTCTCCTCTTCTTCGCCAGGCTTGTCCTTTTGCTTGGGTTTCTCGTCGGTGACCGCTTTGTCCTTGTCGACTTCCTTCTTGACCTCCACATTCAGTTTTGGGGAGATGCTGGCAGGTGTATTGGAGGGGGACGTGAAGGTGGTGGCCGCCAGGGGCACGGACTGGACCTTCTCGTCCAGCAGGGTTGTGATGGTAGGCGTGACGGGCGTCTCCACAATGGGCTTCCCCTTTTTCATAGCCGAGTTGGTGACCTTGATGAAGTGGCCAGTGACCATCATGTGGGCCGTGAGCTCCTGCAGGGTATCGTGCGAGCTCCCACACTCCATGCACTTCAGGATCTGCGACTTCCGGGCCTCAAAGTGCCATGCGTAGCTAGCCCCGTTCTGGTGGCCGTACCGGTTATTTGGCGTGATGTAAGGGTTGGAGTTCTTCTGAAGTGCATCGTTGGTGTCTGAGATGGTGGCTTTGGGGGTTCCACCTGTGGAATCCGGGGAGCTGGGGAGCTCCAGCTCCAGGGAAGCTTTCTTCCGAGCGGCAGGGATGATTTTGGCGGCAACAGGAGTGACGGGTTCCTTCAGAGGCACTTTTTGGTAGTGTTTTGTTTTGATCATATGGACACTCAAATCCTGCAGGGACTCAAAGGAGTGGCCACAGTACATGCACTTCAGCACCTTCTGGGCATCTTCCTTCCCTTCCATTTCCAGCAAGGAGCGTTTGCGAGGCTTGGACCAGCGCTTGGGGTTGTTGTTATCGGTCTCGTGGTTGTCGTCGCGGTAATGCCCCGTCTCGTTCATGTGCACCGTCAGCTCCACCAGGGTGTCGTAGGCGGCGCTGCAGTCCTTACAGCGGAACTTGCTGGCCCCCGTGAAGATGGAGCCGTAGAGCTTGCTGCTCTGCCGGTACAGCTGCACGGTGCTGAAGAGGCTGGGCTCCGGGAGCATGCGGCTCTGCGACACCTGCTGCAGTGTCTTAGCCATGGCGCTCTGGTGCCAGTCGAAGCTCCCGCTGCCACAGCTGCTGCTGCTGCTACTGCTGCTGCTGCTGCTGCCGTTGTTCTTCTCCGAGGAGGGCTGGTGCAGGTTGAGGTTGAGGTTGGACCAGTAGGAGTTGGAGAGGAAGTTGTTGTACACGGCCTTCATCTGCTCCAGGCTATCCGACACGGTCGTGTCTTCCAGTGGGACCGTGACCTCCTTGGTCTCCTCTTCGTTCTTGATGGAGCCGCTTTCAAAGTCAGCCATTCGGTCACTGGTCTCACTGATGTGTGACTCGCTGTCCATTTCGTGGCAGGAAAACTCAGCGGCCGGGGAGTTCTGGTAGCTGGGGCAGGCCCGGGTGAGCTCCTTCTCCGGGCACATGTACTTGGCTGAGGGCTCTCCATCTGCCGTATGCTCCTCTGCGTCTAAACCTTCATCCACCAGGGCAGCAGCCTTTAACTCCTCGGAAACATAGGCTGCCATGATAACAGGTGGGAAAGAGAGCCAGGTAGGATGGAATGATGAGAGAGAGGGAGAAGGAGAGAAAGAAAAAAAAAAAGCATTAGTACGTGTTGATCTTACCTAGAATACGTTCTGGGCTCTCAGGAAAACACAGCAACCCAGATGGGCACATGTATTTGTAAAACTAAATAGTTAAAATGTGGTGTTTCTTTGGAGCAAAAAAAAAAAAAAAATAAATCTGCTCTTCAAACATAATTTGCCACCTTATTCTTCTCAAGGGGCAACAGCTTGAAATTAAAACTAAATTTGAAATTAATGAAGCACATTCTGGAGGTGGCATTCATTTCTAAAGTAATAAATTACTTGTATCAACCTCAGAGACAGCAGTTCCTGTCTGTCAATTAATATGTCTTATGCTTCTCCTACCCCTAATGCATTTCTTAACAGACAGATTCACAATTTAAATTAAGCAAGCAGTTTTTACTCATTACATTTTTGAGGCTCAATCTTTAATAAATATAAAGTCTAAAAACATCAATAAAATTTTTACCAAGTAAAAAGAAAAGTACGTCCATTGTAATAAAGGAAAAACAAGATTTTGTGGCTTTTTTTTTTTTCTTTCTTCCTTCTGGAAAAGCAGGTCTCAGAAGAGCTTAGAGGTAAGTTTCCTGGCAGGGATAGGTGTGGGTTCGTTCCAGTTGAGAGGAGATACCCTGACCGGCTACCACCCAGCCCCCAGCCCTGTCCCCCACGTGAACACTCAGCCGTTCTCAGCCACCTGCGCACACACACTCTCCATGCAGAATTATGTCAGAACAAGTTCAGGAAAATTGGTATTCGGTGCTCATTCCTGCTGTATAAATATATACAAGACCTTCCAGTGGACCTTACAAATGTCAAAGTGTTTGCTCTTTAGACTACTTTGTCAATATTTACTCAGTATAAGCTTCATGGGCATCCAACAGAGATCCTGTCTTTCTGGAAGCGATGTAGCTGGGATGTAAATCCAGCATGCATTCCCACACAGGTGGAGGGCAGGCCACGCACGCGCCTGCAGGTTCCGGAAGATGCACGTCCAGAGACGCAGAGCCCAGAGAATACTAGTGTTAATGCAACAGGGTGATTTTTTTTTTTTCATTCTCTTGCATTCAGTGATTTGGGTTATTCCTTACTAAACTGATCTGCCACTGCATACTGCATCAGGATAGTTTTTTGGACAGTGAGGCGTGGCCAGCCCTGTGGCTAGGAACAATTTCAAGGTAAAGGAAAAGGGGAAATAAAGTGACTTTGTCCTGTCAGCTTCTAAATACTTGTTTGCTTCAAAAGGCCAGTGGTGAAGTGTGTTAGATGGTTGGAATGGTGCAGTGCGAATGGCAAGGCTGATTTCTACAAAAAGCTCTTAAGAAAGGAAAGGAAGCTTTGTTTGTGGAATTGACTCCACCAACTTTAAAGATTTGCCCCTGCTCCATTTCACATCAGAAAACAAACCAACAATAATGATAAACAAACAAACAAACAAACAAAAAGAGTGAAATTAGTCCCTTGAAGCCAAACAGATAGGCCCCCTCACATTCCTTTCAGGACAAGTGTGATTCTTTTGCTCCTAAGCCCCCTCCTTTGAGTGCCAAGATTCCGACACCAAGACACATGGAATCCCAACACTGATGTAATGTGAACTTGAATGGGAACTGTCCCAGGTACACACACCAGCTGCAGGAAGGGGATACGTCTGCTCATTTGCCAACTACTAAGCAAGAGTCTTGTCCAGGAGCTGTGGGTGTTCTTTACAAATGACCACAAGAGAGTGCCCTGCTGCAGTCAGCTGAGTGTGAAGTGCTATGAGGAACCTCAAGTTTGAGGCCACGCACTTTGAGATGACAAATAAAGATGGTGAAAGCTGTGTTCCTAGGGCCAGGACCAAATGCTTAGGGAAATACAGCGCTGACCAGTGGAGGTTCCTATGCTAGTCACAATGAAGACTGTGAACGCATGTGTTGGAAAGAGAACAGGAAAAGAAAAAGAAAAGAAGACATCGCACTCTCCCCCACCTGCCCCCCAACAGACTTCCTCGGCGTGCAGCACATTCTAGAAATATCCGGACTCAAAACTCCAATGGGGTGGCGGTCCTGGAGGAAGAACAGCCGACGAAGAATAACCAAGTGTCCCAATTTGCCTGGACCTGTCCTGGTTTCAGCACTGAACGTCCTGCATCCTGGAAATTCACTAAGTCTTGTGCAAACCGAAGGATGGGTTGTTACCCGAGCTGGGGCACACAGTATGACTGAGGTCAGAGATTCCAGATGGGTCTGCAACCTGTCTTATAATCCTCTTGGGGAACCGCTGGAGCAGGGTAGGCTGGGTTTAGCTAGACACAGCCCACTGTCTGCAGAAGTGCACTGGGTGCATGCATACATGATGTTTCCATAGTACGGTTTCACTGTAAACAGGGAAAGAGGAGGAAATCCCATGGCTGGTGTCCCTCCCACTGAGACTCAAGGAAATGCCCAGGTCTGTGTAGATGGGTGAAGATATCAAAGCCCCTTCTTTCCTGAAGATGCCTCCTGGAGCCACAGTCTGCAATACAAACCCCACACCCTGGGGATTTTGCTCCTATTACAGTAGCTCCCATGAAATTAAGTCTGCGAGAGAAATGTCCCCGCAGTAGCCACTACAAGAGGACACCAGCAGCCAGAAGAAGCAGAGCCAATAGTGGACATGAAAGAGTCCTCTGTGGGTGAAGGCCACCAGGTGAGCGGGAAACCCAGGTGCTCTGCCAGCCCACCTCCCACCCAGGGGCAATGCGTCTCCCCATGGCTAGAGCCTTTCCCACCCCCACTGCACAAGCACGAACCCAGCCCAAGCTGTCCGGAGCACTCCTCCCCAACACAGGCACCATGAATGACGTGACCAGCTCCTGTCCTGGGCTGGCCCACAACACGCTCTGATATGCTTTGTAAATTACACAGCAGGGTCAGAATGTCATTAGTCTGCCGACTGAGAAGGAAATTGATATGGAAAGAAAAGGCCAACCTCTCAACCTCCCTGGTGGGAACAAGATCCAACTCAGAGGAGAATTAAAAGGCTCCAATGCCAAAGAGAACTGGGTCCTGGAAGCCTCACTGCACACCCCAGGTCCTTACAAACGCACACCCTCATGGTCATGACGTGGGCCTCACTCCCTGTTCAAATGACCGTTTTCTTTTCCGATCTGAAGGTGAGAAGTATTTCCTTAGGTGGAGCCTAAGACTTTTACCCATTGGTTCTCCCCTCCACATTAAAATAAAGGGAAAGGCTGGGCGCAGTGGCTCATGCCCGTAATCCCAGCACTTTGGGAGGCCAAGGCAGGCAGACCGCCGGAGCTCAGGAGTTTGAGACCAACTTGGGCAACATGGTGAAACCCCATCTCTACTAAAATACAAAAAAATTAGCCAGACATGGTGGCACATGCCTGTAGTCCCAGCTAGTCCAGAGGATGAGGCAGGTAAATCGCTTGAACCCGGGAGGTGGAGGTTGCAGTCAACCATGACCCACCACTGCACTCCAGCCTGGGCAACAGAGCGAGATCTTGTCTCCAAAAATAAACAAATAAATACATAAAAATAAAGGGAAAATTCCCATCCTTCCACCATGCTTTGCAATAATTTCACTACTCTGGGAATATTTATACTCTCTATTACTGAACTTTAAAAATGTTCTAGAAAATGGAAATGGACCCAGTGAAATGAGGGAACGAAGGGATGAAAGGCACTCCACAAATACGCATCCAGCTCCCACAAGCGCCGGGCAGGTTACCGCACACTGAGCAGTGCAGTTTTCTTTCTCTAGGCCTCCATTTCCCTCTCCGAATGATACGGGGCACCACAGTCATATTTGTAAGGTCCTTCCTCAGCTACATGTCTATCATTTTATGGCCCTTCTGAGAAGGTAAAGAGCTGAGCTGTAAAGTCGCTTAATCTGGTTCATTCTCTGCAAACGCCAACCTCACCTACACTCAGCAAGTGGAATCGTTCCTCAGTGCTTTCTTCTCTAGACTGAGCATGATACGCAAAGCCCCTGGCTGGAGAGAAGGGCGGGCTCTGGAAGCTGGCACAGCGAATGCCCTGGATCAGGCAAGGAGGGGAGGAGAGACTGGGTGTCTCCAGTCACTGTGCAGATGGTGAGAAGTCAACAGGGGTGTGGGGCAGGGCTGCTGAGAACCTGGTCCCCACCAGGCTGGCTTCAGTAGCCCAGGGGCAGGCACCGTCCACCGATTGGACCCAACAATGTATCACATATGACCTTGGGAAACTCCGCAACTGTCTCCAACAGTATTTGAGAGTATTTAAATTCCTTGTTGCTACTTCACTTTCTGCTCATTCTTGTCTGAATTCTCTAAGGGAGGGAACCTTACATCCCTAGTCTTGCGCGCAGGAGGTGAGCAATGGACAGTGGCTGTCTCATTTCAAGGAGGTGAGCGGGAGATCATGTCCACCAGCAAGGAGTTGTAACAGCCTTTGCAACAGGATCCCCCCTTCCTCTCTGCGGCCTCCCATATGGGCCCAGTTCAGCCACTAGCATCTCTTATCCCATCCCCAACCAACTCCCTGACTCCAGCCCCAGCCCCTTTAATCTCATCTCCAAGCAGAAACTGCTGAGATTAATATAGAACACCGCACTGGTCATGTCACCTCCCCATATAACACCCTCAGTAACTTCCCACCGGGCTTGGAAGAACATCCAAATTCCTCAAAGCAGCCCTGAAGGAAGGGAGTCCTCCACCATTTGCCCGGTTCCCCTCCAGCCCCTCTCAGCTTCTGAGATGCACCAAGATCTCTCACTCCACACTTTCTAGCGCTGCCTCCTCTGCTGGAAACCCCGGGGCAGGTGCAGTGAAGTGGAGAATGCAGGAACCCATCCTTCCCCGGGCCTCATGGAAAAGGCTCTTGGGGATGGCAGGGTTTTGACTCCAGCGTTTGTCCCCTTAGCCATGAGGATCACTGTCTACAGCCAGAGATTCCAACACACTGTCAGCTCTGTGTGGTCAGGACCAGACCCCACACACCCACACCGCTGATATCAGCCGCAACCCTACCGTCTGGCCCAGAGTGGCCACTCAATACATGTCAGTGGGATGAATGAATGAGTGAATGAATGAATGAATGAATGAATGAATGAATGAATATCTTAGACGGCTGCTTCACACCTCCTAAATAGCTGCCAAAACATCCTGAGGGGATGCTGAGTCCAGCCAGTCCCAATGCAAAGCAGATGTGCTGGGGTGAGACCCAAAGTCCATCCTAGGCAAGTTCTGTCTGAGTGTCACTGGCACATTCAGCAATGCCACTTGGTGAGGAAGGGTCTCTAGGTAGACAGGATGGCAGAACCCACCACTGAGGAAGATGGGAGGAGACACCCCAGTCGGTGGTCTCCTTGCATTAGAGCCCCCCAAGCTGTGTCCACACTCAAATACCCTCTTCAGGAATGCATTATCTGCCAGGTGCAGTAGCTCTTGTCTATAATCCTAGCATTTGGGAGGCCGAGGTGAAGGAATTGCTTAAGCCCAGGAATTCAAGATCAGCCTGGGCAATGCAGCAAGACCCCATCTTTAGAATTCTTTTAAAAATTAACTAGGCATGGTGGCCTGTGCCTGTAGTCCCAACTACTTAGGAGGCTGAGGCAGGAGCATCACTTGAGCCGAGGGGGTTGAGGCTGCAGTGAGTTATTATCACACCATTGCACTAAAGCCTGGGTGACAGAGTGATTCTGTCTCAAAAAAAAAAAAAAAAAAAAAAAAAGGAAAGTAGGCCAGGCGTGGTGGCTTACACCTGTAATCCTAGCACTTTGGGAGGCCAAGGTTGGGGTATTGCCTGAGCTCAGGAGATTGAGACAACCCTGCGCAACATAGTGAAACCCCGTCTCTACTAAAAATACAAAAAATCAGCCAGGCATGGTGGCGGGCACCTGTAGCCCCAGCTACTTGAGAGCTGAGGCATGAGAATTGCTCGAACCTGGGAGGTGGAGACTGCAGTGAGCCGAGATCGTCACTGTACTCTAGCCTGGGCAGCAGAGCGAGCCACTATCTCAAAAAAAAAAAAAAAAAAGGAAAAGTGAAAGTGAAAGAAAAATAAAAGAATGCATTATCATCCCGCCATCCTTCTTTTCTCTTGAGCAAATAAGATGGGAACCTCTGCTGCCAACGCCCATGGAAGAGGCAGCTGGACTGTGAGGGGGAGGAGGTTCTCATTCAAACCAAACCAACAGCTGCAAAGATGCAAAGAAGCTCTCAGGAGTGATCAGGGACTTGCAAGTGAGGGGCCGACTGGGCACCCGCCTTCCACGCTTCTCCAAGTCCCTCTGTTGAAAGAGTCTCTCTTCAAGATGTGAGTCCCTGCGGAATGGCTGCACCCGCTTCCCCACACACATCTCACTTTCCTTACCCCACCAATGAAGACTGTGTGCTTAAAGCAGCAAGACAGCCATCGATCTCTCAAGAGCTGAGTGCCAAGGACACATTTCCAGACAACTGCCTGAACCGAAGAACTTGGCATGCACAGAACCGAATGTGACTCCTGGGGAGAGACACACATGGATGAGAAATAAAAGCTCCCAAACTTACGAAAGCTTTCTGCAAAGTTCTATAGCCCAACAACCTTGGAAGCCCACATGACGGGGGGAAAAAACACACACACACACACACACACACACACACACACACACACACCCCAAAACACGGATCCTGCCTAATAGGAACAAGTTTAGGACCCGTGTTCACATCCATACATTCATTGCATCTGATCTGATCCTCTCAATGGTCAAGGAAGGTGGAAAAATCATCTCCATTTTGCAGACAAGGAAACGGGGATTCTGGCTAGTTCCACAGCACACTTGCACTGAGGAACCAGTTCTGACCCCAAACCCTCCGCTGCAGCCCCTCAGGATGAGTCACTGGAGGTAGATGGGACATTTGTCTGAACTCCTAAGACCCACACCCCGAGTCCAGTGTCAGGGGACAACACAGGACACGTGGGAGGGAGCGCCCTATCCTCGGAATGAGGAGTGGGCAGTCAGGCAGAGCCTTCTCAACTCCCCCAGTGGGATCCACACCTACCCCTCCAGGAGGATCCAGCATCCCCACCCCCAGCTCACCAGTGGTGTGGCTTCCACACTGTGGATGCAGGGATGACAGACATATCATGTCCAGGGAGAGAAGACAGCCAGTCCACTGTGGCCATCAAGGGTCTGGAGACACCAACACCTTCATTAATATTTATTGTCATCATTAACTAAATTCAATCTCTAGGTAAAAAGAAACTAATGTGTGTCACATAAACATAAAACAGTAAGCTGGGGCATAACAGAATTCATTTCTGGGCAAGGTGGAATTACCTTCATCACACAGCTAAAAATCTCTCCCAAAAGATGAAGAGGAAGTGTTGGCTGGGACCTGCACTCTCCAGCCACGGGGGCCACGGATGGGCAAGTCAGGGTGGGAGGGGGCACTGGGTGTGGGTGGGAAGAAAGGAAAAGAAAGCATGGCTGTGTCCCGCCTCCCAATGCAATTTCCAGGTACACTGCCCTGTGAACGTTAGCATTTTCTGGGCTGAAATAAAGGTTCTGAAGTTATAACCCTCTGTTTTCCCTGGGAAGGTGCTTTGCTGGCTAAAACTTTTTACAGATTCCTTTTTCCCATGTCTTCTTATTAGGGATAGTCGAGAAGGGCACCACTCTCTGCAATGAGTGCCTCTGGTCATCATCCATCCATAAGGATCCCTGTGACTGTGATGGAGGAAAGTGTAGAGGCAGGAGGGAGAGGAAGAGGTGGGGAAAGGAGGGAAAGGAGAAGAAAGGACCGAAGAGGGAAGGGGCCATCAAGTCATCCCGGGTTTAAGAAGGGTGCAGAGAGAGAGGAGGGGGCCCAGCAGAGAGAGGACAGAGGGAGAAAGAGAGATGGGAGAGGAGAAGAACCCACTAGGGCTGGGGTCGGGGAGAGAGAGGCTACTGAGGGGCATGGGAGGTAGGAATGGAGAGAGAGAACATGGGTGATGGAGATTTGAGAAGAGACAAGGATGAAAGAGGTTATTTTCTGGAAAGGACTCTATGACAAAGAGGGCCTGGAGTCTGAGTTCTGCTGCAGAAGCCGCCCTCAGGATGGCCACCCAGGTAAAAGAGGATGGACCTAGGGGAGCCCGTATGGGTCCGTTCTAATGCTGGGAACTCCGGGCCTCCTTTCCTCCTGCTTCTCTGAATACTCAGATTTTCAAACAACACAGGGTGATTTTTTTTTTTCTTTTTCTTTCTTTCTTTCTTTTTTTTTTTTTTTTGAGACAGGGTTATGCTCTGTTATCCACGCTGAAGTTCAGTGGTGCAACCACAGCTCACTGCAGCCCGGAACTCCTGGACTCAAGCCATCCTCCCACCTTAGCCTCCTGGGTAGCTAGGACTACAGGCACTAGACACCACACCAGGATAAGAGTGTTTTATTGTTTTTTGTTTATTTTTTGTTTGTTTGTTTTTTAATAAGAATTTAACTAGTCGAATGGTTTGGGAAGGTGGCTGCCAGGTGTGTTTTCTCAGGCAGGCTCTCCAGGACTCAGGCACACCCGTCTCTGCAGACCCTCCTGCCCTTTCCTCAGAGCCAGAATCAACTTCAACACATGCCTAAGCCCTCAGCAGCCACGAAGTCCTCTTCTCTGCTGCAGAATGTGCTTGGATAAGGAAAAATGCCAAGATGTTCACAAGGCATCTTGACCACTTCTCACTCCCCACTTACCTGCCTCCCTCACACCTGGGCCCACAACAGAGCAGACCCCAAGGAAATGGCAGGAGGAGACAGGAGGGGACAGTTCAAAAGCCACAGCAACCCAATGTGGCGAGCCATCCAGGAGGGCAATAGTTGGACTCTGGAGAGGACCTGCCGATTCTCTGCTCTGTTGCCCAGCCTGGAGTGTAGTGGTGTGATCATGGTTCACTGCAGCCGCGAACCCCTGGGCTCAAGTGATCCTTCCACCTCAGTCTCCCTAGTAGCTGGAACTACAGGTAAACACCAATATGCTGATTAAAAACAATCGTTTTTTTAGAGTTGGGGTCTTGCTGTGTTGCCCAGGCTGCTCTGGAACTCCTGACCTCAAGTGATCCTCCAGCCTCAGCCTCCCAAAGCACTGAGATTCCAGGCATGAGCCATGGAGCCAGGCAGGACCTGATGTTTCTGCATCACATTTTTCTCTGGGAAACAACGTGATGTTAGGCAGGGAGGCCCTGGGTCTCAGCTTCTGCCCTGCCATGGATTAGTCCTGTGGCTCTGATGACTGACTTCACGTCTGTGAGCATCAGTTTCTTCATCAACAAATGGGAGGAAGGAATGGGAAGATGCAACTGGCCACATCCGCCTCCCAGGTGTTTGCAGGCAACCAAAGATTTCATAAGGAGTGGGCATAAAGGACTTTTCCAAGTTAAAGAAACTCTGCAAATAGAGGTGCACCAACTGCACAGGGGCCGTGCGGCTGTCGGGAATCTGGGAGGCAGGGCCAGGGGATGGCCCCTAGGCTCACCTCTCCTCTTGTAAAAGCCTCTGGGTCTCCCAGACCCTCTATGCTGACCTTGCTGCCTTTCAGGAAAGGAGGAGGTGGGAAGACCAGCACCAAGTCCTGCTGGGGTGAAAGCTCCCACTGGGGCTTGGGTTCTGTGCCTCCTCCCTCTGGGCAGCCTTAAAATGGTGGCTGCAGAAAAGGAAGAAAGCCAGACAGAAAGGGGAAGAAAAAAGGGAGGGAAACGGAGGGCAAGGAAAGGAGGCGAGGAAGGAAGAGACGATGTCAGACGCACGCCTGCAGCATTAGCACTCCTGACCACGCACAGCTCTCCTCCCCAGACCCCGGCTCCTGGTATAGGAATTCTAGGAAGGAAGCGGGCAGGACCACGGACTCAGCCCCTCTCCACCCAACTGCATGGATCTGACTGGAGATCCCCAGTGCCCCACTCCAGGGGTGGAAGTTGGAGCCAGATGCCCTGCAGCACAGTGCTGGCTGGGGCAGCCACCTCAGACACTGGCTCTCAGACTGGCTACCACTGTCCCTGTAGCCCCCAGCTCCCAAGCTGGGCCGCCTTCTCCTCCAGGCTGAGCCCAGTCCCCCTTTCCGCTGGGCGTCTGCCTTAAATCACCTTCCTCTGTGTCTGGGAAAGAGCTCAAAGTCCCCAGAAAATTTCACCTAAATCTCAGCTTATTCTCAAAACCCCTGGAAAATCTGGATGAACTGATCCATTTGACACAAGAATTTCTGCTTGACAAAGGACTCACGGAAATGCCTCACACACTGTGCCCCCTGGGTTACGCTTACATGGGGCTCTCTGCTGTACAAACGAGTTGCACACCTTGCTATGATGAAGCAAGGGGATTCCTTCCTCAGGGGAACCACACCTGCCATATCAGCTGTGTCTGACAACCCGATGTGGGGCCTAGAGCTATCCCCAGATGTCCTGAGGTCCCACACAATGGGCTGCTCAGAGGCAGCTGCACCTAGACCTGGCCTGGAGCCCTGGTGGGTGTGAAGGGTAGACAGACAGGAAGGATGCTCAGGCCTGGATTGCCCCTAACCAAACACATTCCCCCGGCCCTCAGAGAACATGAAAAATCAAGATGGAGGTGCACCTTCTTGGCTCTCGACCAGGAGGGGCTCAAAGCAACAGTATGAAGGCAGGACTTCCCTTTTGTGCAAAGAGAGAGAGGAGATGGCAGGGGGAAGTGTGGGATGGAGTGGAGGGGGCTTAGCTAAACACACACTGGGGGGTACCAATATGATTGGATTGAATGTTGGGCCTCTGTCTAATAAGCAGGGAGAAGAAAGCATTCTAGAGGACTGTTTATACCTGGGTACCCAGGAAGTGACAATTCAGTGGGGAACACGAGTCTTCTCCATCCATCCACCTGGGCACCTGGAGTCACCTACAGATGCCACCTAGGATGATGGAAGCCATGGCCTCTAGGGACAAGGAGAGAATGGCATTCTTGGATGGTACCAGGGAGACTAGGGACCTTCCAGGCATCGCTGCTAGGATTTGGAGCTCCTCAGAAACCAGGGCAATACCCAAGGGCCAGAGGGTCCAGAAGGGCATGGTTTGGCTCTGGGGGAAGGAAAAGTGGCTGCCGCTGTAATGGCCAGGACTTCTGCAGAAGGCTGGCCACGGTGGGATGACAACCTCCCCTAGATTGATTGCTCTTCCCACTAGCAAGGTCAGGAATATTAATTTTGTACACGCTAATTTGATGTAATGTGAGAGATGAATGCTTGTTCAGTTTGGTATCCCTGTGTTAATAAAGCTGCAATGCTTTCATGCCAAGAAAAGCATGGCATTAGCTGATTGGTGAATAAAGTCAGTGTGAATAAGGAAACACCATGCTTTAGCACAGCCATTGTGGCCAGTGGTGGCGCAAGCCAATGACAGGCTGCGGCTGCTCCTCTAGGGAACCCACGGCAGCGAGGCTTCCCAGGACACCTCCCAGCTGCTGGAAGCCCCAGCCAGTTCAGAAGACTCAGAACCCAGGATGAGTCCTGTTCCTCCAGCGGTGATGGGAAACAAGAGTCCAAGAGTTCCAGAAGCCAAACCTGGGGCTCCCAAAACTGAGTTAAGAAAGACACTGCCTGAAGCTTCTCTCTTTGAATTCTTGCTGCAATGAAAGGACCCCATTGTGCCACCGTCTCAGTAGCTCCTCCCCAGAACAATCTCCCTCCCTTCCCAGCACTCTTCATGAGGCGGATGGCTCGGAAAAGGAGGAGGACAGAACATTAGTAGGCTCTCCAAGATCAGAGAGAGAAGGCAGCTTCCCTATCTCTACAATGTCTCTCTTCCAATGCCTTCTGGGGGGCTTGCTCTGCTGCAGTTTGGGCGCCAACCTCAGTGCAAACAAAAATAAATGTATCAAGATTGCATTCGCAGGACAAAAACCACTGCGCCTCAGACAAATCTTCAGATAACAAAGAATAAATAAATACTCACTTCGGGGACCATCTAAGTCACCTACTGTCCTCGGCTTCAAGCACATTTAAACCGACTGGGCACCAAACCCATCGTGGAAGCCTACACCAGTATGCTGTCATGGGAAGTCCATACGCTCACTCTCTGTGCCCTGGAGGAGTGCTTCATTGCTGAAATCACCTTAATCCATTTAAGCTACAGGGTAGAGTCATCATTCAGCCAGCTGGATGGTGGGGCCATGTCTGGGTTGACAGCAATCAGTTTGGCCTGGTAGCCGGCGATGGTCTATCAAGTGAAACATGGCTTCTGGAGCCAGGGTGCATTTTTGCAAGAGTGGTGAAGGAAGTAAGCTGCCTGTGGGTGCTGTACTCCCATTCCTCTTTGAGTTCAATACATTCCCAAGTACACTGCCCTCTCAGAATAAAGAATCCAGGGTCTGAGTCTCTTCCCAATGTCCTTTTTACCTTTTATTCTACAAAATCCATAAGGTAAACCCTGGCCTATATTGAATCCAATAAATTAAAAGAATAACTTCATCCAAAGAAAGGATTCTCTCATCTTGGTGGAATAGGAATCGGGCAGATTATTAGGGGCAGGGGATGTGCTTGACCTTCTCAAATTGCATACATGAGCAGAGGGATTCTCAGGGGGTAGCTGATGTCTTTAACGAGGCAGCTCATTGAGGCAGCTTAAGGAACCAAGTAACTCTTGCCTGCCTATACACTTGGTGATCTAAAAACCTGGGAAAAGCACCTTTAGAATTGGGCAGCAGGCTGTGAAAATTTGGGAACAGTCCTTAAAATGGGCCTCTTCAAGTGGCTAAACATGTACAACTCAAACTGTCACTGGGACTTGCTGGCTTTCCTCCAAAATACTAAAAGAGCTATATTCAAGGGGAAGGTAAATGGATGGCTAACAAGAGATAGGAGTTAAGATTTACATGGAAGAGGAAGCGACTGATTCACTCAACACATCTACCCATCCACCCAGCCAACCCCCCATCCATCCATCCATCCATCCATCCATCCATCCATCCATCCATTTATCCATCCAAAAATCCATCCATTCATCCATCCATCGCCCCATCCATTCACCTCATTCTTCTAGCCATCCCAAGCCCATCCATTCAAAAACTCATCCATCCATCCACCCATCTATCCAACCAAAAACCCATCCATCCATCCATTGAAAAATCTATTCATCTAACCATCCAAAAACCTATCCATCCAAAACCCATTCATCCATCCATTCACCCATCCCCCACCCATTCATCCATCCAAAAACGTATCCATCCATCCAATACCCCATCCATCCATCCATCCATCCATCCCCCATCCATTCACCTCGTTCTTCTAGCCATCCCAAACCCGTCCATTCAAAAACTCATCCATCCATCTACCCATCCATCCAACCAAAAACCCACCCATCCATCCATCCATCCATTCAAAAATTCATCCATTCAAAAATGTATCCATCCATCTGAAAATCCATCCATCCATCCATCCATCCATCCATCCATCCATCCATCCATCCATCCATCCATCAACTCTTCCATTCAAAAATGTATCCATTCATCCAAAAGTCCATCCATCCATCCAACCATCCATCCACCCACCCACCCACCCATCAACAATCCAAAAACCCATCCATCCACCCAATATGTATTACACACTAATTACATACTCCAGATGCTTTCGGGTTAGGAATAAGTAACCAAAGTAAATAGCTCAGAATTACAGGCTATACTTTTATGTGCTCAAGATGGCCTTGGTTACACAGAGGATAAGGGCAGTAGAGAATCATACATCTGCACAAATGTCTTATCTCAATATTCAAAGCCCAGGTTAACCAAGTCCCACTTTACCTTCTAAGTTTTATCATCCACTGCCCCCTCCACACACACAGATGCTAGTCTTCCCTGATAATTTTCCTTTGATCTTGCCTTGATTGATGCTGTTTCTTCCATTTTACATACCATGCTCAATCTTTTCACACTCCCCTCCCTGTCCTCCAAGGTCCTGCTCTTTCCATGTCCCCCAGGAAGTCCTTTCTCATCTGTCTCTGTGAAGGTGATCTCTTTAATTTCTGTGATGAGACAATGAATGGAAACTTCCTCTCTAAACTCTAAAGTCTACAGAAATATAAGAAATTATCAGCATCACTATATATCTCTTCGGGCATTTATCTCTTGTAGTTTTCGAGTGGCTGATCCTGGGCATAAATTCTCTTTCCATATACACTACAGGAGCATTCCTTACCTCTGTGCTCTTTGCATGGCCTGGCATGCCAACTGGACTCAGTAACTTCTGGTCCAATTATTTTAGTTTGGATGGCGCTGCTTAGGCTAAGAACCAACAAAGACCCAGGGTCACTTCAGGTAGAAGTTTCCACTGCCTTCCTCAACAGCTCTTGAATGCTGGGCTGAGAAGCCTTAGGTGCTCTCTGACTTCCCATGCATCTCTTCATGCCTCACTCCCACGTCACAGAACAGAGACACTCCAGGAAGAACTAGGGCCACCAGTGTATCTCAGTTCTGGCAAAGTTCCTCATCTTACGACCACAAGGAAAACTTGGAGAGAAAATGTTCCCAGTTACCTCAGAAAAGTTCAGCCCTACCCTCTCTGCACTGGGCACCTGCATGGTAGCCACCATGACTAAGTGATCTTCTTAACGTCTGCAGCACTGCCTGCATTGAGCCAGGACTGATCCAGCATTCAGCCAGCATTGACACAATTTTCAGCCAACACTCAGCAAGTACTCATCCAGGACTCAGCCAGCACTTAGCCAACATTCAGCTAGCACTGATCCAACACTCACCTAGCACTCAGCCAGGACTCAGCCAGCCCTGACCCAGCACTCAGCCAGTAGCACTCAGTCAGCATTTAGCCAGTACTCAACACTCACTCAGCAGTCAACAAGCACTCACTCAGTATTGACCCAGCTCTCAGTTAACACACACCCAGGCCTCACTAGTGTACATGTGAACACTGTTTGGATGAATAGTGAAAAAATCATTCTAGCCTGTTTGAAGGAACAAAGGTAATGGTCAAATATTTCAATTTTTAAATATTTCTGACTGACATATACATGCCTACAGATTTCAACGTCATTTCTATATATTAAAACAGCTTTCCTCCAACCAATATAGAAATAGTATCTATTGACTGGTTGACATCACAATATATGTTTCCTCTTAAGTATCCTGTCTCGCATTTTTATATTGACACTCTACATGGTCTGAGTTGAGTGTTTCTTATGCTAAATCAGGAACCCTTAATACCTTACCATCCATCACAAGGAAGACAGGAAAAAGAGAGAGAGAGAAAAGAAACAACAATAAAATAATGAGAACAGTAATCTCACTAACTGGTTCGTGCCTTGCTTGCCTTCTTGTGGAGGATAATTTAGTAACATATATCAAAATTGAAAACATCTACACTCTGACCCAGCTAGCAATCTTTACTACAAAAACATTCATACATCATACATAGCCCCTTAACAACAACAACAACAACAACAAAACCCCTCTATGATGAAGGGTGTCCTCATCAATATTTCTTAGAATACCAAAGAAGTGAATAAACAAACTAAGGTATACCCATATCATGAAATACTATGCAGCAACTCACAAGGATGGTAAGACAGAGATACCAGTGTCAGAGAAGATACGGAACACTGGAACTTTCAAGTACCAACTGTTAACAACCATTTTGAAAATCTCTGTCAGTATCCACAAAAGCTACATGTACACATACTCTGTGACCCGGCAATTCTATTCCTAGATCTAGACCCATTAGATGTGCATACGTATTTCATCAAAAGACCTGATATCCTTTCATACGCTATTCACAGCAGCAAAGCAACTGGAAAGGATCCAAATGTTCGTCACCAGTAGAGTGAATAAATACACGGTGTCCCGTCCATACGCTAGAGCGCCATGCCACAGACAAAATCAACTGTTATTCAAAACAACATGGGAGGATCACGCCAACAAAACATTGTATGAATTCATTTGTGTAAATTTCAAAATCGGGGAAAGCTCACCTGTGGTGTTAAAAGTCAGGAGAGCAGTTACCCTTTGGAGGTGGTGGCTGGGGAAGGGCGGAGGAACTCCTGGAGCATGAAATGTTCTGCCTCTGGGCCTGGGCCCTGGAGGCATGGGTGTGTTCACCTGGGGAAAATTCAACCTACACTTATATTCATATGCTGGGCTTTTTGTATGTTATTCTGCATAAAAAGGTTTTTTAATAATTTCAACTTTGCGGTTCAGGGGTACAGGTGCAGGTTTATCACACGGCCATACTGTGTGATGCTGAGGTTTAGGGTCCCATCGCCCCAGCAGTGAGCATGACATCCAGCAGGTGGTTTTTCAGCCCTTGCCCCTGACCTTCCCCCATCCCGTCTAGTAGCGCCCCGTCTCCACTGTTCCCATCTTTATAGCCATGTGTACCCAACTGCATACAAAGTTTAAAAACAATGATAATTCCCTCATTTTTCATATGAGAAGATCTCTAAGACATAGCAGAAGGTAGGAAAAGAAAATAAGTCTCAGAAACATAAACATGGGTCTCTGTTTTCTGAGCAAGTCTGTGTGTGTGTGACTGCATGTGGGCACCCAGGAAAGAATCCTGGTCTGGATGTTAGCAGCTGTCCTGCAGGTGGAGGAGGCAGATGTGGTTGTGGGGAGCAGCACGGCGGGAGGAAGGGGAGGAAAAAGGTGCTCCTCTACACCATCTGGAATGTTCACAAGCACACCTTCATGAAGTGCTGTGAATTTTTTTTTTTTTTTTTTTTTGAGACAAAGTTTTGCTCTTATTGCCCAGGCTGGAGTCCAATGGTGTAATCTCGGCTCACTGCAGCCTCTGCCTCCCAAGTTCAAGCGATTCTCCTGCCTCAGCCTCCCGAGTAGCTGGGATTAAAGGTGCCCGCCACCATGCCTGGCTAAGTTTTTGTATTTTTAGTAGAGATGGGGTTTCACTATGTTGGCCAGGCTAGTCTTGGATTCCTGACCTCAGGTGATCTGCCCGCCTCAGCCTCCCAAAATGCTGGGATTACAGGCGTGAGCTGCCATGTACGGCCTTTTTTTGTTTGTTTGTTTTTGTTTTTGAGACGGAGTCTTGCTCTGTCGTCCAGGCTGGAGTGCAGTGGCACAATCTCAGCTAACTGCAACCTCTACCTCCCGGGTTCAAGTGATCTTGCCACCTCAGCCTCCCAAGTAGCTGGGACTACAGGCATGCCACCATGCCCAGGTAATTATTGTAATTTTAGTAGATACAGGGTTTCACCATATTGGCCAGGCTCGTCTCCAACTCCTGACCTCAAGTGATCTACCCACCTCGCCTCCCAAAGTGCTGGGATTACAGGCGTGGGCCACCTTGACCAGTTAGTACTGTGACATTTTAAAAGTTATAAAGAAATTTTTATTTGTAGCAGGCACCTCCTGTGTGTCAGGCTCTATACTGGGCACCGTCAGCCCAGAAGACACAGTGCCTGGTCCCAGGGAGTGGGCATTTGGGGCTGCATGCCTGGGAGTCAGTGGAGAGTGGGTTCCTGCAGGGGAGTCAGTCACAAAGGCACAGGGGCCTCAGGTGCCAGCTCCACAGAATGCCAAAGGGCCCAGGACAGCTCTCCAACCTCCCACCTTTGCTATCTTCTGTGGCAGCATTCTAGGTGAAAGTGTCACCTACAGTGACAACAAACTACGGGGAAAACAGAGAGATGGGCAAACTGTGTGCTGCAGTCCTAATTTTGACCTCAGTGGGAGCAGGAGGTGGGAGGCTGGAAGGGTGCTGGGCCATACCTAAAACATCTGGGGAGCACAGCACCCCTAACCACAGGCAGGGTCTTGTCCCCATTGTGGGAACCAGCGGGTTTCAGGTCTGTCCCTTTCTTTCATGTTCAGGCTTGGTGTCTGAGGCCAGCTGCCCCCTCCACTGGGCACAGTTCTCAGCTCCCCGCATCCCTTCAGAGCCTAGCCCTGCGGATCACAGCGCCAGCCTTGCCAAGTCCCTGCGGTGGACTCCGCGGGGCAGGTGTCTGTGTGGCAGGTGGGACAATGGAGACAGATGTGCAGTGAGACCTCTCTGGGCCCCACCCTTCTGCTATGAAGACTGAAGGGTAGTTTATTCCCTTCCTGTCTCTTTTTGTGCCCCTTCCTAAGAACCACAGAAAGTTCTACAACCTAATTTTCTAATTTTTTATTTTTTTTAAGAGACAAGGTCTTGCTCCATTGCCTACGTTGGAGTGCAGTGGTGCGATCATGGCTCACCTGCAGCCTTGAACTCCTGGACTCAAGCGATCCTCCTGCCTTAGCCTCCCAAGTAGCTGAGACTACAGGTGCACATCACTACGCCTAGATGGTTTTTAAGTTTTTTTTTTTTGTAGAGACAGGGTCTAGCTATGTTGCCCAGGCTGGTCTTGAACTCCTGGCCTCCAACACCTCGGCCCCTCAAAGCAGTGGGATTACAGGCATGAGGCACTGTACCTGGCCTGGACTTTCTGCTTCTAATGCAAGTGCTCTAGAAACACACAGGCTTGGAGAGGACACTCAAAATAAACCAGGATATGTACAACCCCGCCCCCCCTTCAGCTGCCACTTGCTTCCTTGGCCGTCCCTGCCCTAATGCGTACCTACAGGTCAAGTGGTTATGCTCCTAAAACCAAGCTGTGAAATGCTCACGCACTGCAGGGAGACCTGCTACTGGATCAGCAGACATTTCCTGAGAAAGGGTCAGCGGGCCCCCACCTCGGCAGCAGGGACAGAGCTGTACGGAGCTCCCGTGGCCTCCTAGGTCACCTCCTCAGGAGGTGCTCATGGACCTGTGAGATCTGTGTCTCTTGGCTTCCCTTGCACCGAGGGAAGGCCACTCTAGGCTTGCTCATGTGACCAGGAGCATTTCACCTCCCACAACCCAGCTGACATCTCACATGACCAAGGGCTTTGCTGTCCCCTCCATTCAAAGCCCATCCTTCTCACCTCTGCATCCCCACGGCCCTGCAGAAACTCTGCAGCTAGGGCAGTCCCTTTACTCCAGTGGGCTGGGGAGGCAAGGGGGTCCCAACGGTCCCCTGCACAGAGCAGAGGGAGGGCCTTGCACAAGTCAGATACTCAATCAATTTCTTTGAATTAAATCAAACTTTTAAATTAAAAGTCGACCCCGTAAAACAGCCGACTTAAGGCTTGTTCTTTTTGTTTGTTTGTTTTGTTCTATTTCCTTGAGACTCTTTTGCACCAAGCAGCATTTTCGTAAAGAATTAAAAGCCCAGAACCAATTACGGATGCACGGGAGCCTTCCATCTACCTGCAGTGGTGCTTTCTGGGAACGGTCCTGGCACACTTTGAGGGACCTTGCACTCCTGGGGGTACCTTCTGCACATGATCGCTGCCCGGCTATACACCAGCCCGAGAAGGAGCGAGAGCTGTCCATGGGCTCCGTGTCATGGATGAAGAGACTGATGCTTCGAGAGAAAGAGGATAGGGGATGAGACACAGAACAAGGACTGGCATTGGGGGAGGAAAAAAAAAAAAAAAAGCAGCCAGGGCTTTTGCTGCTGGATCTCCCTGCCTATCTCCAGAATACACATTTAAAATGTACTGCTTAAGGGTGAAGAAACCGAGGGAAGGTACCCCGATTCCTTAAACGTGTGACACACGGCCGGGCACGGTGGATCATGCCTATAATCCCAGCATTCTGGGAGGCCAGCGGGGGTAGATCACCTGAGGTCAGGAGTTCAAGTCCAGCCTGGCCAGTGTGGAGAAACCCGTCTCTACTAAAAGTACGAAAATTAGCCGGGCCTGGTGGCAGGTGCCTGTAGTCCCAGCTACTCGGGAGGCTAAGGCAGGAGAATTGCTTGAGCCCGGAAGGCAGAGGTTGCAGTGAGCCAAGATTGCGCCACTGCTCTCCAGCCTGGGTGACAGGGCGAGACTCTATCTCAAAAAAAAAAGTGTGACACACAACCGCATGGCGACTCTCTCTGACCAGAAAGGACAGTAGGCTGGAGTCTGGCTATGCCACCTTGGCAAGGTGTGCTTGGTGAGTCTGTTCATCTCTCAGCCTCAGTCTCCCCACTTGAAAAATGGGACAATATCATCACCTCCCTTGTAGGGCGTGGGGAGACACAAAATATGCAAAGTAGATAAAGCAAGAAATGTCACACATGTAGCAAGGGTGCCCAGAACCCTCTACTGGTTGCAATTGTAGGATTTGGGTGTTTTTCTTCTTGATCAAGAGGGAAAGTCGTTTTTATTTAATCTGAAAATACAAATAGAAGGGCCGCTTTCTGGATGAAGCAAAGCCTGAAAGTCCATGAACACCCTCTGTGACAAGGTTATGGAGTGCGGGGGAGAAGTTGGGCCCTGGGTCAGCATCCCTTGCATCATGGATTAATCTGCCTGTGTTCCAAAGGTCCCCGTGTCCACACATAGCAAGGGGGCTCAAACGCTGCCTTGCAGCTATAAGACTCCTACTGGGCAAAGTTCTCAGAACCAAAAAGAAAAAATACATCGGGGGTCTCTCACTGACTGGGTCCAGGACCCAAGCCTCTGAGGCCCAGGGCAGCCCTCTCTGTTGGCAGCCTCTTGGAGGGGACAGCAGGAACAGTGTATCATCGCCACTGTGAACGCAGAATGTCACACGAGCAAAGACACTTGTCAAATGCCTTTCCCTTACACGCACCCTCCCTCATCATGACCTGTGTTAATGAAGTTAATTGAATTTAAGATCAATAATGGTTAATTATTGCAATTTGACATTCAGAGATAAATGGCTTTAAGACAGAGAAGTATGCGTGTATGTGTGAGCACGCGCGCGCGAGAGTGTGTGTGTGTGTGTGTGTGTGTGTGTGAGAATTCTATCCAAAGAAGGTGAACGCATTACAAGCCTAAGAGGGATCCCACAAGCCTTCCATTGATTCTGGTACATTGTGATCGACTTCATCCTCTGATAAATGTGGGCTTTTCAGAGCTACAAGTAAATGTTCTACAAGACTACTCTAACCCTTGTCACTGGCCAAATCTATACGTGCTGTACACCAGAAATCTATTGAGATAGATTAAAGAACTGCTGTAGAAACAAGAGCAGCTTCAATAAAGGTGAAGGTTTATTATATTGACTATTAATGTAACTTAACTGTATGCGGTTATGAATGCTTATGGATCAGGGCAGTTTAATTTGGGGCAGTTGGATATGATTATAATTGAACACAATTTTTTTTTTTTATATCACCATAGATGAACTCAATTCAAAGTGGACAAAAAGGAAAAACCAACCTAGCTTGGAAAGTAGCTAGGTTATAACCAGCTTCCCAAAGGGTGAATTCCTGGGGAGAGGCGGCCCCAGGAGAGCTGGCCCGGGCCCAGGCCTCTCTAGCGATGCACTCGCCACACCACCTCCTGTTCCAGGCCCCACAGCGTGCACGGAGCTGACGCCCCAGCCGTCTACGGCGGCCCCACAAGCCCGGGGTCAGAGCTGCTAAGTGGCTCCTCTGATGTGATCCAAGTTGGTAAGAAGTTTACTTTTCAGGACAGATTCTCGGTAGGAAGTCGTAGCCCCAAATGCGTTAGTAATGACACTCCTCCATCCACCCAGAACCGGCTAGATGACCACTTACAAGATTTATAATGACAAAGTAAATGTTGCCAGGGAAGAAAGTCCTACTGATTGCGGAGCACTGACAATACCGTGCGCCTGAGGAGTTCTGTCAAAACGTAAGATTATGCAAAAACACCGGTGAGAACACTGCTAATCATCTGCTTGTGTCAATTACTTGAAGGGTCTCTGACAGCATATTTACATTAAACACATTTCAGGAGCAAAATCCTTAATGCTATATCAGAATATTTTTCATTACCATTAGCAAATCTTTAAAAATCGCTCTTTCCCCCCTCGGCTACAATAGGAGTGATGGTGAGACGGGGAAGGCTGGGTGGGGGCCCGTGTGGGTGGAGTGGATTGCAGGGGATTTCAATTCATCCCTCTGCAAAGAAGCGGGTGGTGCAGACTCAGAGGTAAGGCATCCTCACCACGTCTCCCTCTTAGGGCAGACGACGGGGCCCTCTCTCATCCCCAACACCTTCCAAGTCCAGTGAACGGCGGCATTGGTTTTCCTCCTGGTCGTGTAGCCAGCCCCACACATCTGATGCCAGGCTATTTAACGGAGCAAATGACAGGCGTACAGAGGCAATTATTGAAATTAAAACTTAGATGACATCTGCTGGGGCTGTGCACATTTCAGACACCTCGCCCTGGTCACGCCGTCTTGTCCACAATTATGGCAACATGGATGTAACCAAAATAAACGGCCCAGGGCCTGCAGCGGCCGGG
The DNA here is from genome assembly GCF_024542745.1 of Macaca thibetana thibetana. Taxonomy (NCBI): domain Eukaryota; kingdom Metazoa; phylum Chordata; class Mammalia; order Primates; family Cercopithecidae; genus Macaca; species Macaca thibetana. The sequence continues at coordinate 51,045,982 of NC_065596.1, read as the reverse complement.
CTGCCTGAGACATGCCTGCAGGAAGGCACTGGCCCTGTGCCGGGCATCGTCACAGAGCGGGGGCCATCCCAGCAAAGGGATTCCGCAAGGTCCACCCTCAGGCCTCCCATGGCAGGTCAGAGAGGGTCGGGTCAGAAGGAGTCCGAGGTGCTTGGAAAAATACATCCGGATTTTTCCGGACATGTTTGCCGGACATGACAATCATACTGACCATGGTGATGATGGCAGCCAGCACGTTTTGATTTTTAAAATGCTTGCGCGCTCTGCTGTACGTTTTACCTCACACCTGCCCCACACGGTCCACAGGTGGAGACAGTGTGTCCCAGAAATACGGCTGATGACGTGGAAAACCAGAAGTTGAACTCAGGTCCCTAGGCTTCTGTTACATTCCACACCGTGGATCTCTCAGTTCCAATGCCTGTGAGCTGGCCCTCCAAGATCCCAGCCCAGTCAGTACCTGGACACATTCCTTACACTCAGAAACGCAGGCAAAGGGGCCCTTACATGAAGATTATAAAGCCCCAGCACCGACCTAATGTGGCAAAAGAGAGAGTTGTGGTGTTGAGCCATCTGAGACTGCCACTCACAGGGCCTCTCCAGGTCCGGGGTGCACAGGAGTGACCCCTCAGTGCCTAAGCTGCTGCCAACACTTCCCAAGGGCTCAGAGGCCCAGAGCTGACCCTCCGCCCTTGTGATCCCTGCCCTGGAAACATAGAGCCACAGACTCTGCCCATGTCCAGGAAGAAAGACAGCACAGGGTGTGAACGGGATGTAAGACTCCACATCATATCCAACCTACTCAACAAGAAATGCACCAGACACACAAAATCAGGAAGTACTCACACCTGTTCACAAGCAGCCAGCCCAAAGAATCCAGTACTTGTGGTCATTTCAGAAATCGGTGTAAGTTACATGGAAATTTAAAGCAAAATGCATTCCTTTTAAGAGATTCTATATTCTGAATGTTTTGTTTTCTAAAATCTGTCTCTTCCCATTCCAAACACACAGACATTTCCTCAACTGACCTTTATAAGTGTGCTTTTACTTTTACCTTAAAATACTTAAAGACTACATACATACAAAAATAGATATGTCTATATATAAACACACACATATATATGCATTTTTCTTATCAGAGTGTGTAGGTTAAAAAATAATGCAAAGATGCTACATTCATCCTCAAATTGCACTTCCATATGGGAAGTGAGATGTATATCGAGGAGACCACAGTTCAAAACAGGAGCATGCGGAAGCCAAAGGGTCTAGCTCAGTAAGGCCAAAATGTGTGGTGGATTCTGCCTGCCCCATTGCTTGCTTGGTGGAAATAAGACGTCACAGGTAAACAATGGGGCTTGAGTTCATTTCAGTTTTAATCTAGATTATATGTACACGTATGTGTACACATATACACCTACTTATGCTTATCCACAAATGCATAAACACACGCCCATCCACATATGCACAAATGGACCTCTGAATGAATCTGATTGCCCTACAGTGTTATCCTTCAAATATGTTTGAACAGATAACTCCAAACAAAGCTACACCAAACGAATGAATACCTTGGGTGAAGGCGGCCCAGACTAATGGGTGGGGTTGACAACATCACATTCCTAACGTCCAAGCCTCCACTCCAGCAAATCACCCCCCATCTCTCTGGGAAGAGATGGAAAATGGTGCAGCTGCTGACCTGCAGGCCTAAGTGTTGTAAAGGGACTTTGTCCACCGAGATAAGGAACATGCCCGGGTCTGCACTGCGACATTGGTCTTGCTGCAACACACAACAGAGATAGCAGCCTCTGAGATGGCACAGGCCTGGCTCACCAGAGACGCACTCGGTTCACACGGGCACCCAGAGTCACCAAGGTGGAGGGCTCTGCTCATGATGGCATGGGGCACTTGACCTGCACAGTGCCCATTTGGCACCCTGACCGTCTCTGTGAGGTGGTTGAGTGGACAGAATCACTCAAGGGCAAGGCACAAAATCACTCAGGAGTCTGGCGGGTGCCGGTGCAGGCTCTCACGCCCCCACCCCGCCCCATCTTCCTCTCTCCTCTGCTGGCATTTCTTCCCCAGCAATGTCTCAAGGCCTCACGGGCCTGATTTCTAAAACCCCAAAGCCCACAAATGACAAAGGACACTGGCAAAAAGATGGCACCTGCTGGCTGAACTGTCATGGGATGAGCCATTGCCTGGTGCCAGCAGAAGCACATGAGTCTCAGAAAGATGGATTTTTTTTTTTTTTGGCAAAGATTTTATTTTATTCAAAATAAATGCTACCTACCATTTGGTGAGATGGATCCCGACTAGGGCCAAGTGCTATTCCAGGGCCTTCCCGGCACTAACCCACATACTCTCCACAAGGACTTCGTGAAGTGCTCTGTTTTTTTTTTTTTTTTTTTTTTTTTTTTGAGATGGAGTCTTGCTGTGTTGTCCAGGCTGGAGTGCAGTGGTGCCATCTTGGCTCACTGCAACCTCCGCCTCCCGGGTTCAAGCAACTCTCCTGACTCAGCCTCCTGAGTAGCTGGGATCACAGGCACGCACCACCACACCCAGCTAATTTTTGTATTTTTAGTAGAGACCAGGTTTCGCCATGTTGGTTAAGCTGGTCTCGAACTCCTGACCTCGTGATCCACCTGCCTCGGCCTCCCAGAGTGTTAGAATTACAGGCATGAGTCACTGCGCCCGGCCCAAAGTGCTCACTCTAATAATTTGCCTTTCACAGTTTAGAACTCTCAGAAACTTGCTGAAGGGGATGGGGCAAGCCGGGCCAGGACTGAGGCCTCATTGTATGCACGTCGTGGCCCCCACGCCCATAACTCTTCCTCTCCACCTTTCTGGGGGCCCTGCCTCTCCCTCTGCATCTTCAGCTGTTTAGAAAAAGAATTTCCCTTCCCCAAACTGTCAAACTGGGACCATAACAACAATAACAAAAAAAAAAAAAATTAATCTTGAGTTTTTAAAATATCAAAACCTGAAAATGTATAATTAAATTAATCATCATAAATTACTTTTTAGCACTGGGAGCTGGATTTATAATATCATTTTCAAACCTCTCTGTGAGATTTAAATATTTTATAGCATATGTGAGTTAGAGGGAAATGTGTCTGAGGGCTTAAATATTGCTGCAGAGCAGTAGACTTTGACAAAAACTATAGCACAACTGTTTCTAAGGTAGTTTGTAAAAATTATTTATTTCCATACCAGTTAATTATGATGGGAGTCTTTGTTGAATGCACAAGCATTAAAAAAGTGCTGATATTTTATGCATCTTTAACTGGAGCGCGATTCCCCGCAGCGCACTGGTAACTCCTTGACATTTAGCATTCACTCACAGCAACTGTAATAAGGGGTTTGATTGCTTCCTTTGCAGATGCAGTAATTTAATAACTGTGATCAGTTGCATAAATTTACTATACAACCATCTTAAGTTAGCCACATTAAAATTAAGCAAAATTGTAATCTGTTGACAGATTATTGCTACTGAACAATTCTACTAAAAGCATTTCAGATTAGCAAGTGCCACAAGCATTTGTGTTTTATAAGCTTGTAAAAAAAATACGGCAGCTTCCTCCTTCCGCATCCCCATCTCCAGCCACCCCCTCTCTCCTGCCCCCCCCTCCACACATACGCCACAAATCTGACTATTAGACAATTTCATGAAATTCTGTGCTTTCTGTTAAATCACCTCTGAACTGTTGATTTCGTTATTTGAAATGTGTGTGGTGAATTCTGCTGTCTGGAAAGGGGAGAAAAAAAAAAAAAAAAGCCGCGTGTCAGTTTCTTCTTTCTTTCTTCCCAGTAATTTCCTTTATGCAACTTTACATCCATTGCCTTTGAAGGGATAGGAAACCTCCTAGCATGGACCTCTTCTGAATAAAATGATCGGTTCCCCAGAGCAAAGGAAAAGCACTAATTTCATACCTTAGATGGAGAGAGGTAAAAGGTGCCCGGCTCCCTCTGAGTGAGATCCCTGCAGCAGGCATCCTTAATTAAGGAGATAACAGAGACGCCCTTCTTGCTCAGTTGCTAAAGAACCCCTTATGGAGTTTGTGGGTAGGAAGAGAAGAGGGCACAAGTTCCATGGGCAGGCTTTACCTAGAGCATGGTGATAGAGAGGAAAACAGCGCCCCTGCCCACTCTGTTTAGAGCAAAATGGGACCCGCATCTCCTGCCTGGTGCCCTGTGAGTTGACTTTTCAGAGCAATGTTTAGCCAAGCAGGCAAGTCAGGAATAACTGTTTCTGATACTTCCCAGCAAATATCTTTAACCATCTGTTTACACTTGCCAAATATGCTTCCAAGTTTCCAATTTTATCAGTATATAAAAAGAATATCTGTTTTTAAAAAAAATCGTAAATATCTTGTGATGCATCTTTACATAATTCAAGAGAAATTAAAAAAAATTTCATTTGAAAGCCAGCATGATCACAGATTTGTTTAAACTTTCATTTACATAGAAGTTTGGGGTGGGAGCCACAAAAAGGGGGTAGGCGCTTTTTTGGAATGGTCAAATGTCAAAGTTGAGTGCCAGGCGAGGAGTGACGCACAGGTGTGCCCTCCCCACGAGACGATGGCACACCCACTGTGTGGGCTTATTCCCGGGGTGGCCCTGCATATGCAGCCTGTCACTTCGGATGGAGTTGCGGGGCCTCTCCCAGACAGGTGACGCGGCGGGCTGGGCTGCAAGCTTCCTTCGGAGCGAGGACCACTACTGAGTGTGACAAATTGGATGGGACTTCACTACCAAATTTCCTGCCAAGAGGCCTAACAGTCAAATGTCTATCTTCTTCTCATCACCAAGAAGTGATGCTGCGACTTTGACATAGTGTCTCCGTTACTTAAAGATACAGTTAATGCAAAGTGATCGCAAAACGTGAGGTCTGTAAAACTTTTAAGAGCCAAGCCAAGGCGGCTTTCATCATTGGCTCTTTTATCTTGAGAGGGCACACGTGCACGTGTGTGGGTGCGCATGTGCACTCATGCATGGGCGTGTGTGCATATGTATGCGTGTGTGTGTGTATGTGTGTGTGTAAAACCAGAATTCCTACCAGGCAGCACAGAACCTGGGTCTCTGTCATTGCCACCATTACCTGCCATTTTTTATAACATAATACACTGGAGATACCCTGGGCTACGTTTGTTTGCTTCTCATTATAACTAATTATGCTTCTAAATATGTTCTTTAGGGTTACACGTGTATAAAAATGGAGGTAGGAAAGAAAGAAAATGTATCAGGATTATTAAAAGAAAGAGAAACATACTAATTAGTTAACTAGTATACTCATTTCAATGTTTAATAATATTTTTTAACATTCCAGCATACGCTGCAGAATTAAAAATTACCCACAGCACCACCTGTGCGTCCCCTGGGACATGAAGATTTAGAGTTCTCTCCTGCAGACTTGGAGTCCTCGTTTCTAAATATTTCTTTGAATATTTCTTTGTATTCCACCTCATTCCACCCCCACAAATTAGAAGCCAACAAAAAAAAAAGATAGTAAATTTTGTTCCCCACCAAAGCCTTGTAAATAACATCTCTACAAAGCCCAACTTAATTACATAACTCAAGTGCTTGAGGAAAAAAAAATGCATCTATTCCCATAATTTTGGAAGCTGCCTCTACCCGTTTTTGTATGTGCAGACTGCACTGGCTGTGTAAAAAGCCAAGCGCCCGCCCTGTTCTCTCAGCCTGGGTAGGAAGGAGTGCCATTGTACCCCTTCTTTTTTTTTTTTCCATCTGCTTAGTGCTCCCCCTCCCCGTGTTCTGGGAAGGTTCTGGGCTTTGTGTGGCCTACGATGGGGCCAACTGCATATGGCTGGGGAGACGGGAAGATGGAGCAGAGCTGGAAGTGTCGAGAAATGCAGGAGTGATGACATGAGGCCCGAACCACCCTCTCACCTGGAAACGGACCCACCTCCTCCACCTGAGCAGCACGCGGCACGGAGCTGGTGTTCCATCAGGACCCCACAATTAAAACCGCGTGACGCATGGCAAAGCCAGGGGTGCCCCCCAAGCCTCTCGGACTGGCTTTCCTCAAACTCCACTTCTGACTGTGGGTCACTCGTACACAAACAAAGCCTTAACAGAAATGTTACCGAGGAAATAATAGCCATTTCCAATGATAATACACAATTTTAGCACTGACGCTTGGCTGATTTAGGTGTTCGGCCAATGTGTCAAGCAGCCTGCCTTCCTTAGGCGGGCCTTTAATGGGTAACTGGCAGGCTCTGGCAGCCTTATTTCTGTTTTAGATTTGGTTTGTCATTGGGTATCCATTACCTGCCATTCATCTTTGATCTCTTTGGACAGGCCTGATCAAAAGATGTCATTTGACCTACTCCACTTGGCAGAAACTTGTATGACTCTCGTAAAGGGGCCACCCCAGCTATAAATAAAATGACATTATTATTTTTCTGTCCTATCATGTAGAGGAGACAATTATGATAATGCAGTATCTGTCATCGGGAGCCCAGCAAATTGCTAGCTCTCACGCAACTGTTTAGCTTTCTTATTTGTTGTTTGTCTGTTTTCCTCCATTTCAAGTTGAAAATAAAGCAGAATTGAAATCCCTAATGCTCTGTCTCCCACTCCGACAGTCTCGGGGCCGCTTCCCATGGCAGTGACGTGCAGGTGTGGCCAGCAGCTTGTGTTTGTCAATGGTGGGTGGTGGCTAAGGCTGTGCTGGCACAAGGCATGAACAATGGGATCAAGTTTGTCCTTCATTTAATGTTTGGAAAACAAGCTAATCTCTGAAATTAGAACTGAGAGATATTACTGCAAATAGATAAAAATCATGGCAAGGGTTTATTGTGTCCTTAATCAAGTCATAATAAGGGAAAATGTGCTGGAACATTCCCCCGACAGGTAAAACAGAGACAGCTCCGGTGTCATCGCCAGGGAGCCCACAGCTTGGGGACACAAGGGTCCAATTGTTTGTCACTGTCTCCAGCGTGGACCACCACTATGGGCTCCATTTCTAGGAGACTGGCTCTCGATCCTTTTTGGAAATGGAGGTTTCGGAGCTCTGGGGTTTGCTTCCTTCCCCAGTGTTTCAGGCTCCACAGGTATACAGGGGTAGTGTGAAGAGATTACTAACTCAGTAGTCATTCTCTGTTGGTCAGGTGCCCTTGGGGACTAGGGGCAGCACATTCTCTGCCCACCACATGCTACGAACCTCCACCCAGTTGATGCTCTTGTCTGGAAAGAGAGAAAACCAGGGACACACCATTTAAGATCCCTGCATAAATCCTGGTTGTTTCTGCTCAGATTCAGATCATCCTAGAGAAAACGAAGTGACTCCTACAGATGGGCTTCATTTGAAATGGGAGAAAATGAGGCCCCAAACAGAGGAAAGGACTGACCAGAGGCACCACGAGGCGTTCACAGCAGAGCTGAGACCAGATTCCATGCCGCCTAATTTTTTGGTGGGGCCCACTCCCTGTGACAGGCCACCAGCCTGCCGTCCTCCCCAAGGCCAGCCCAGGAGCTCAATCTTCGGTGAGCCAGTGACCACCATGCTGTTGGCCCCTGGGGCCTGCCTACTGCGCCCAGCTGCCTCTGCAACACCAGCTGCCTCGAGCTTTGCTTGATGTGAAGATGCACACGGTGGTGTCGCCGACCATCCCTTGCAGACACAATGCCGGTAGGCATCGCTTTGTACAGGGTCCTTGGTTCAGGACTTGTGGGTCCCTACGGTCTCTCAGTGCTACCATTTACCCATAGGATATGGGATAACCCACCAGGAATGTGTGAGGTAAGAAGGTGGGCGGTAAAAGCACAGAAGGATGAAAGGGAGAGAGGAAGTAGATTCAGAATTCCTTGCCTGAAGGAGGAACATGGCCTCTAGTGGGCGTAGATGGTTGAAGCCATATCTTCTGCAGAAAAACGGAAAAAATACTTTACAGGTGCAGGAACCCAAGCTAGGGCAACTCAATCCCTGCAGAGAATGGAGACAGCAGCATTGAGGCTCTCTCAGTATAACATATGGCACTCTTTTTGAGGAGGAACACATTCTCGGCATTGGGAACCATCAAGTCAGCGAGAACAAATATTCCAGATTAGCACGGGGGTCAAGAAAGGCCTAGAAACAGGCCCCAAACTAAGAAATCAAGGTAGGTAAATAAAAAGTGCGGACAAAGCATGGTACTTTAGTCATCCAGACTTGCAAAGCATTAAATAATGTGGCGCAAAGAGGAAAGACGGCTCCTAAGACTGTTGCAGGAACATTATTCCCTGAAGACTCAGCTGGGGCATCTCCACTTTCAGGAAGCTGCCGCTAGCTTTCTTTCACCCCCTGGGATGGCCATAGCATCCCCCTCCATGTTCCCATCCTGCTCACGGTCATTTCCATCACGGTACCCACATCAGAATTACGGGCATCTGAGTCTCATCCTCCACACTCCGACCCCCTTGAGGACTGCCTATCTTGGTGTCCCTGGCACCTGCCAGCACTGGCTTGAGCAGGTGCTTAATACACATCCACTAAAATTGTTTCAACACATACTCCGGTAGCCTGGCGCCCTCGGAGGAATTTGTGATGATGAGAAAATGCACGCAAGTATGTTTTCCTTCCTTGAGTTTGAGCGACACCTCCTTCCCCATCCCTGGAACTGTGGGTCCCATTCATTATGTTGTCATGTCGCTCCGTCTGCTAAGCCTCCACTCAGTGTCTCAACCTTCTCATGTCTCTTCCCTACTCTGGTCCCAGGTAATAAGTCTCTCTCCTCCACGCTGCCTCTCAATGGACCAAAACCGAAGATGAAGAGTCGAGCAACCCAAAGCAAAGAGTGTGGGGCAGACTAGGGACAGAAATCAAAGTCTTCCTTCATCTTCCTAAGGAGACTCGAGGGTATGGGAGCCATTCCACATGCATTTCCTTTTCTTTTTGGTGTAGCACCAATCCTGTGCAGTGGCATCCAGGGTGGTCTGAAGTATCTGCTGCATGGATGAATGGATGGACTCAGGGGCCCACTGCTCAGGAGAGAATCCCTTCCACCATTTTTTTTTTTTTTTTTTTTTTTTTTTTGAGACAGAGTCTCGCTCTGTTGCCCAGGCTGGAGAAGTGGCGCGATCTCCACTCACTGCAAGCTCCGCCCCCGGCTTCATGCCCATTCTCCTGCCTCAGCCTCCCGAGTAGCTGGGACTACAGGCGCCCGCCACCACGCCTGGATAATTTTTTTTGTATTTTTAGTAGAGACTGGGTTTTACAGTGTTCGCCAGGATGGTCTCCATCTCCTGACCTTGTGATCCACCCACCTCGGCCTCCCAAAGTGCTGGGATTACAGGCGTGAGCCACCACTCCCGGCCCCTTCCACCTTCTTAAAGGAGATGCAGTTCCACCAATCTATGCCAAGCTAGAGGCCACATTCCTCGTTCAGGCACAGAATTCAGAATGAATGCAGGGAAAGGGGTGGGCAGCGTGCGGGCTCTGTGTGATGCATAAGTCACAATGCGAAAGGACACTAGGACCTCACAGGCCTAGGTTCATCTTCTGTTCTGTCCTGAGCCACAGTGGGACTTGGGCAAGCTACAAAACCTCTCCACATTTCTGGTCTTCCCTTTAAAGTGAGAATAAAATCCTCCCTTTTGAGAATTGTTGTTAATGGAATTATGCACATAAAGCACTTAGCACCATGCCCGGCACGTGGCAAGCATTCAGTCAAGAACAGTTATTTTGGGGTTACAGAAATTAGAATTTTCCATCAGCGAGGAAGACTCTTGGCAGTGATAAGGCCAGGATCTCTATAGTGACAGGTTCAGCGCCCCCCCCCCACTGGGCCCCACCCTTGCAGCTGGAAGGATCATGCAATGTCCAGGAAACTCTTGCCTGTGCCATCAGCTCAGCCTCTCGAGTACAGGAAGGGAGGTGGTCACCTCGGTAAGGTGGCGGCCAAAAGGCCTTCAGTCATCCAAACTTCTCTCTCCATCTCAGGCCAAGGGTTTCACCAGTAGCAAGTCAGAGAGACTCTGGGCTAAGCACTACCCTGTTTTGGATCCTCGTATAAAAAGCAGATAAACTTCAAGCAAGTTGGGATGGGGGGGACTGAAGGCTGACGGGGGTTATTAATCCACCTAACACTTTGGTTGTGGATTTATTCATCAGCCCACTTCCCCCGTACCCCCTCATCTCCCACAAATCCTAGGACAGATCAAGGCCATTCATGTCTGGGGAGGTAGGAGAAGCTGAGAAAAAGAGAGCCAAAATAGGTGCCAATGTGCTGCTGGGCTCTGGCCTGCCTCCTGTCACAGGACCTTTTTGGGGTGAGTCTCGCCTGTGGCCTCCGATGGCACAGGGTTTGTTTCTTATGAGAAAGAGAGGTCTTGGTCCTACGGAGTCCTCCAGTACATGCGGAGATAAGCAGAGGATAGAAGGTGCTGCACTGGGAAGGGAACTTGCCCCTCTGCCCAGCTCGCGGGCTCCATACTGATCAATGCTCACGGGGTGTGGGTGGAACATGAGGACTGGAAGATGAGAATCCCCTTTAGGGTCCGTTCACTGTTAGGGTGAGAGATCTTTGAGCAGAGCCACCCCTCTTTATGTGTGTGTTTATTTATTTATTTTTGAGAGAGTCTCTCTCTGTTTCCCAGGCTGGAGTGCAGTGGCACTATCTCAGCTCACTGCAGCCTCCACCTCCTGGGTTCAAGGGATTCTCCTGCCTCAGTCTCCTGAGTAGCTGGGACTGCAGGCGTGCGCCACCACGCCTGGCAAATTTTTGTATTTTTTAGTAGAGGCGGGGTTTCACCATATTGGCCAGGCTGGTCTCAAACTCCTGACCTCAAGTGATCTGCCCACCTCGACCTCCCAAAGTGCTGGGATTGCAGGTGTGAGCCACTGCACCCGGCCAAGCCACCCCTCTTTAAATCCTGGCTTCTCCATGTCATGGCCTTTGGGCCTCGGTTTCCCCATCTGTAAAACAGGCATGGTGACACCAATGTTTCCCAGGGTTGCTAGGAGAGGAGCACTGGACAAAAAGAGTGTTTTGCAGGCTGCTCTGTGCTGTGCACACCACTGCTGAGAAGAGGCCCATCTTCCCTCCCACGGCTGGAAACTATGAATCAGCAGACGCTGGCTTAGGTCAGAGAAACAAGCACAGAACCACAAAAAGAAGGATCTAGAGCTGTGCTGTCCATGGGGCTAATGACTCTGTTGTCCATGGGGCTATCTATGTTTAAGTTAATTAAAATTAAATAAAACGTAAAGTTCAGCTCCCCTGCTGCAGTCATCACACTTCCGATGGGGTGGTCCTATCGGACAGCTCAGGGCAGCAAATTCCCATCAGAGCAGGACACTCCATTACTGGCTGCAGGGGTCTTCTCCTGTTGCTTCCTGAGGTCCTCTCTCTTCCTCTTTAGAAAAGATACTTTCCTACAGAAA